>NW_009953502.1:0-12214 GCF_000747805.2 Chaetura pelagica
CTATGGGCCGCAGGCGGCCTTGATCTCGACAGACTTCAACTGTGCCCTGGATGGTTAGAGATAAACAAATTTGAGGGAAAGAAGGTATGTGAGATACAGATGTGTGCTGACATTCTTGTAAGAAAATGTAAGAAGCTTGTAGCCTATCATAGAATAAGATAGAACGTGTGAACAGAAGCTGTTAACCAATAGGAAGGAAGTGTAAGGTGCATGGATAGGAGAGCAAAGTATAAAAATGCAATGTAACCCTTAATAAACCACTGACGCTTGTGACCATCATGGTGTGTCAGCTGTGTGTCCGCCACACAAAGAAGGGCAACAGAGCTGGTGAAGGGTCTGGAGCACAAGTCTTATGAAGAGTGCCTGATGAAACTGGCGTTGTTTAGTCTGGAGAAGAGGAGGCTGAGGGGAGACCTTATTGCTCTCTACAGCTCCCTGAGAGGAGGTTGGAGTGAGGTGGGGTCACTTTCTTTTCTCTAATAACAAATGATAGGACAAGACAAAATGTTCTCAAGTTTTGCCAGGGAATTTTAGATTAGATGTTAGAAGAAACATTTTACTGAAAGGGTTGTCAAGCTCTGGAACAGGCTGCCCAGGGAGGTGGTTGAATCTCCATGCCTGGAGGTGTTTAAAAGGCATGTAGATGTGGTACTAAGGGACATGGTTTAGCACTGGATTCAGTAGATTAAGGTTAATGGTTGGACTTGATGATTTTAAAGGTGTTTTCCAACCGGAACAATTCTGTGATTCTGTAATTAGCAATGGTGGATTTCTTTGTGTCATACTACCCAACATTTCCAAATGAGCATTTTTCTGCAAATCACTCTTAAAATATTTTTCCCTGTACTGATAATAATTATCATTCTGTTCTCCTTCAACCAAATGTATCCCTTCCAAAATGCTTCATCCAAGTTCTATGCACAATGCTTCAGAGGAAGTAACTTGGCTGAGAATCCCTCACACATACTGTGCCACTCTTTTTGGATTTCTGCATAATAAAAAATGTTTTTCTTTTTCAAAGTGAGTTTCAACACCTTTTTCAACATCAGTATTCAAACTTTTTAATAGATTTTTTTGAAAGCCTAAAAAATGAGTCACCCCTATTTTAATTCAGATTTTTGAGTTGTAGAAAGCACAACAGTGGTGAAATGCTAATATTTTTGTATAATATTTGTGTTTTTAAAAATGTGTGAGTATCTTTGACCATAGGCTTGCCAATCTGTTAAGGAGGCCTTTAGACTAGAGTTACTGGGAGAGGGGATCCTCAATCCATCCCACTCCCACCCCTTTGAAGCCAATTAGAGATGCCATGGGCCTGAAGAAGGTTCACAGGCCAGCAGGAGAATACATGAAATGAAGGATAATGGAATCCCAGGCAATGAGGCAGCATCAATGGGGGCCCAACTTAAATGTCTCTATGCAAATGCACACAGCATTGGAAATAAGCAGGAGGAGCTGCAAACGTGTGCAAGCCTACAGGGCTATGATGTTATTGGCATCACTGAGATGTGGTGGGGCAACTCCTATTACTGGAGCGTGGGAATGGATGGGTATAAGCTCTTTAGGAGGGACAGGCAGGGGAGAAGAGGAGGGGGCATTGCCCTCTACATCAACGACCAGCTGGGGGTGGATGAGAAGCTGACAGAGAGCTTATGGGTCAGGGTTAAAGGGAAGACAGGGACTGGTGATATTACAGTGGGAGTCTACTATAGGCCACCTGACCAGGATGACCAAGCAGATAAGGCTCTCTACAGGATGATAGGTGCAGCTTCCTGTTCACAGGTCATGATCCTCATAGGGGATTTCAACCACCCTGATATCTGCTGGAGGGACAACACAGCAAGGCCCCAGAAATCCTGGAATGCATTGATGACAACTTCCTCCTCCAAATGGCAGAGGAACCAACAAGAAAAGGTGCTGTGCTGGATCTTGTTCTTGCCAACAAGGATGGGCTGGTAAATGTGAAACTTAAGGGCAGCCTTGGCTGCAGTGACCATGAGATGGTGGAATTCGGGATCCATAGGACAACAAGGAGGATCCACAGCAAGTTCGCTACCCTGGACTTCAGGAGAGCAGATTTCAACATCTTCAGGGATCTGCTTGGTAGCATATCATGGACGAGAGAGGAGCCCAAGAAAGCTGGTCAATATTCAAGGATCACCTCCTCCAAGCCCAGGAGCAATGCCTCCCAAGAAAGAGGAAGGCAGGCAAGAATGCCAGGAGACGTGCATAGATGAACAAGGAGCTCCTGGACACACTTAGACGAAAAAATAAATTCTTCAGAGGGTGGATGCAGGGACGGGTAGCCTGAGAGAAATACAAAGAAGTTGTCCAATAAGCCAGGGATCAGGTTAGAAAAGCTAAAGCCCAGATAGAGTTAAACCTGGCCAGGGACATCAAGGGTAATAAGAAGGGTTTCTACAGGTACATCAGTGATAAGAGGCAGAAAAGGGAAAATGTAGGCCCTCTTCAGAAGGAAACAGGAGACCTTGTCACACAGTATATGGAGACGGCTGAGGTAATGAACAACTTTTTTGCCTCAGTCTTCACCGGTAAGGGCTCTGGCCACACTGTCCAGGTCACAGAGGGCAAAGGCAGAGACTGGGAAAAGGAAGATAAACCCACTGTAGGAGAAGAGCAAGTTCGAGACCATCTAAAGACCCTGAAAGGGACTCCTAAGGGAGCTGGCAGATGAAGTTGCAATGTCGCTTTCCATCATATTTGAAAAGTCATGACAGCCTGGTGAAGTTCACATTGACTGGAAAAGGGGAAACATAACCCCCATTTTCAAAAAGGGAAGGAAAGAAGACCCAGGGAACTACAGGCCAGTCAGTCTCACCTCTGTGCCAGGCAAGATCATTGAGCAGATCCTCCTGGAGGATCTGCTAAGGCACATGGAAAATGTGGAGGTGATTGGTAACAACCAACATGGCTTCACCAATCATGCCTGACAAATTTGGTGGCCTTTTGCGATGGGGTCACAGCATCGATGGACAAGGCAAGAGACATCATCTACCTGGACTTGCGCAAAGTGTTCGACACTGTCCCGCATGACATTCTGGTCTCAAAACTGGAATAATATGGATTTGATGGATGGACCACTGGGTGGATAAAGAATTGGCTGGCTGGTCTCACTCAAAGAGTGATCAATGGCTCAATGTCCAGATGGAGACCAATGACAAATGGCGTTCCTTAGGGGTTGGTACTGGGACCAGTGCTGTTTAACATCTTTATCAGTGACATGGACAGTGGAATTGAGTGTGCCCTCAGCAAGTTTGATGATGACACCAAGCTGTGTGGTATGGTTGACACGCTGGAGGGAAGGGATACCATCCAGAGGGACCTTGACAGGCTGGAGAGGTGGGCCCATGCCAACCTCATGAAGTTCTACAAGGCTAAGTGTAAGGTCCTGCACCTGGGTTGGGGCAACCACAAGCACAAATACAGGTTGGGTGGAAAACTGATTGAGAACAGAAGGACCTGGGGGTATCGGTCCTTGAAAAGCTCAACATGAGTTGGCAATGTGCACTTGCAGCCCAGAAAGCCAACCGCATATTGGGCTGCATCAAAAGAAGCGTGGCCAACAGGTCAAAGGAGATGATTCTGTCCCTCTACTCCATGCTCATGAGACTCCATCTGGAGTACTGTGTCCAGTTCTGGAACCCTCAACACAGGAAGGACATGGAGCTGTTGGAGTGAGTCCAGAGGAGGGCCACAAAGATGATCCGAGGCCTGGAGCACCTCTCCTATGAGGACAGGCTGAGAGAGTTGGGACTGTTCAGCCTGGAGAAGAGAAGGCTCCAGGGAGAACTTAGAGCGGCTTTCCAGTACCTGAAGGGGGCCTACAGGAAAGCCAGGGAGGGACTTTTTACAAGCATGTGTAGTGATAGGATGAGGCGTAATGGTATTTAACTGGAAGAGGATAGATTTAGGTTAGACATTAGGAAGAATTTCTTTAGTGTGAGGGTGGTGAGACACTGGAACAGGTTGCCCAGGGAGGTTGTGGATGCCGTCTCCCTGGAGGGCTTCAAGGCCAAGTTGGACAGGGCTTAGAGCAACCTGGTCTAGTGGGAGGTGTCCCTGCCCATGCAGGGGTGTTGGAACTAGATGACCTTCAAGGTCCTTTCCAACCCAAACCATTCTATGATTCCAAAGAAAGTGCTTACACAGAAATAAATATTGATTTCCAGACCTGCTCCCATGCCAATTTTATTCAGAATTAATTTGCATGGTCAAAATTGAAATTGCTTAAAGGAAAAATTTTCATCAGCAGCAGGTTTAGCAGAACCTATTTCAGGACTCCAAGATCATCCTCTTATGCCCAATGTGAATGTTATCTGATGTTTGTTTAAGAAGGGTAAATTCCTAAATGCTGACAAGAGAGGCTCAGTCCTTAAAAGATAAGAAATTGCTCCTCATCTGCAATAATTAAAAAATCATGGCATTCCCTGACTAAAGAGTCCAAGCTTATGGCTACTCAGATCAGCTACAAGATTCTCAGTAGCATTCATGAAGTTTAGATTGAATCTGTATTTTTAAGCATAGATTAACACCATATAAGACATTTAGAATAACATATATTGTGCTTAACTCCTAAGGAGCTCACAATATTTGTATTGAAGTATTACCAATAAGATCTCAACTCTTCAATCTTTGTTGAGAAGAAAACCAAGCCTGCCAGTATTATAATCCACATTACATTTGAGTTCAGTAGAGAGAACTGACTCTCTCTTGCACAACAACTCCATTCACAATTTGGGTGCATGCATAAAAGTGAATCTAATAACACCACACATTTGTGGCATTATTATGTATTTCACTGAACATTTTCCTTACTGTACTAATTTAGTCAAACCTATTCCAGAACCAGACATGTGGATTGTTTTAAAAAAAAACAAAACTGCACTATTAAAATAGAAGAGGTTTAGTAACATGACATATTCTCAAATGTGACAATTTAATTTTCAGACCACACACAAACTGTTTTCTGTAACACTACATACGTCAACAGAAGGTTAAGAGCCAGAGTATGTACAACCTTTGTATATGAAGGCCACATTAACTGTCAGTAAAAATTTTAGAGCATCTCTGTTGACAAAGCTATTTTTCAGACAATAGACATTTGAAAATCAGCCTCAATAATAAGCTACATTTAGACAGTAATCAACATTACAGTGGAAGTGACCAAACACAGTAAGACTAAGGGGAACACAGACTATCTGTAAAACTCTTCTGTATCAATATGTACAGACTTTTTTTCAAAAGTAAAGGCAAAAGTTTTTTCATGCTTCTGTTGTCCTGAGAGGTGAATTGTATTTTCTTGACTCTCAAGTTCAAGTATCAAGTTAAACCTGAAGTTTTCTCTTAGCTTTCAACTGTTTGCAGAGGATACTTATGGCCTGAATTTCCAGTAATGCTTTTTGATACCCTGTATTATTTTCTAACTACGTGTTCATTCCCTACATTTTGAGGATAATCGCAGTGTAATGCTAAGTGCACTAAAATGGCTTTCTAGTAAAAAAAATAAATAATTTCAGCACTTTCCCAGCTCCAAGAGGGATCGCAGATGGCATGTGAACCAACCACTGCAGCAGAGTCCTATTCAGACTCAGAACTCCACTGCATCTGTTAAGACCACAACATTTCATTAACCCACAAGTAGCACAGGATGCATTTTTGGCCAACCTTGTCCTTATCTCTAAAGAGAATATTTTTCTCTTGTACTTGGAGACTATTTTCCACAAACCAAATTAATTTCTGTTTAAAGGAAAACTGCAACATGACAGGTACACATTGCACCGAATTCTAAAAGGACAGCTCAAAAGTTTTAATGTCTTAAATGTAAGTTAGTATCAAGCAGATGATACATGCTATGAAAGGTCATTGTTCCTCAGGATGGTTTTTGCACTCCCACATCTTACATTGCAGTAAAAATTGGGCCTTGGTATAATAATCACTAAATCATCAAGTTATTTTTTGCACTACAATGGAATTTTTTCACTGTAAGCATCTCATGGTTAAGACTGAGAGCTCAAATACAGAAGAGCCTAGTGACACAGAAAAGTATCCTAGAGTGGTTTCTGATCTCTGCAATGGAAGTCAGAAATCTAGGCAGATCTGAAAAATCTAGGTGATCCTGCTCTGGCAGGGGGGTTGGACTAGATGATCTTTCGAGGTCCCTTCCAACCCCTAAGATTCTGTGATTCTGTGAAAATACCATGTGGTACCCTTTCTGAGCCACAAGGTACTTTTATGACTTAAAGAAGAATACAACCTGGGGGATTTATTTTGTGTGTTCCATTTTTTAGGGATGGAGAAGAACCTGTCCCAAAACTCAAGGACTTCTTTGACTGGCTTTAAATCAGGCTTTAATTCAGGCTTTAATTGCTCAAAGTGTAAATATAGTAAATAAAAAGGCACAAAACTATGAAAGCTAGAAGTTTGACTAACTACTAAATTGGTAAAATAATTTTAGAATTTCTATTAAAAGTTTACTACACAATAATTACAAGAGGACTATGCCTTTCCCAGACTTTCTAATAATAAACATTCACTTCCTTTGTGCAACCTGCTACCTTGCAATACATGGGGAAAAATGCCAGTGCTCATAGTGACAGAATCATTCACTATAATCAAGTCAGTTAAAATAGTTATTTGTAAATTCTGCTGCAAATATTTTAAATAATTCACAGAATCATAGAATCAAAGAATGGTAGGGGTTGGAAGGGACCTCCAGAGATCATCGAGTCCAACCCCCCTGCCAGAGCAGAACCAAAAACTAGGGCAGATCACTCAGAAACACATCCAGATTGGACTAGATGATCTTTCGAGGTCCCTTCCAACCCCTAAGATTCTGTGATTCTGTGAAAATACCATGTGGTACCCTTTCTGAGCCACAAGGTACTTTTATGACTTAAAGAAGAATACAACCTGGGGGATTTATTTTGTGTGTTCCATTTTTTAGGGATGGAGAAGAACCTGTCCCAAAACTCAAGGACTTCTTTGACTGGCTTTAAATCAGGCTTTAATTCAGGCTTTAATTGCTCAAAGTGTAAATATAGTAAATAAAAAGGCACAAAACTATGAAAGCTAGAAGTTTGACTAACTACTAAATTGGTAAAATAATTTTAGAATTTCTATTAAAAGTTTACTACACAATAATTACAAGAGGACTATGCCTTTCCCAGACTTTCTAATAATAAACATTCACTTCCTTTGTGCAACCTGCTACCTTGCAATACATGGGGAAAAATGCCAGTGCTCATAGTGACAGAATCATTCACTATAATCAAGTCAGTTAAAATAGTTATTTGTAAATTCTGCTGCAAATATTTTAAATAATTCACAGAATCATAGAATCAAAGAATGGTAGGGGTTGGAAGGGACCTCCAGAGATCATCGAGTCCAACCCCCCTGCCAGAGCAGAACCAAAAACTAGGGCAGATCACGCAGAAACACATCCAGACAGGTCTTGAAAGTCTCCAGAGAAGGAGACTCCACAACCTCTCTGGGGAGCCTATTCCAGTGCTCATCTAGCAAATATTAGTTCAGCAACTTAAGACTTATTGCAGTTTTCCTTTAAATGTTCTTGCCCTATGTAAGCTGATATTTATCTGATATTTATCTTAAAAAATATCTTCCAGCACAAGAGGCAAAATGGAATGCAACTCAGTAAAAATCGGCAGGTCAAAAAGTTTATTTTGATCTGATTTTGATTACCATATGAAGATTGCCATATGATGATGGTTCTAGGGTATAATATGCTGCAAGAATAAGTCACAGAAAATCCTCTCCACAGCACTTGGACTAATAAAATACCCAGCAGACAAAAGCCTTGAAGGATTCATCTTTCTTTTGCTAATAAAATAATGAGAAGACCCCTATAATTTGCTGCCTTCAATCTTAACATGGATGTGTCAGAAAATAAAAAGTATAGAAATTATAGATTCCTATGACATAGGAAAAGGTTAACAGCTTTGTCTAAAATGTTGAAAATGTAGATATGGCTATAGCCTGGGCACCTGCATAAACCAAGCCATATTTATGTCCCAAAACAGGTGACCAGCTGCAATCTACAAAAATTTACAATAAGGCTAAGTAGATTTATCATGCACTGAAATGTAGACCTGAAAGCACAGTATAAGTACAATAGTGAACAGGGCCTTACTATAACATGGGCAAGAGGTATGCTATGTTATTTCTAACACAGCTGCCGAGCTCTGGTCTTAACATATTAAAGCAAAGCTGGCCACTTATCTTAAGAATGTATTCATTAGATTATCACCATCTAATAGGATTTGATAGCACTGATAGGAATTCATATAGGCTTACAAAGGAAAAGATCTGAAAAATCCAGAATACAAATATAGCCCTTCCTCCAATTTACCATTTCTATACTTTGTTAGTGTGCAAAAGTGCACTGAAACCTCAGAACAGATTTTAAAATTTGCCCATGACTTGGTAATATACTGGCAGCCTTCAAATTTACTCAGAACTACAGTTCTGCTTCTTCTCAAGTGTCACTCATCTAACTTAGCATGACAGCTGAGAAATTGTCATATGTGTTACAGTTCAGTTTTAAAAACATCCTCTACCTGGTATCTCTGCAGTGATTGTCTTGCTGCTCCCTGAAATCTCTTCATCTGATGAACTCATGCTCGAGTCACACGTCAGGTCACTATCACTGGTACTGCTGTCCTGCAGCAGGTTGTACTTCTTGCGAGCAGCTGCCTCCCGTTTCTGTCTTAAGAGCCGGATTCTTTCTTTGTGCTTTTGGCTCCTATGACCTTTTACTTTGGTAACTCGACCATTCTGCTTATCACTAGACTGTCGGTTTTTCTTGGCAGCCATTGTTGAAGTTTCACTTTCAGACCTGGATCGCCTGGATTTCCTCCCAACTGCAGCCCCAGACATCAGAGAAAGGTCTCCCTCTACAGCAGCTTCAGCTTGACAGGGCTCATTCTCTTCTGTGGAAGACAATGTATCTGAGTCAGCCAAATGCCCACTGGAAGAAGGGGAAAGCATGCAATGGTTAGAAGAGTCACTCTCATAAACTTGATCACCCATTGGCTTATTGCTCTCTGTAGATGCTAGCCGAGACTCCGAGGAGTCTCGCCTCAGTTCCATCAGTAAGCAAGGCATTGAAGAGAGCACTGTAGAGTCTGCTGCAGTGGGCACAGTGTCTTTCTGAGTTTGTCTTTCCAGTTCTATGTGTCTGTCTTCATCAGGAGCTGTCTCTTGCTTCTCAGAAGTCTTTGGTAGAACTTCCAAATCAGCAAGTTCCTCTGTTTTTCCCACTGCCTCCATCTTCATTTCAGAAGGTTCTCTTAGTCTCAAAGCATGAAGCACATGGTCTGGAAAACTGAGTGGAATAGATATGGACTTCAACAATACAACAGCCTGCACAAGAACAGAACAGTAAGAATAATTTACCTAAATAACTCACTCAATCCTTTGCTTTCAATTACAGACAGTATGGAACTCATCCTGTTACACCAAACTATTCTTCCTTTTACACATCCATGAAAGATGGCATTCAAATCACATTAAATGTGGTTCACCTCACTAGAATAATCAAAACAAATCAGAAAATAAGAATATTTCTAAACTCTTACTTTATAACATTTAAATAAATTCATGTAAGCAACATATGCTAAACTTCTTTTCCTGGAACTTTAAACATATTTTAATGAATAATTTTAGCACTTATGAACAACACCAGCATGAAAATTCCTAGACTTGGTAGTCATCTACCTAGACAGACCAGAATATAGGTCAATTTCCATATATATGAGAAATCTACTTTCAGTTGAACAGGACCTCAACCTTATAAAATTACAATGTTTTTATGGCAATTTGCAAACCTACAGTACCGACATGACACAGGAGAAATCCAGTCACTTTGAGCAGAAACTGAGCAGCTGCTGAACATCATAGAGCAAGACAATAAACGCCTTCCTTTTCCAATGGAACCACTCTGCCAGAAGATCTCGCATAACAAAGCTGTATTTACAAGAAGCACCATGAAGTGATACTAAATTGTCAAGGACACAGGGTTTATGATATCTACAAGCAAGGTCTTTAGAAACATTAGCTATGTGTAACACAGATTTGTTCTCAGCAGAGAACCACTATGCTGGTGAGTCATGTAAAGACTTTTTAGGATTATCTAATACACCATTCAATTGCTCCTTGAGTGTCTCCCATACAAGTCCTTGTTGTATAAGAATCTACAAGCTGACCCAATTTCTCTCACATCTACCAGGAAAACAGCATCAAATAGTATGGGCTGCAAGCAAGAAACAGTATCCAACCACACCAGTATCCTACATTTTACTTCAAGTTATAATTTAATAAACAGCATTGCTTCAGTGCAAACACAAAAAACCTAAGCTATCGATAAACTTGCACGTTATCAACTCAGAAGTACCTGAAGCACCTTCAGGGAAATTTTGGTTTAGA
Organism: Chaetura pelagica; assembly: GCF_000747805.2. Taxonomy (NCBI): domain Eukaryota; kingdom Metazoa; phylum Chordata; class Aves; order Apodiformes; family Apodidae; genus Chaetura; species Chaetura pelagica. Next base: position 10,462 of record NW_009953502.1, read on the forward strand.
GATCAATATTTACCATATTATCTTCATTATTCACACTGCCATCCACCTACATCTTCATTTGGAATTCAGAATAAAGATAATTTAATTACCACATTCACTTACAGATTAATAGTATAGAACAAATCACTTATGGGTTTAAAAGTATAGTAAATGGTAAATTTATGGCAATTAAAAAAAAATGTAGACAAGAAATAGCAGGGTTAAGATTTAATCTACTGGTTTTTAAAAATGCATTTCTGCAGACAAGGGCAATTAGTACTTGAGCAGCCTGAGAAAGTATGGATGTTTCAGAGATATTTTTCTGCACCCTGACAATCCTTCAGTTTCCTGATCCACCCCAAGATGCCTGTAACTGTATGTATGTAACTGTATGCTGCTTCCCACCCTCCATCTACAGCACGAAGTAACGCTACTTCCCTGCTTCTAAAAGGTGCTGTGAAAAGCTCAATATTGTCTTATCTGCCTTAATCCACTTTGAAACTTCATTTTTAAAGAATATTAAAATAGAGTTCATGCTTCCTTCAAGGCTAATGAATGAAATGCTGGATGGTGCAAGGGAATTATGAAACATTTATGGGAGAGAAACACGAGTTAAGGAAAGAAAGGTTACTTAATAACAGACAATACAACAAAGATGGGGATGACATCTCAAGGTCTGCTAAATATGAAGAAAAAACACAAAACCCAAACAGTAAACCAAACATTTTACTTCCCCCCCCCCCCAAAAATAATAAAATACATACTGTAAAATAAAGGAACATATAAGAAAAATATTTGTCAATAACTGCACTGAGTAAAATTCTCTTAAAAGCAACTTAAAAGAAGAATTTCTGGAGATGGTATTTTAATGTACACAGTGAATATCACATAAGAACCAATTTATTTCCAAGGCCACAGCATAACAACAAACCCAAATGATTAATACACACGTTCTGAGGCACTAACACATCCTAATGCTGTAATAAAATCAGTATTTATACATAACTGATATGTGAATCTACAGTACCAAATAATTCTCCTATTATCCAGGTAGGTAAAATACAGATTTAATTATTAAATGACTGGCCAAGAGTTATATGCAGTTGCTAGTACAACTCCCAGCTTTGCTCTGGCCATGATCTTTGAAAAGAAAAATATATTTTCTAAGAGCTTTGAAATGTACTTTGTGTTCACACAAGGAAAAAATTGGTAGCTCAAACATATATATAGCTGCAAAGGACAGAGACTCAACACAAAGCTAAAGGGCAGCCAAAGTGAACTAGAGACTCTTTTTTCACAAGCAACCTACTCAGGAACATCATCTACCTCACAGCTCCAAAGGGACTATAATAACACCTGTACTTGTGTGGGGAACGGTCCATCTTCTTCCCCCCACATAAGACTAAACAAAAAATGCTTTTCAAGTCAGCAAAATAAAAGTGACGCCTTTCCACTGATTCACTCAAGGACAGAATGAGCAGGCCTCTTGCCCTACCAGATAAGTGCATAGCAAAGAAGCAGCACAAGGGTTATGTTAACTGGCAGAAAAATAAACAATAGATTAAAACCTGCTTCTAACAGAATATGTACCTGGCCAATGGTGATTGGCTAATTCAGACAGTACTTTCTCGAACAATGGTCTCTGATCCATAAAAAGGGAGTAGAATCTGCTCTGCTCGTCTGTCTCTGCCTGCCTGGGACAAGACCCCGCTGCAGTACCTGAACCTGCCTGAGCGCCACTCCTGCTGCAAGGAGAAACGGAGAGGGGGGGCGC
>NW_009953502.1:13325-17554 GCF_000747805.2 Chaetura pelagica
GACTTGGCTGAATTGAAAACTAAACTACACAGATTTAATTAAACACTAATGATATAAGAAAATATATACAATTATATACAAATATGTTCAGATGTGTGAAAAAGCCTCTCGCCTTCCCCCACCCCCAGCAACTCCCACAGCACTCTCCTTAGCTGCAAACAGTCCCAAAAAATTCCGGACTGCTGCAGGAGAAAGCACAGAGTGATGAGGGTCAGGAGAGCTCGAACCTAAGGGTCGACGGTGATGGATGGACGGAGTCCTCCCCGGATGCCGGCCATGGATGGAAGAGAGAGAAGAGAAAAAAAATAAGGAAGTTGTCCTCTGTGATCTCCGACCTTCCCCCAAGCCTACGTAGATATATGGCATGGAATATCTCAGGCCAGTTTTGCTGTCCATCTAACCCAGCCTCCCATGGGGGGGCCACAGATCTCCCCACAGTGTCTGAGCCGGCAGAGTGAAGGTGCAACCTTGAAGGCCCAGCAGTTACAGAAACATTCCAGTGTCTTATCAACCTAGCAGAACACACAGTTGCTAGTAAAAAGAAAGCTCACTGAAGGAAAAAAAATCAGCAAAAGGAAAACTGACTTAATCCTGGCTCAAACCAGGACACCAGCTTTCCTGTAGGCCCCCTTCAGGCACTGGAAGGCCACTATGAGGTCCCCCTAGAGCCTTCTCTTCCTCAGCCTGTCCTCATAAGAGAGGTGATCCAGCCCTCGGATCATTTTCGTGACCCTCCTCTGGACACATTCCAATGCATCCACATCTTATGTTGTGGACTCCAGATGGACACATTCCAATGCATCCACATCTTATGTTGGGGACTCCAGAGCTGGACACAGTATTCCAGGTGAGGTTTCACCAGGACAGAGTAGAGGGCACCTCTCTCGATCTGCTGGCCACACTTCTTTTGCTATAGCCCAGGAAGTGGTTGGCCTTCTGGGCTGCAATTGCACATGTGAAGAATTTCTTTCTAATGTCTAACCTAAATCTCCCCTCTTCCACTTTAAAGCCATTACCCTTTGCCTTTTTGCTACAGGCTGTCCTGGTCTGAGTCAGGATGAAGTGAATTTTATTTTACTGATTTATTATTTCTTCAGTGAAATCACTTCTAAGCAGCACACATGCTGAAAGGAGCAGCAAGTTTTCCAGCTAGTGGACTGATAATGCCCAAGTGTTTATAGTTACTGCTGAGAGACCAAGGCCACTTTGCTCTGATTGTCGGATTTGCTGCTTCAGACACTAATGGAGCAGAAGTCGTATCTGCAACCATCCTGTAGGGAGGAATAGACTAGAGAGATGGCAAAATTGGTCAGAGTATTCCATCCCATATATATGCGTCACTCTCTGTATAAATTCAGGGATCAGGGAAATGAAGCTATCTGTAAAGAGAGTAAAGCTTTCTCTATAAAAAGGCTGGACAAGGTCATTGTCGTCATCTGATTGAGGAGGGCCTGCTGTTCCATCTCCTTCAGAGTGGTCTGATTTTTTATTTGCTTGAGAAGAGCCTGCTACTTTATCAGCTTGAGAAGTACCTCCTCCATCACCTGATTTAGAATTGTTTGCTTCCTCAATTTCGGTCTCTAATGTTGCTTGAAGAAACTCTGGATGTCTCAGACGGGAGTGAGTAAAAGGGGAGGGGTGTTTCACATTTGCTTTGCTCCTGGACACAGGATTAACTCTTGATAGTTTGATTTGAATGGGAGTGGAATAAATCTGCAGAAGCAGCTGTTTTTGTAGCAGCACAAGTGATGGCTTCAGCAACAGTGGTGGTAGCAGCAACAGTGGCAGCAGCAACAATGGCAGCAGCATTGCCTGTGGGGGAGTGGCAGCGAGTGGAACAACACCTCACCCTACGCATCCACAATACATTATAAACATTCAGCAGAAGCATCCCTACTGCAACAATGCTATTCAGATCAAGAGCTGGGAGATTCACCTTGAGAGAAAATGGAGAGGTAAAATTGAACCTGCTACTGCCATTACAAACATAGACCTTTCCAATCACTTTAGGATCTGTACCATAACTGTACACATACAGTGCCCCTCAAAAGATCAGTATCAAAAACCCTATGATCACTAGGCTGGCAATTATACGGTTGATCATGGCTACAGTTCTGTCGCTATACCATAAAACAATAATAAGAGCAGCTACACAGAGCAGCATGATCCTAGCTGCATACCACATGTACCATTGCAGGTTTGGAAAAAGATCCAGTAGATTCATTGCGGCAAGTGTCTGTTCACTTTTCAATCCGTCAGTAAATTCAGCAGAAGTGTTGCCCATTGCTATCTGAGGGATTCCTCCCATCAGAGATGGAATTTTAAAAACTCCCAGTTAATGAGAACACATAACCTAGGCTTAAAATCGTGCCCCACATTGGGCGCCGATAAATTGTTGTCACAGTTTCACTCAGGATCAGCAATTAAACTAGAGACAACAATGCTCTCGATCTCCTGCCCCTCCCACACAGGTAGGGAAATAAAGAAAGAATGAGGAGACAGACTCTCTGGATTGATAACTCAACTAGACAGCTTTAATTAAACACTAACAATGAAAGAAAATATCTACAGTTATATAGAAATGTGTTCAGGAATGTGCAAACCCCTATTGCCTTCCCCCCACCCCCAGCAACTCTCACAGCACTCTCCTTAGCTGTGAACAGTCCAAAAAGTCCCTGATCACTGCCGGAGAGAGCGTAGAGCTATAAGGGTCGAAGGATGCACAGCCTAGGGGTCGATGGTGTCCTCCCAGGACGCCAGCCATGGACAGAAGAGAAGGGAAGAAGAAGAAGGAAAGAAGTTGTCTTCTGTGATCTCTGACCTTCCTCTGAGTCAATTTTGCTGTCCATCTAGCCCAGCCTCCCCTACGGGGGGGGGGTCATAAATCTCCCCATGGGGTCTGAGCTGGCAGGGCAAAAATGTGGCCTGGGAGGCCTGGCAGTAGAGTCCTGTCAGTAACATAAACATTCCAGTGTTATCAGGTCACTAGCTGGAACACTTGCTGCTAGTTAAGAGAGGTTACTGAAGGAAAAAAAAAACCAAACCAAACAGAAAAAGGAAAATTGGCTTAATCCTAGCTCAAACCAGGACATTCTTCTTCTTCCTTTTTTTTCTGTCCATGGCCAGCTTCCAAAGAGGACTCTGTCTATCCATCTCCTTTGATTCCTAGGCCCATGCCTTCCTGACCTCTCATATCTTTACTCTCAGCTCCTGTTAGCTTTGCCACAAACTTCGGAAGCAGTCCAGGTATCACAGTTTGACTCAGGATTGGCAATTAAACCAGAGACAACAATGCTCTCGATCCCCTCCCACAGGTAGGGGAGAGAGACTTTTGGATTGAAAATTAAACTAGACAGCATTAATTAAAAACAATTACAAAAGAAAATATATACAATTATATACAAGTATGTTCAGGTATGTGCAAAACCCTTTTGCCTCCTGTTCTGGTTTGGTTTGGTGGGTTTTTTGGTAGCAGGGGAGGGCCCCCAGGAGTGGCTCTGTTAAGAAACTCCCTCTGCTCCAAAACCAGCCAAGGAGCCATTAGAGGGACAATAGATGGTCCTCTGCGATTAACATACGAAAGAATGAACATAACACCTGAGCAGAGAATCATTTAAAGGAGAAGAGCTGTGCTGGAGGAGAGGGGTGCTGTTGGTTGGTGAGGAAAAAGGTGCCATTTAATGTCAGGAAGGGTTTCTGGGGGGGCAAACGTGGAGGTTGGAGGAGAAAAGGGGGGGTTTGAGGGCAGGTTTGAAGGCACCTGAAGCTCAACAAGGCCAAGGATTTGCCCCTGGGGGAGGATGATCCTGATCATCAATACAGGTTGGGTGAAGAGCCCTGAGGAGAAGGACCTGGGGATGGTGGAGAAGCTCAACACGGGCCAACAACACCGAGCTGGAGCCCAGAAACCATCCGTGTCCTGGGCTGCGTCACCAGCAGGGCCAGGGTTGTCCCCCCTGCTCTGCTGAGACCCCCCTGGGGAACTGGGGCCTGTTCTGGAGCCCCCGACGTAACAAGGGCATGGAGAGAGTTCAGAGGAGGCCACGGAGGTGATCCCAGGGCTGGAGCAGCTCTGGGACAGGCTGGGAGGGTTGGGGTGTTGAGTCTGGAGAAGAGAAGGCTCCAGGGAGACCTGAGAGCAGCTTCCAGGGCCTGAAGGGGCTCCAGGAAAGCTGGGGAGGGGCTTGGGACATGGGCAGGAGGGATGGGATGAGGGGGAGGGATGAAAA
>NW_009953502.1:17652-38896 GCF_000747805.2 Chaetura pelagica
CATTTGCCACTCCTTACCAGTGAGGCTCACACCGGCCTCCACAACAGTCAGTTCTTGAGATCCTCCTGTCACTCCAGAGATAGTGACAGATTCTGTCCCTTTATGATTCAATGGCATTAGGGTGCACTGTGCACCAATGTCCACCAAGGCCTTTATACTTTTGTGGTTTTCATGTGCCAGGCCACCGAATCCACACAGGCCAGTTGTCACAGTTTGATTCAGGATTGATGCTCTCGATCCCCTCCCACCCAGGTAGGGAAGGAGCGAGAGAAAAAGAGAGAGACTTGGCTGGATTGAAAACTCAATAGCCATTGTTATAGCAGCTGTAGAGACTGAGGACACTGAACAGCTGCATACTTTGCCTGGCCTTTCAGATGATTCTTCTGTAGTGGGGCTGCTGAAGGTTGAATATCAACAGGTGCCAATTGCCACTTCAACGGGGCATAGATGACAATATCACACCAACAGAGACTGTGATTCCCATTCACAAGCTGATCTGGCAACTGGAGAGCCAAGGAGTGATCAGCAGGACTCACTCACACTTCAACAGACCTATATGGCCAGTGCAAAAGCCTGATGGCGAGTGGAGGCTGACAGTGGACTATCGTGGCCTGAATGAGGTGACACCACCACTCAGTGCCACAGACATGCTAGAACTTCAGTACGAGCAAGAGTCAAAAGCAGCCAGGTGGTGTGCCACAAATTGACATTGCTCATACCTTTTTCTCTATTGCTATAGCACCAGAGTGCAGGCCACAGTTTGCTTTCACCTGGACGGGAGTCCAGTACACCTGGAATCGACTGCCCCAGGGGAGGAAACACAGCTCAACAATTTTCCATGGACTGATCCATGCTGTACTGGAGAAGGGTGGAGCTCCAGAACACCTACAGTACATTGACGACATCATTGTGTGGGGTGACACACCAGAAGAAATTTTCAACAAAGGTTAAAATATCATCCAAATTCTTCTGGATGCTGGTTTTGCTGTAAAAAGAAGCAAGGTCAAGGGACTTTCACGAGAGACCCAGTTCCTGGGAATCAAGTGGCAAGATGGACGTCGCCAGATCCCAATGGACGTGATTAACAAAATAACAGCAATGGTCACACACACAGAAAGCTTTTGAGCAGATCAAAAAGGAGAGACTGCGCAATGGCCCTTGGACCAGTTCAAACAGGGCCAGACATCAAAAATGTGCTCTGAACTGCCTCTGGGTACAATGGTCCTACCTGGAGCCTCTGGCAGACAGCACTAGGGGAGACTCAAGGTCGACCCTTGGGCTTCTGGAGCTGGAGCTACAGAGGTTCCGAGGCCAACTACACAACAACTGAGAAGGAGATACTTGCAGCATATGAAGGAGTTAGAGCCGCTTCAGAAGTGATTGGCACTGAAGCGCAGCTCCTCCTGGCACCCCAATTACCAGTACTGAGCTTCATGTTCAAGACTAATATTTCTCCTATCCATCATGCCACCGATGCGACTTGGAGTAAATGGACTGCTTTAATCATCTAGTGAGCTCAAATACGAAAACCTAATCGCCCTGGAATAATAGAATCATTTACAGACTGGCCAGAAGGCACCCACTTTGGAATGCCACCACAAGAAGTGGTGAGACGAGCTCAAGAAGCTCCACCATATGATCACCTACCAGAGACTGAGAAACAATTTGCTCTTTTCACTGATGGCTCCTGTTGTCTTGTAGGGAACCGCCGTAAGTGGAAAGCTGCTGTGTGGAGTCCTACATGACTAGTTGCACAAGCAGCTGAAGGAGAAGGTGAATCAAGTCAGTTTGCAGAGGTAAAAGCCATCCAGCTGGCTTTGGACATTGCTGAGCGAGAGGGGTGGCCGAGACTCTATTTCTACACTGACTCATGGATGGCAGCAAATGCCTTGTGGGGTTGGCTAAAGCAGTAGCAGCAGAACAACTGGCAGCAAAAATGTAAACCTATTTTGTTGGCCAAAATGTAGGAAGATACTGGGGCTCAGAGAAACTGGTTGTAAAAGTACATCATGTAGATGCCCACATACCTCTGAGTTGAGCTACTGAGGAACATCGGCACAACCAACGAGCAGATGAGGCTGCCCAAGTGGTAAAATAGACTTGGAATGGGAACATAAGAGAGCATTATTGTCATTTGTTAAATTGCCAATCCTGTGTTGAACTGTGACACAGGACCTTGTAAAAAGTCCCTCTCCAGCTTTCCTGTAGGCCCCTTCAGGTACTGGAAGGTGCTCTAAGTTCTCATTCAATGACTTAAGAAGATTTTTTAATTATTAAGTAGGCTCTTACTTTAACTACCACACTGATTTGATCTCTCAAAGAGCGATTGGTAAATTATATTTTCAGTAATAAGGCAGCACAGAGACTGGTAACTTCACTAGAGTATATCTTGTCAATACTGATATGTATTTCTGTGTGTATGGAGAAGATACTTGCTCTAATGAGGTTTTTACTCTCCCAGTCCCATGAACTGGATATTTAACAAGTCAGTAATTTGAATATTAGTACATATATAAAGAAGAACTTCATATTTATCCTGTTGAAAAAAAAAAATCTAACGTGACTCAAACAGACTTTGCTGCAGGGAAGAATACAGACAGTTCAGGGCAAAATATGCCAAACCAAGCCTTGTCTCAAAGAAAGCAAAAAACATACTGATTTATTTCTGTCAGCATTTGACTCAGGTCTGACAACAATGCTCTCAATCCCCTCCCCCTCCCACCCAGGTAGGGAAGGAGAGAGAGAAAAAGAGAGAGACTTGGCTGGATTGAAAACTAAACTACATAGCTTTAATTAAACACTAATGAATGATACAAGAAAATATATACAATTATATACATATATATTCAGGTATGGGCAAAAGCCTCTCGCCTCCCCCCACCTCCAGCAACTCCCACAGCACTTCCCTGAACTGGGAAGAGTCCCGAGGAATCCCGGAGCTGCTGCAGGAGAAAGCACAGAGTGATGAGGGTCAGGAGAGCTCGAGCCTAAGGACTGATGGTGATGGATGGACAGAGTCCTCCCCGGACACCGGCCATGGACAGAAGAGAAGGGAAGAAGAAGAAGGAAGGAAGTTGTCTTCTGTGATCTCTGACCTTCCTCTGAGCTTACGTAGATATATGGAATGGAATATCTCTGGCCAGTTTTGCTGTCTGTCTAACTCAGCCTCCTACGGGGGGGTCACAGATCTCCCCATAGTGTCTGAGCCGGCAGAGTGAAGGTGCGACCTTGAAGCCTCAGTAGTTAGAAAAACATTCCACTGTCTTATCAGCCTAGCAGAACACACTGTTGCTAGTTACAAGAAAGCTTACTGAAGGAAAAAAAAAATCAGTAAAAAGAAAAATTGGCTTCATCCTGGCTCAAACCAGGACAGTCCTGGAATGGCAGCTTAATAAAGCTGGGCAAGGCTGTCCAGCAAAGCATCTGGGGAGCTGAAGAGACAAAATTGGAGGGACAAAACTATTTGAAGATGCAGGCTGAGTTTACAGAACTGCTTTTGCAAATGTTGAAGTAAAAGCAGAGGTGCATCTAGCTGTGGAGAGACAACGTGGCCTGGTCCTCACGAGGCCAACCCATCCTCTTGGCCTCCAAATATGCCACAGCTGTCAGAAGTGACCAAGGGGGCTGGGCTGGTTTAAAGATCTTCCGTAATGGAGCTCCCTGAACTTCTCCAGGCAATTCATTCCAACACTTCTGTTTGTTTATTTATACAGATTTTGCTAGTGGATAACATCAATCTTGCTGCCAGGGTGTGATCTGCTACTTCCCTGTTCTACCAACTTGAGTGTTTTTGCGGAGAAACCAAGCAGGTCCTCCCTCTTCCCCAGGAAACACAATCAACCACTAGGATTCAATATTTCTCTAATATTGGAGCACGACTTTGTGCTTCACAGAGCTGTTCATACCCAAATGTTACCATTCTCAGCCAGTAACAGCTGGGACATCAGAAATATGGAGGCAGAAGCTGCTGGTGGAAGCCTGACTTTGAAAATCTTTGCAGGAAACAATATTAATTTTAAAAGACAAGTTTTGCAAGGCACATGTTGGGTTTAGCAAATGATGCTCAGATCCTTTTGCTCAACCCCCTCATTTGCTTAGAAACACAGTAGTGCCAGAACCTCAGCAAAAAACCATCCCCACAGCCCACCCTAGGAAATGACCCTGGTGGCAGCACAGCTGCTGGAAGGCAAAAAAAAAAAAAGAAGACATCTGTGCAACTATGGATTCAGAGGAGCATACAGAAGCAGACAGAGCATTAGGGACAGTCTCATCAAAGACTTACACCACAAACACTGCAAAGTTACACAGGACACGAAGGAAGTGGCTCTGAGCTTATGAAAGAAGCCTGGCAGATTTGCAAAAGCTAAATGAGGCAGCAGCACCACAAATTCTACTACACACTGTAGCAAAACCCACAGCCCAAGTTTTATCACCAATTCCTCTCCACTCCTCCTCAGGATTTAAGTCCACTCAAAGCAGGATAAGCCCGTGTGATGGACCTGAAAGAAAGCAGCAGCAGGAAATATAAATGACATGACATATTTCAGCTCCACAGAAAGATTCCTTAAGAGGAAAGCCAGCATCCAGGTCAGCCTCCAGGAGCTCAGCTGTCCAGGGAGCACTGGCTGAAGGAGTTACATAGACTGCTGGGAAGAGCTGCATTGTCCAAGACTGACCACAACCACCTCACTGGTGAGTCTTCTTGTAGGATGGGTGATGCATCTGTCTTGCTTGGAACACAGGAACTGTTCTGCTATCCTGGGGAACAGGGCAGGGAACAGCTATTTCTGGGGGAAACACAGCCCACAGATTCCCAGGGCTGTGTGTTTTCAAATTTCTATTCCACCAGCAACTGGCAAGACCACCAGCCAACTGGCAGGGCCAGCAGCAGCACCCTGTCTGCAGAACAGACTGGTCACTTTTGTTTTCAAGATCTGAAAACTGCACATGACCCAGGAGATGCAGCACTTGGAGAGCTGGGACTCAGAAAGAGCTGCTGAATGAAAAGCAGAGGCATGAGTGTCTCTGTGACCACAGCATTAGCTGGAGATGCAAAGGGTAGCTTGGGAGCTACCAGCACTGTAAGACAGCTCTGCAGGGACCTTCTGTTGCTGGGTGAATCTCAGCCAAATGTATTTGGCAGGAAAAACAAATGAAGAACAGCTTTCTTTTTCCCCAATGGACAAATTCCAGCACTGATCCAGCCCCTGCCACCAACATCAAGCACCTCTGCAGGACACTGGGCCTGCACTTTGCTATCTCCACTGCCAGGCTCAGCCTGCAGAACACAAGACTTCATTTCTTGCTGCTCCATTTTCCCCCAGCACAGCTTTCAGGAGAACACAGCAAACTGGCTGCAGCTTTCTGTGACAACCTGGGCTCCTTTTGCTGCTGCCTCCACTGTTCAGACTCTCACCAAGCCCAGCAACAGAACCAGATTCTTTTTCTGGTTCTGCTGTGACACTTCACATGGGGAGGACCTGGGCTAGCGATTCATCTTCTGCAAACTGAGTATCTGGTGACTGGAGAAGGCGGAATACAGACAGTTCAGGGCAAAATATGCCAAACCAAGCCTTGTCTCAAAGAAAGCAAAAAACATACTGATTTATTTCTGTCAGCATTTGACTCAGGTCTGACAACAATGCTCTCAATCCCCTCCCCCTCCCACCCAGGTAGGGAAGGAGAGAGAGAAAAAGAGAGAGACTTGGCTGGATTGAAAACTAAACTACATAGCTTTAATTAAACACTAATGAATGATACAAGAAAATATATACATATACAAATGTGTTCAGGAATGTGCAAACGCCTATTGCCTCCCCCCACCCCCAGCAACTCTCACAGCACTCTCCTTAACTGCGAACAGTCCAAAAAAGTTTGGAGCTGTCAGAGAGAGCACAGAGTTATGAGGGTCAGAAGAGCTCGATCCTAAGGGTCGACAGTGATGGATGAACAGAGTCCTCCCCGGACGCCAGCCATGGACAGAAGAGAAGGGAAGAAGAAGAAGGAAGGAAGTTGTCTTCTGTGATCTCTGACCTTCCTCTGAGCTTATGTAGATATATGGAATGGAATATCTCTGGCCAATTTTGCTGTCTGTCTAATTCAGCCTCCTATGGGGGGGGGGTCATAAATCTCCCTGTAGTGTCTGAGCAGGCAGACTGAAGGTGCGACCTTGAAGACCCAGCAGTTACAAAAACATTCTATTGTCTTATCACCCTTAGTTAGAACACACTGTGACTAGTTAAAAGAAAGCTTACTGAAGGAAAAAAAAATCTGTAAAAGGTCAATTGGCTTCATCCTGGCTCAAACCAGGACAGTTCTACTTTAGAAATGTATAGATCAGAGAGAGGAAGACTATACTGAAAAACTCCCATTCCTTTCTTGCCACTGACTTTTCTAGTAACAGTACTAGAAAAGGTAATCTCAAGGTGATGCTAGAGAAAAACTAGTTTCTTGCTGTAACATTCAGGATATATGGTGCTTGTCTCGAACAATCCAAGAGATAGTGTATTCAGACACTCAGGGTGTCTGGTGTTTGTCTTGAGACATAAGAGTGCCAGTCTCAAGATGCCTCCTAGGACCGGACCACCCCCCCTTCTACTACAAGACCAACATGACACTGCCGGATCTCTGGGTGGTGACTTTCCTTTAACTCTTTCTTTTCTTTCCTGATCTTTCTCTTTTGTATTTTAGGGTTAGTTATCACATCTATTATAAGCTTATGACAAATAGTTGTAATTCTTACCAGCTTTTCTGCACCTAAATAAAAGCCTGTTTGTGCACCCTATATTGTATTATCTTTGTTTTGCAATGGTGGGATCACAAAGAATCTCGATGTATCTGACTATCGGTTCATGACATTAATTGGCGTAGTCAGCAGGATCCCGCCAGACAAAAGGGTGCAGCTGCTGTATGACTTGCACCAGGAGAGGGAAAGCAGAATCCAGCCGCACCTAGGCTCCTCACAAAAGTGAAGAAGTTTAGAAAGCAAGGGTGTTCTGCCTGATCTTTTGTAAGCCATACACCAGCCTCAGCGATCATTCTAGGATAAGAATTGATGTATGGACAGAAGACCACTTTGGGGGCCTAAATTTGTTGTTGTGGATGTCCCGACACTAAGTTGTACCATGCGGAAGTGAAAGGGGGGCAGAGAGATAAGTGGTACCCTTCTGCAACGTTAAGCTCTTTAGAGTTGATAGTATAGACACCATGGATAATTCCCCTTCACTAGAGGAATTTTTGGAGAAGGTTAAAGCCAAACCCTCTCCTGGGGGAAAACAATGGGCCCAAGAACATTGGTCAGATGCTTCCGCCCTTGTGGAAAGGATGATCCTGTTGCAAACCCACTCGAAATGCAAACCTGGTAAGGGTAAAGCTATAGTTTGTGCAGCATTTGGAGCAGCAGTGTCAGCCGCACAGGAAGAGGTAAAATCCCTTAGAGAGAAATTAGAACAAGAAAAGAGCAAAGTGAAAGTCCTCTCAGGGGATGTGGAGAATTTTGCCAAGGCAGAGGGGGGCAGCGAGGAGAAATCTGATACTGGTAGTGGATTATATCCCTCCAAGGAGTTAGAAGAATTACGGAAAAGAGTAGATCAGTTATAAATGCATCCCCCCCCCAGCCTCCTGAGACCACAGAATATCTTTAAGATGGTGATCACGATACTCAACCTCAGATGATAACAAAAGAGGTACCCATTTCCACTTTAGAACTTGCCAAATTAAGAAAATATTTTGGTAGATCCCTCAAGGAATCTGAGACAGAGTATGTGTGGAGGATCTCTTTGCTGGGGGGGGATGAGATCATGTTAACTGAAAAGAAAGCAAATGAATATTGGGGACCCAAGGTATTTTTAACCATGGGTGATAATAGAGCCCGCTGTACCCTCACTCAGCGTGCTGCTTATTGGATAGGGGGATTAAAACCACCAGAGAGAGGAAACCCCCTTGCCATAAAAAGGGAAGTCGACCAGTTAGTAGAAAGTGTGCAAAAGGAAGCTTGTCTCCAAATGATGAATGAAAGGAAGTCAGATCCACAACAGTTCTATGTTGTTACCTGTGGATCCCGAAAGATTAACCCCTCTGATACAGGGACTCCCTGACTCCTTAAAAGCAATGGGAATACAGCTACAAGGCAGAATTCAGAGTATTGGTTCTCAAGACAGGTTGTTAACAGCATTAGAAATAGCACTTTCACCTGATTGCAGGTCCTCTGAACAAAAAGCATGGACGTGGGGGGAGGTAGCTCAAGAGCTCATTGACTATGGGCGAAAGTATGGTCCTGTGGTGCAGAGTAGAAAGTAAAGGACTAGGGCGCATTCAGCTGCCTGCACCCTTTAGGGGAAAGGGGACACAGGGTGCCACGAATACTAAAGACACGAGAAGAGACCTGTGGATGGAGGGAGTCCGTAAAGGCATCCCACAAGAATTAATGGAGAGACTAAAATTTTGCAGGAGCTCGTCACACAATGGGCTTCCCCGAGTGGGGGGGGAAGAAGAAATCTTGGAATAAACCCTTAAATGACCTGCATAGCCCGAGTGTCTCCATGCAGCTGCAGGGAAACTAGCTGCCTCCGCCCCCATGGACAGCCCAGGGGCGGAGGGTGGATGTGGATTAGAAGGCTCAGAATGAAAAGAGATTTGCTGATAGCTTGTCATGGTTTGACTCAGGATCAGCAATTAAACCAGATACAACAATGCTCTCAATCCTCTCCCCCCTCCCGCAGGTAGGGAAGGAGACAGAGAATGAGAGAGACTTTCTGGATTGAAAACTAAACTAGACAACTTTAATTAAATACTAATGATAAAAGAAAATATGTACAACTACATACAAATGTGTTCAGGAATGTGCAAAACCCTATTGCCTCCCCCCAACCCCAGCAACTCCCACAACACTCTCCTTAGCTGTGAACAGTCCTGAAAAGTCCCAGACCACTGCCAGAGAGAGCGCAAAGTTATGAGACTCAGGAATGCACTAGCCTAGGGGTCAACAGTGATGGATAGATGGAATCGTCCCTGGACGCCAGGCACAGATGGAAGAAAAGGGAAGAAGAAGCAGGAAGGAAGTTGTCTTCTGTGATCTCTGACCTTTCTCTGCATCTGAGCTGGCAGGGCAAAGATGTGACCATGGAGTCCTGTCAGTAACATAAATACTCCAGTGTTATCAGTCCACTAGCTGGAACACTTGCTGCTAGTTAAAAGAGAGGTTACTGAAGGAAAAAAAAAATCAGTAAAAGGAAAATTGACTTAATCCTGGCTCAAGCCAGGACACTTGTTTTATAGCCCCTACTAAAACTTTGATAAATTTGTTTACTGGACTACAGTTTCTATCTTTGTGATTTTATTAAGATTTGTCTGGTTGTGGTAATTTTGGTCTTTTGAAATACTTCCTTTGTTTATTTGACTAAGGTTTTTGCTTCTGTGTATTAATTGGGATCTGACTAAAATGAGAGACAGTCTAAAAGTGATATTCTGAAAAGGTCTTGTTGTTTTACTTGTGTCTTATATTTGTGTTATTAAAATGGGTAATGTATCCTCAGCAGGAGTTGACATTACCAAATGTGCACCATTTGGATATATTCTGAGATATTACAATAAGTTTGGAAGTAACCCCTTATCTAAAAAATTTGATAATGTACTGTAATGGTTGGTGGCCACTTTAAACCCTGAAAGATGGGGGGAAATCACCACTATTATTTATAACAAACCAGGACAATTATATTGCAGTTAATGTTGTTTTGCAAACGTAAGAGAGGATGAGATTATGTGCCGTGTGTGGATGGTTTTATGACTTTAAGAAATTATTATGGTATGAAAAGGAAAGTTGTTGTAAGTCAGTGAAAGAGGATGAGAATGTAGAAGACATGCAGTTGTTGGTACCCTCAGCTCTACCTCTCCACCCTGGTATACAGGGGAGAGTGACAGGGAGGACAAGTGTACAATCAGAGAGGATACGAATTTCAGTCCAGTGGCTGGGAGAATGAAGACACAGTGTCCTGCTGTTCAAGCCCCTTTAAGACAAACAGTCAGGGTGGTAACAGACTTAAAAGACAGAGGCATTATTACTTGTGTGCACTTTGCTTTTAATTCTGCCTGGCCAGCTTACAATTGATGACAGGTACTGAGTGCCAACACCATACATTTAACTGCTGCAGTGCCAAATGTCTCAAAAAGTGGTAACTCAAATTCAGGGAGCATCCCATTCATGGGTTGCTATCCTAGATGTTAAAGTCTTGTTCTTTATTGTTCCATGCCTGAACTAACAGGAGGGGAAAGGTTGTGCCGTATCTGGACTTCACCTATTGGTGAAAGTTTCTCATATCCATCTCTTGTGTTTCAGATGTTGCTTTTGACCTATATTGTCAAGATTCTGAATATTAATACAGGAAGCTGAGGTGCACTGTGTGTTTCTAATATCTTTTTAATGCTTCCCTGGCAGCTTGCTCAGTTTGTTCTAACACACATAGCTTCATTATTTGCTGTGTGTATTATGGGTTATATTGAATCCTACAAATCACAGAAGATACTCTTTATTCATATGGTATCTCTTTTAGTGCATTTTATTCTGATATTTGGTAATTGTATGTTATTAGCATCATATCATGTTGCATCCTTAGTATTTATCTGGAGAGTTACTACATGCCCATGACTTCCTGCATTCTGTCCTAAACATTCATTCATACTCCCCAGGAAAAGGGAGACTAAGAACCCTGCAAACCTGCTCCATTACCCAGGACAGCTGCTTTAGTGGATTATGACCTCCTTTTAACCTCCAACTCAGACTCACAGGGTGAATTGGGATCTGTCTTTTGTCTTACAGGAGAAAGACAGTAGAAATCAGAAGGAAGATCAGATGATAACCAAGACTAAGACACCCTGACAATATACCTGTTCTGGCCCATTGTGGTCTATATTGTAATTGAGTTTGGTTTAGCACTTGGAAATGTTTGAGGAGGTTTTCACAGTCTGTGGACATATGAAACTAACTCTATTTTTAAATTAAAAGTACAGATTAAGGCACATATAAGACCATAGGCAGCAGACCTGTAACAAAGAAAGTAATGTGAATTTCAACAGTTTTATTGTCTTCCTTTTAACAGTATCTGGTTTTGAATGTGGTTCTCTTTTCCAGGATATCAAGAAGTCTGCTTTCTTCTTTGCTGTCCCTCTAATCTCCCTTGCACCAGTCCAGGAATTTCATCTTTAGCAACACAGTACAAAGGCCTCTGGCTGTCCCTCCAATTATTGTTTGTCTTAATTCTAACATCGTTTCTCAGATTTTATTAAGCCTATTTTGTTTCTTTAGCAGGAAAATAATTGTTCCTGTAATTGGTATTATGACATTATGTCCTTTTGTCATTTGAAAAGGTCCTTTTTCTTTCCAGCTTATTCAAGTTTGTCCCTCTTTGTGGTTGTTTTGTTGCTGTTTTGTGTATATTTTCCTTTTTTATTATTACTTCTGAAAAAGGAAAGGAAAACAAACAAAACCACAGACTTCTGTAGTCTGTGTATGCTGACTCTTATCAAAAGGTTCATTCTCTGGATTGGAGTCTGTGGTGTCAGAGTATCTATAATGATTCCACTAACACTTGGTATTACAGAAGTTGAAATGCAGCTTTGTGTAACTATCACCTAGCACCCAACCTTGCACAATGTTGGAATAAAACAGTATCCCAGCTCCATGTGACTGATTGGCTCAGTGCACACCAGGTGATGAACCTCAGATTTGGGACTACGGTTTTGGCAACCCAGATGGGATTGCAGTGACAGCGTTGCCTGGTTTGTCTTGCTGCATCTGACAGGGAGGAGGGATTGGAGCGGACTCCAGCGCACACCGACTGGATCAGGGACTCCCTCAGCTCCTCTCACTTGTCAGGCAGTGAGGGACACCAGATGCAATGCTTGAATTGAGATATTGTGGCGACTAAAGGTACTTAAGGAAAGAGGATGCATCCTGAAACATTGGGACAAATTTAGAGGGGATTCCCTAACAAAAGAAAAGTTGAAACAATATTGTAATCAATGGTGGCCATCGTATCAATTAGAAGATAGTAAAAATAGCCTGAAAATGAGTTTTCAAAGTTATAATAATCATGGGGAACTTCAATTTATAGGATTGTGGTGCTATTGTGTGTAAAGATTGTACTGAATGAATAAAAAATAGCTTGTAACTATCACTCCCATGTTATTATGTATTTTTGTGTTTTAATGGTAAACCTTGCAGCACTGAAATGATCAATAAGTAACATAAGGCCTACCAAGATTTTTAATAATGATATTGCATGTAACACCATCAATAGTTACAAAGTGGAATGCTTTTAACCTCTGACTCACAGGGCGAGTTGAGATGTATTTTCTCCTGTTTTTCTTAATAGATAATTAAGGGATCCACAACATTTTGATCTCCAATGAACAGTTATAGCACTTCAAGGGTATCTGGGAGTAATTGTACATTTAAACAAATAGCATGGGAATGTACTTACTGTGCTAATGGATCAAATATGTATTATAACAAAGGGCACGGCTCCCTCAAAAAGATCTTGGGAGACCCCTTAGCACCAGAGTTGGCAAATGTATATTGTGACACTTTAACATCGCAAAATGGAACCCATGGAAGAGGATTAGGATAGCGGGGACCATCTTTTAACAGTGCTCGTGCCATATGGGGTCATTATTGGATTTGCAGAGATCAAGCTTAGCAATGTTTACCAGCAAATTGGGGTGGGATATGTTATGTGGGGTATATTCGCCCACTGTTCTTTCTTCTGCCTGGACAAAAAGGAAGAGCTTTAGAGATTAAATTATATGATGATTTAGACCGAGGAAAAAGAACATTAGACACCAGTCTTGCAAACAGTGGCAGGAATAAGTGGAGAAAAGACAAGCGGCCATCTCAACAGGTGGCCCAGCCACTTGAAATTCATACAAGCAGTATTGGAAATCATCACCAAACAGCCAATGCCTTAGACTTGTTAGCTGACCAATCAACTCAAATGAGAAATTATATCTTTCAACATCATATGGTTTTGAATTAATTATTGGCAGAAGAGGGAGGAGTGTGCGCAAAATTGAATTTAACAGATTGTTGTTTGAAAATTGACAATAACGAAGAGATTGTTAAAAAACTAAGGAAATAAGAAAAGTCGCACATGTTCCTGTTCAGACATGGAAGGGATGGGAATTTGACCTGTTCTCTTGGTTACCAGGCGGACCAGCTATTAAGCAAATATTGCTTTTCATGCTATGTGCTTTTGCTGGATTATTACCACCATGTATTGTACATCTAATCACACATGTAGTATCTGGAATGCATTTTGTAACTGTCCGCCCAGATAAAGATGGGTATATGCACATATATATGTACAAGCACAAACATCAATACCTCATGATATGATACCTCAAGATATTTAGTATTAGCATCTTTGTTTCCTTTCCTGCTCTCCTTTTCTTCTCGTTTTGTCGCTACCCAGGAAATAGCACGGGATTGTCCGAAACATGGGGTGATGTGACATTCAGATATATGGTGCTTGGCTCAAACAATCCAAGAAATAAACAGTGTATTCAGACACTCAGGATGTCTGGCGTTTGTCTTGAGACACAAGAGTGCCAGCCTCAAGATGCCTCCTAGGACCAGACCACCACTCCCCTTGTACGATGAGACCAATGGGATGCCACTGGAGCTCTGGGTGATGAGTTTCCTTTAACTATTTCCTTTCCTGATCTTTCTCTTTTGTAGTTTAGGGTTATCATATCTAAGTTTATGACAAATATATAGTTATAACTCTTACCAGCTTATCTGCACCTAAATAAAAGCCTATTTGTGCATCCGATATTGTATTCTTTGTTTTGCCCTGGTGGGATCACAAAGAATCTCCATGTATATCCGACTATCGGATCGTGACACCTATTAAACAACATAGCACTGAAAAATAAGTGGTGATACTTTCAGACTGTCATTTTTTAATTACCAGTCACAGTTTAACATGAATTACAATAATGCTCCCTATACCCTTCCTCTCCCACCCAGATAGGGAAAGGAGATGGAGCATAAGGAGAGAGACTTCCGAATTAAAAACTAAACTAGACAGCTTTAATAAAATACTAGTGATGAAAGAAAATATGTACAAATATATACAAGAATGTGCAAAACCCCTATTGCCTCCCCCTACCTCCAACAACTCCCAGGGTACAACCCAGAACTGCAGACAGTCCCAAAAAGGTCCCAGACCACTTCTGGAAATAGCGCCAGAGCAGACAGGAGCTGAGGGCAGAGACACAAGGGGTCAGGAATGCATGGGCCTAGAGATCAAGGGAGATGGACAGACAGAATTCTCTCTGGATGCCGGCCATGGACAGACAAAGAACTTTACTTTTGTGACCCCAGAATTCGTACCAAACGTGACGTATATGAGGATGGAATATTCTGGCCAACTTTGCCATCTGTCTAGTCTGCTCCTCCCTACAAGATATACGACTCTTCTGCTTCTTTAGCGTTTGAAGCAGCAGATTCAACAAGTGGAGCAAAGTAGCTTTAGTCTCTCAGCAGTAACTATAAATGTTTGGGCATTAGCCCACTAGGCTGAAAATTTGCAGCTACTTTCAGCAAGTGTGCTGCTTAAAAGAGAGTTCACTGAAGAAATCAGTAAAAAGAAAATCGGCTTCATCCTGGCTCAAACCAGGACACAGACACAGATGGATACTTAATTAGATGCTGTTCAGAAATGACATTCTCCTTTTTTGATGCATAGATGCACTGATGATTCTTAAAAAAAAATTTGGTAAGAACTTCTGTGCTACATTTTTTCAAGATAAATTTTATTTTCTAATCACATACAGAAAAAAACAGTAGGCAGAAGCCATTAAATATCTAACTGTATCTTTACCTGGGAAATATATTAAAACTATGGACTCATTTGTAAAGGCACATAATTTGTACACTATTAAAACTGCACTTTAGTGAAGAAATCCAAAAGGATTTTGAAGGTTAGATTAATAGAGACAGCCTAGTCAAATAGCTCACTGCCATTAACAAGAACGAGTTTTACCCCCTACTCTTTTTCCACCAACTTATGACTGTACAGTCATATTCCCTCCTTTGCACCAGAACTAGCTCATCCTTTCTTGGGTAGATTCACTTCATTAAGCCAGCAGAAAACAAAATCAGAAAATAAGGGAATTTTTCTGCCAGAACTGGCAAGAAGACGAGGGGTGGGGGGGCAAGCAATATGCCATCCCTTTAAAAAGAAAAAAACCACATCTGATTAAAAACTAGTCTCATCACATCTTGAATTCACAACTAGACACAGGAGAGGGTACTGAGTGTTTCTTTGATAGCACTATTTGCTCTGAAAAAAGATTTCTGAAGATAAAAAATATTGAAAAACAAAAAAAAATTAAAACAGGTATGAATAGCTTCCTAAAGAACAACTATAACGGAATGTATGCTGTTAATATATACTAATGCAGAGTTATATCGAAGATGACACGTATGCCCTTTATCGATCAATAACTGACCACCCATACATTCTTCATAATATTTTTGTTTGATTTGTTCTCAGTAAATGTTGTTCTTTACAACTGTATATCCTGTAATGTTAGAAGGAAATTAGTTTCACCTAAACAAACAATAAGGTCTGAAACAATAAACACCATGATACCCTAACCTTAATTGTACATTATATTTTTAGATGTTATTGAACTTGATTCATTATAAAGAGTGCATAGCTTATATGAAACAAACCAGCTCTTTTTCTTAGCAGCTGTGGATATTATACATTCCTACTTCAAAAGTACTAAGTTTTTCATAGCAGCTTGCTGTTAGAAGTCACTTTAGTTTATTACTGACACATTTCCTCTTATTCAGAGTCCAGCAGACCACTTCTTTTCCCTGCTTACAGCTGTATCACCTTCTTATGCCAGTTCAGGCAATTTGTTTAAATAAAAAAAATTAAATCTAATACAATATTGTCTTTTAATGCCATTTTAGCACTGAAAACAGTTTGAACAACCTACCTCCTCATGCCACTAACCATTCATTTGCAAGCTGTAATTTTTTTTTAAAATGAGAAATTGTACCTACGTTTTTGCAGAAAATATCAAGTACGTTCTTCAAGCTTTTGTGACTATGTAAATGAAAATTTAAACTGCACTACTGCATAGGAATTACTTGTTCAGAATACACAGCTAACTACAGAGATCCTTGCAGAGCATCTACTACCTGTGACGCTGGAGCTGTAAGAAGTCAGTTTTTTCATCTAAATTTGAATATGCTTTTGTATTTATACAAAACTAAAGACTATAGTAGCTCATACTTATATAAACAATTATTTACATCACCAGTGAATTCCATCAATGAACATTTACCCCACATAACTGAGCATAGATGGAATAAATCAGGGGTGAGAGAGGCAATCACAAATGTATACAACTGAGGCTAATAAAATTCAGCAAAACAGTTTAAAATTAAAAATGTAAACACTCAGGCAAGCCCATCAAGAACACTTGATAAACTATGTGTCTAAGGATGGTGGGTTGGGAAAGGACAAGCAGCACATGACCTGGGTACTAAAGAGTTGACCCTAACGCACAAGTCCACTTCCTAATACAGGAGAAACTTTTGTCAAAAACCAAGGTTATGTCCTCTTCTGACAGAGAGCCACACATAACTCTGAAGATGTGACTCCAGCCACTTCTGAAACTTCATCTTTGTAGGTGTATCTGTGTGTTGGTCATGCTTTTTTCCTACTCAAATCACTTTGCATTAAAAGCCAACATGCTTAATTCAGCAAACTCGGTGACATTTTAGTATGAATAACACATATAGACATGCCCAACAACAAAACATCTAAGTAACTAAAAATTAGTCAATCCAAATAATTAGACCACTATCAGAAACAACTAATCTGCATCCAGACAAATGTAGCAGTACCAGTGCTTTCTGCACTTCCCAACTAGTGTCTTTTGGACTTGTTCATCTCCTCTCCAAGATACCAGACATTCTTTTTTATTTTCTTAGAAGCGTCACACATACTCATGCATTTGAAACAACAGAACTGTGTGACCAGCACTCAATTTAAGTCAATACAGTTGACTCAGCTCTGTGTGGATGTGTGTGCATGATACTCTAGAGCAGATTTTTCATAACACTAAGCCACCCCCACATGGATACTGTGTAATTTCTACAGTGTTCCTTTGAAAATGTTGCCCTAAAGTTGACTCACTGGCATACAATTCTACCTAAGGCATATTTCTGGAAGTGGAGCTGGCTCTTTATCAGTCGATTCATAAATCGGGCCTGGTAGTAATCCTAAAGAATAGGACCCTGGTAAGATAATTGCTGTGGGAAACAAAAGAAAAAAGGATTAAAACTAATGATGTGTTTCAAATGGCTTTGCATAAACAAATGAAGGTTAAAAATAGGCTGCTCCTGCTGAGTGCTCAACAGGCTGCATATAGAATCCTTGAAAAGCAACATTTTTCATTGTAAATAAGAGGCAAGGCTTTACATTTAAATATACATTTTTGCAACGCAATGCTTAATGCACATATTCTGCCTCTTTCAAATGAAAGATAACTACCAACTTTGGGTTAGTTCATAAGCCTGCACACAGGCTTCCAGAAACATTCACCAGCTGCACTGTCCTTGTAAAAATAAAATCATTAGCATACAAGGGGACACATGGTTGGATGCATTTAGCCTTCTAAAATCTTCTTTCTCACAGTGAAACCATTTTTCTCAAGCGTGCAGCAATTTCAAGTCTACAATGTCTCTAAAAATTAGAGGGGGCATATTTTTATTACTATCTGTTCCTAAAAATTTAAGCTACTTTTAGATTTTTCATTATTTTTTCAACAAAACTAGTAGCAGAAATCAATGCTAGGATAGCCATGCTTAATTTCTTTTTCTCTCTGCCATATATTAGCTTGCAGAAGACCACCCTACTGAGGACAGTCATACCATTCTACCATCTTTTTTCTAAGATTGAGTTTAACAAGTTTTCCCACTTTACATATCCATTTCTATTACTTAAAGGACATGCATTCTGTGCTTCCTCCACTGGTTCATGACATGGAGTCATGAAGTTGCAGAAGCATCCTGACTGCCGGTAGCCTCTGTGATGGCATCAGCTCGCGACACTATATAAACAGACCTCCTCTTCCCAGGAAACGCTGGTCTATTGTTCTACTGTGGTCAATAAAGTAATGCTGACAGAAAACACAGTTTAAATTGCTTGAGCATAACAGTAACAAATTAATCCTGATTTTCAGAACACAGATTTTCTTTTTATCAAAAACATTTATCTGAAATATCTGGAAAGTAATTGAACACTGTTATTTGCTAATAACTCCAATCGGCATATCAGGACAATTGCAATGTAACTTCAAAGTAGTAAAGTCATTTCGGTACTGCAGTATTCATTCGACAAGGGCTTGTGCCATCTCCTGCAAAAATCCAAGCCGGTCCAGCACAGACAGGCACAAATGTACCTCGATATTGCTGTTATTTAGAAATCTTGAGGCAGCAATGAGTGCTGTGGGGCACAGGTTGCAGTTCCAGAAGCCTTTAAGTCCATCCTGATGCCCACCGTCACTGCAGAGAGGTAGAACTGCTTACCTGCTGGGCCAGTTAGCACCCATCAAGTTCTTTTGCAATTCACCTTCCCTGAGGAAATCTGTGGATCTGATCAGCGGGCTAGTTGGCTGAATGAGCTCAGAGACAGGGTCCAGAAGAAGACCAAGGTGAGCATCTTACATAACAAACAGAAGCAACAAGCCTGGAACAAGGGAGAACAATGGATGATTCACCTGATCTTGCAAAGCACCACCGCTCAAAATTGCACAATCCTTGACATCAGGAGCACAGATACTCTCAGCAGATAAGAGAGCTGTTTTATCAAGTTCTGTGCAAGGTTCATTTCCACTAACAGTGTTGCCTACCTACCCGATGCTACAACCACCTGGGCTGTCTCACTGATACTTCCATAGCTCGTGTAGTGACTCACCAGCATTTCCTCATTTCTTACACCTATCTAAAAGCTCAAGCTGAACTAGAAGTGGTATGGATTTATGACAGACATTTAACAAAGATGAGTACAGCAATATTAAACAACTCTACAGGTCGTAATTATTTTAAAACCAGTCCTTTTTACACATCTTTGCCACATGCTAGTACACAGGAAATAAACAAAACCGACCTTCAGGTATTTTCAAGTTTCAAATACTTTAATTCAATACTAGTGCAGTGTCTTTGCCTTAAGCCAGTCTCTTCCTGCTACAGGACAGTTATACCCATTTTATGGTCTGCCCAACTGAAGAAGAAAAATCAGGTGACATGTCAAAATTCTACAGAAAGGCTAGAAAGGAACTGTAAGCCAAACCCTGATCTCCAGTCATTTTCTCATCCACAAGCTACTAAGATTATTAATTTGTTGCTTTAATTATTAAGTTAGTAGTATAAAATCTAAATACTGCAACGTGAATTTGCAGTAGGTATATTACTGAAAAATAAATGGTATCATTACACTAAAGCCAAAGTCACATTTCATTCAAATTATGAAAATTTTAAGAACCATAAGACACCAACTGCTGTTGGGCTGTTCTTGACTCCAAACCCTTGATTGTTTTTTGACTAGTAATAAGAGGTGCCAATTGATTTCAGCATTCACTAGATTGTTAGCAATCAATACCTTAGTCTTTAGATGTCCAAAATGCTCCTAAAGAAGAAAGCACTCAAGACACTTCTCTGTCATGACATAATTAGGACTCAGTAAACAAAAGGTACAGCTTCACTGGAAACAACCCACTACCTTCTCACCAAGAAAACTCACCTGTGCCACTGAAACATATTCAAGAGCACAAGTAACTCAAGATAGCTAACCTTTGAGTCTATATCTTTACAAATCCTAACACTCTCCTCCTCAGTTGAGCTTTCCTAAGAAATTAATGCAACAAAAAAAGTTAAATTCTTGTAGGACGCTGCAACCATAGACAAATGCCTGTGGACATTGGCAGAATGAGAGGGACTGTGGCACAGTCTGTTATGGAAGGAAAACGAAGCCTGGTAAAGAAAAAGGACAGTACAGCAGAGGGTTAATTTAGAATAAGCTTTTGACAAACAACGGATAAAAAAGTAGTACGAAGTAAAAACAGGTCAGTTCTACAAATGAACAAAAGCTACTTTGAATATTTAAAAAAACAGAACTGAGTGGGTCAAAAGCCAGTTACATGTGCATTATGAATAACGCCTCTAACAGGGTTTTTACTATCAGTTATTTCCTACAGTATTTACTTCCAGTTGTCAGAGGTGAAGAAATTTGACCTTTACTTTGAGAGGATAACAGACCAGGAAACAGACATTTCTTTCCCATGACATACAGAAGACTTTGCATATATTTGACTACAGAAATCAAATAACAGCACGTAAGAGGATACAAAGTTACCAGCTATAAAAAGAGCAAAAGAAAATTAAAGGGTAGTTTTCATGCAAGTACTGACAGGAGGAAAAAAAAAACAACAAACACACTCCAAAAAAGCTTACCCTTAAATAAAAGCACAATTTACCCCAAAATTATTTGTTGCATTATTGTTCTTGATTTAGGAAAAAGAGGCTCAGCTGGCAGAGCTTTCTTAAGAATAAAACTAATGTTTTGCAACAGAAGATGTAAACAATATACTCAACTTCCCCAGCAAAGGGGGAGATAGAAAAAAGAACATCAAGTCTAGAGTATTAATTCAGCCCCATTTTGTCCATTCAATGCAGTCTTCTTATTGCTGTAGCTTGATGAGTTTCGTATAGACAAACAGTGAAATCCATAACAGGTGTTAAAAAGCAGAAAAAACCATTTTGATCTTGTAAAACCAAAAAGGGAAATCAAGTGTCTGTTATCAAACCAACTTTAAATTGAGGTGAGGTCTATAGCTCCAGAAGCCCTCAATAATTAGCTAACTCTGGCAAGATACTCACTAAATTTCCCTAGCTTAGTTTTATGTATCCAAAAATTTCTGGATTTTCTTTATTACAGTGAGCAGATCCAAAGCCTTTGAATTGCCTTTAAGATGACTTAATATCAGTAACTGGAACCATGGAAAATAAAACTTCACCTTAAAGGCTTTGAAAAACCAGTACTCAAAGAAATGTGTTATTTTCATAACTCCTAACAGATTCTGCATTGTGCTGATGAAAAGGTATTACCAGTTCTGGAGGAACCATAGCTACTGACAACTCAAATTGTATTTATCAGTAATTCAGCTG
>NW_009953502.1:38934-45720 GCF_000747805.2 Chaetura pelagica
TATTAAACACGACAAGGCCTCAGGCTACCAGCATTTCATCCAACTTAATTCACTAGGAGACAGCCTCTAAACCCCTCTTATCTTACACTGTATTTCCAACTACAAGCACATGGAATTAGTAGAGAGCTTCCTGTTCTACTCTTTACCAACCTTCTTCCCTAAGTTTTCATTTGCCAGATTACTTCAAACTGTCTCTCTAGCAAGAGCTGGCATTCCCAGAGAGCAAGAACTAGGAGAGTGAGCTGAGTCGTCAGGAGATTACCAGCTGAGGAGAAAGCCACAGTACAAGAGAACAGTACTGTCTTAACCTTACCTGGCTATCATGATAAATCGTTTCTTTTTACTGAAGAAAGTCTGACAATACTATTGGAGCATACAGTGCCAACCTCAAACTGGTATCATGCAAATGTAATATTCCCAATGTAAAGCAAAATACTGAAATGGTAATAACTCCATCATCACACACACAACTGGTATTATAAAGTCTGGCTCTTAGCTATTACCAGCTCTGCTACTGGAAGTCACTTGGTCGCTACCCATTTTGGATGAATGGAAGTGAAATTTGCCTTCTGTAAAATAAGTCTTGAAAGGCAAGCACCATGAAACAAGATATTACAGCAAAACATACCAAGAAGAACACTTATCCAATCATGGTCTGACTCTTCCCACTCATTTCCAGGAAATTTTGAAGCATCAAAGCAGAAGAGCATTGTGCAGGACACTGCAGAAGTCTCACTATGAAGTCAAATCCATTATCCATATATATTGAAACAAAAAAATGCTAGCTTGAAAGAGTCTTAAATACTTGCATATAATTAAAAAGTGACTATCTGTTCTGCTTATGATTAAAAAGCTGTCAGATAGAGTCCTAATAGCTTTTAAGCTGTCTTCTTAGAAACCAAATATCACAAGGAGTAATATGGCTGAAGCTTGTACACTATTCTGCTACTTAAATCCATTTCTGAGCATTCAAGAGATAGACTATGTGGTCAAATTGATATAAAAACCTAAATACCTTTTTAAATAAAAGGATATATTAGGTTGGATCATTCTGAATCTCAAGCTGACTCACCACATGACCACAGGCATGTTACCTCTCTGTTCATTCAGTAATGCATCTGCAACGGTGTAACAGCAACACCTCAGTGATTGAGCTGCATCTCATTTTCAGTCCTGAATGAGTAATCAGTGCACATCCAAACTGCAGAAAGTAAGTCATATCCATGGATAAACTGCTATACTGTACAGGCTCTATTCATGCTGACATGTGAAGAAGGAACACTAACAAGTGCAAACAGGCAATCACAAATTTAAATTCTAACCCTTAGCAGTAAAACTGAGTAAGTGATAAGGTATCAGTCACTCCAGCCTAGTCCAGACACGTACTCTGTTATGATAAAGCAACTGCAGCGGCTAATATTTACACTACATTTCTATACTGTTGGAGACTGTCCTCAGGAGCCCCAGAGGAAGTCAAGATAAAGAAGTTTGCCTTGGTTGATGAGGACTGGGTTAGGGATCAATTAAGCAGTCTGGACATCCATAAATCCATGTGTCCTGATGGAATGCACCCAAGGGTGCTGAAGCAGCTGGTGGAAGTCATTGCTAGGCCACTCTCCATCATCTTTGGTAAGTCATGGGCAACAGGAGAGGTGCCTGAGGACTGGAGGATAGCAAATGTCACTCCAGTCTACAAGAAGGAGGACCCGGGTAACTATAGACTGGTCAGCATCAACTCCATCCCTGGAAAGGTGATGGAACAACTTGTTCTTGGCACTATCTCTAGGCATATCAAAGATAAGAGGGTCCTTGATATGTCAACATGGTTTTACCAAGGGTAAGTCATGTTTGACCAACCTTATAGCCTTCTATGAGGATGTAACTAGGTGGAAAGATGATGGTAGGGCAGTAGATGTGGTTTAGCTTGATTTCAGTAAAGCATTTGACACTGTCTCCCACAGCATCCTTGCAGCTAAACTGAGGAAGTGTGGTCTGGATGATCAGGTAGTGAGGTGGATTGGGAACTGGTTGAAGGAAAGAAGCCGAAGAGTTGTGGTCAATGGGACAGTGTCTCGTTAGAGGCCTGTATCTAGGCGAGTCCCTCGGGGGTCACTACTGAGACGAGCACAATTCAGTATTTTCATCAATGACCTGGATGAGGGAACAAAGTGTGCCCTCAGAAAGTTTGCTGATGACACCAAACTGGGAAGAAGGCTGTGCTGCCATTCAGCGAGACCTAGACAGGCGGGGAGAAACTTGATGAAATTCAACAAGGGTAAGTGTAGAGTCCTGCAGCTGGGGAAGAACAACACCATGTACCAGTACAGGTTGGGGGCTGACCTGCTGGAGAGTAGTGTAGGAGAAAGGGACCTGGGGGTCCTGGTGGACAGGAGGATGACCATGAGCCAGCAACGTGCCCTTGTGGCCAAGAAGGCCAATGGCATCCTGGGGTGTATTAGAAAGGGTGTGGTTGGTAGGTCAAGGGAGGTTCTCCTACCCCATTGGTAGGCCCTTGGTGGGGCCACATCTGGAATATTGTGTCCAGTTCTGGGCCCCTCAGTTCAAGAAGGACAGGGAACTGCTTCAAAGAGTCCAGCATAGAGCCACAAAGATGATTAAGGGAGTGGAACATCTCCCTTATGAGGAAAAGCTGAGGGAGCTGGGTTTCTTGGAGAGGAGAAGACTGAGGGGCGACCTCATTAATGTTTACAAATACGTAAAGGGTGAGTGTCAGGAAGACAGAGCCAGGCTCTTCTCAGTGATGTTGCCCTTTGTCTGATCATTGTACGAGTGCAAGCTGGAGCATAGGAGGTACCACACAAATGTGAGGAGAAACTTCTTTATTGTGAGGGTGATGAAGCACTGGAACAGGCTGCTTAGAGTCTCCTTCTCTGGAGACATTCAAAACTCACCTGGACATGTTCCTGAGTGACCTACTCTAGGGGATCCTGCTCTGGCAGGTGGGTTGGACTACATGAGCTTTCAAGGACCCTTCCAACCCCTACCATTCTGTAATTTTAATTTACAGTCTCTTTCATCCAGTTTTCTTTTTGCTCAGTATCGCACATTTGTAGACATTACATTCTAGACCACAAGTTGCAGACTCAGAACTGCATTATGCATTAAAAACCTGGAACAAAAGATACAACAAAGATAACAAAAATCACAAAAAAAAAAAAAATTCCTACTAAGTTCCCTGCAATATTTGCTGCCACAGTTTCTGCTGTCATGACAATTCAAGCTGCTCCTGAGTTACGGTGC
Source organism: Chaetura pelagica (assembly GCF_000747805.2). Classification (NCBI taxonomy): domain Eukaryota; kingdom Metazoa; phylum Chordata; class Aves; order Apodiformes; family Apodidae; genus Chaetura; species Chaetura pelagica. The sequence goes on from NW_009953502.1 coordinate 42,196, forward strand.
TAAAGTTAAAGACACAAGCATATGGTTCTCTTCTGAAGAGAGCAGAGCTCTTTCCCAACATTACAACTGCCTCTCTCTCTCACTGCTGCTCCATTTTTGGTTCCCCCTTGCTACTGATAACATTCAAGCCAGACAAATTTTAGTATTTCATTTTCAGAGTCCTGTTCTGAGGTGCGAGTTATACACTTGCAACTATGGTGTCCTGGTTTGAGCCAGGATGAAGCCAATTTTTCTTTTTACTGATTTTTTTTTTCATTAAGTAAGCTTTCTTGTAACTAGCAACAGTGTGTCCTGCTAGGCTGATAAGACAGTGGAATGTTTTTCTAACTACTGAGGCTTCAAGGTTGCACCTTCACTCTGCCGGCCAAGACACTGTGGGGAGATCTGTGACCCCCCCGTAGGAGGCTGAGTTAGACAGACAGCAAAACTGGCCAGAGATATTCCATTCCATATATCTACGTAAGCTCAAAGGAAGGTCAGAGATCACAGAAGACAACTTCCTTCCTTCTTCTTCTTCTTCCCTTCTCTTCCGTCCATGGTCGGCGTCCGGGGAGGACTCTGTTCATCCATCACCATCGACCCTTAGGCTCGAATTCTCCTGACCCCCATAACTCTCTGTGCTTTCTCCAGCAGCAACTCCGGGATTCCTCGGGACTCTTCCCAGTTCAGGGAAGTGCTGTGGGAGTTGCTGGGGTGGGGGGAAGCGAGAGGCTTTTGCTCATACCTGAATATATCTGTATATAATTGTATATATATTTTCTTGTATCATTCATTAGTGTTTTAATTAAAGCTGTGTAGTTTAGTTTTCAATCCAGCCAAGTCTCTCTCTTTTTTCTCTCTCTCCTTCCCTACCTGGGTGGGGGGGGGAGGGAATCGAGAGCATTGTTGTCGGACCTGAGTCAAACGGTGACATATGGTAATTAAATCTTTCACTCTAATCTAGTAAATGTGTTATTAAATCTACTGTTCAGTTTCTGTCAATGTTTACAGTTTTGTAAATCATTCAGTTAACTGCAGATAAAAACACAGAAGCCAAGACTGACCATAGACCAAATTCTGTCAAAAAGTGCCATCAACACACTAACTTTGAAATGTCATAGAAAATGAAATACAGGTCACTTGAAACAATTTACTCATTTGGAAAGTTTCCAAAGCTTTAACATATCTAGTGGTGACATTTCGGTCAGAAGGTAACCAGACAGTTGTGTATGCTCGGTCTGTAGCCACATTCACAGTATGGTACGTAGAGACTCCCATCTCATTAACAAATATTTAAGTGAGATATTGATATACAGGTGGGTCACAGATGGCACATACATCATTCATAGAGCAGAAAGATAATGTGATAATATACAACAGAAATCAAAGAAAGTGAACAAAATCAAGACAAGTCAAAGAAGCCTGCATTTTAAAGGTAAATATGCAACAAGGAAATGGGGATCAGTACAACCAAGTCAATTATTTCTTGTTACACCAACTTATCTCTCTAATGCTTAGCGTTCAAAGCCCCTCATGACTCTATATTTACTCTTTGTTCATCCAATCTTATCTTACCTCATTAACCCCCACCTCCATCTACACTGTCAACTGCCAGCATGATCTGCCCATTTGTCAAATGCACACAAACATCCTTCCTACCTCTCTTATCAGTTAAAGCAGTGCCTGGTTTGTGTGTTGTGACCACTCTGTATCAACCATTCTCAACTACCTTGTGGTTGGCTTCAGGTTCCTTCCCCTCCCTCTGCAGTACCCAGTTGAACGCATCCACTTATTTTCGCACTTTAATTCCTACCAAGCAGGCAGCCTTCATGCACTTATTGAGCACAAGCATAGATGGCCAGGCTGTACTGCAAGACACATAATATACTTGAATGTGTAAAACCATAGTCCTGATTTCTCATGGCACCTCTTCATGATGCCAAATAGCAATTAGGCTGAAGAGTAAACAGAAATAGTAGACACATTATAATTTAAAAAATCAAGTGTTTAAAAATGAGTCAGAACTGTTAACCTCATACTTGAGCATAAATACCAGCTGCCTAAACTCATGTACTACTTTCCACCATTCCCCACTGTCCCTCCTCCTAATCCCCTAGACAAAATATCAGTGTTACTGGTATACCAGAACCACAGAAAGCAGCATTTTATTAGCTTTTAGTAGCCACACAAACACCTCCTTTGGAGTTTCTTTCTTTAGCACCAGGCTAATGAAACTTACTTAGAGCTTGTTACAAATCTATTCACTCTGCAAAGGCAATGTTTCCCTCCTTCAGGGCAACAGGGGAAGCTGCACTCATATCTCAGAAACAGCAATTACAGGTGTTAACTAGGGCAGGAGAATCACAAGATGAAGACCTCAAAACAGTACCATGCCCAGTTTCCACCTCAAGGTCAAACATTAAGTCTATTAAAAGACTTAAGTAAAGATACTTTAAGAGAAACATTTTAAATTTAACATTTGTTTGCTGTTCTAACTGGAGAGCTATTACTATTTGTACTTAAAATTTTAGCTTGAAAACTGGAAATAGACTAGCACACGCCTATAAGTGAAACTATTATTTGGTCTTATACTTGACAAGTAGTAACAAGGAAGACTTAAAAGCAAATAACATCTATTGGGGAGGGATTAAAATAAATTTTACATTTTTTTAAGAAATGCTCAAGTGTTCAAAGATTTACTACTCATTCATTTTTAAAAGCTAGAATTATTTGCCAGTGGAAAAAAAACCACAATACCAAACAGGACTGACATCGTAGCATCTCTACACACAGGTTTTTTTCAGTCTTTGAAATGCTGTTAGGTACTTTGTGCTGGTTTAAAGTATGTAACTAGTTACAACCAAGACCTTGTTATATTCTCCTCGGATGGCTGTGTTACTGAAAGCCACATCTGCAACCCATTATATGTTAGGAGCTGAACTCAGGCTAGATAAGCAACAAACAACTTGAATTATTTTTTTCCACATAAAATATATAGTCCCACATCATTCAAAATATACAAAGAAGCAAAAAACCTAGAGAAAGGTAAAACTAGAGCAATTACAGACCTTGTTTTTCAAAAGGTTTTTCTCCAAACAGCTAATACGATCCTACAACGCATTACAGAAGTTCCAGGAAACACAAAATGTCCAGAAGCTGCTTCCAGGAGCTGTGGCAAGGCTTTCATCCGCTGACTCCGGGCGAGGTTAGGATAAAAAAAAACAGCAGCTAGGCTGGCCTCCTGCGTTTCGGGCACCGTGTCGGGCCATGATGGAGGTCACCCCTTACCGAGGCGGTCAGCCCTGAATAGCACACACCGGGCACACATTTTCCTGTAACTCCTCGGCCGGCGCGGCAGACGCTCGGCGCGGCCCCGATGGGACCAGGCCCCCGAAGCGTCGCGGGGTCAGGCCTACCCGCTCCCACCACCGCCAGCCCCGGGATAAGAGAGGACTAGGCCAATACCCGACTCCCGTCGCGGCCCGCCGCAGCGAGGCTAACGGCAACGGTTCCGCCACCCACCCCGCGCCGCGGAGCGGCGGCCCG
>NW_009953502.1:46256-47605 GCF_000747805.2 Chaetura pelagica
AGTTGGTTCACGCTGGCAGGCTCCATGGGTCACCTGCCACAGAGGAAAGGAGGCACCCAACAGCTAGTAAATCAGCCAGGGAGACCAATATGCAGACTAACAGCACGCAGCTTTCTTTGGTTTCCCAGCGGCAAAGCAGAAGTGTGCAACCAATATGTGAGCTCACTCACAGGAGGAAAAGAGCAGAGAAGGAAGCAGAAGGAAAAGAGAAGAAAAAAACACCTTCCCCTGGTGCAGGGGTCAAGTGACAAGGAGGGCCAAGCTTGGGAGAGATGCAGGTGAAGGTGACAGGAGCACAGTAATGCAAATGCCTCTCACCAGTCTCTCAGCCAGTGCTCATTCTCCCTCCAATGCTGATCCTGGTGATCCTACCTCTGCACTCCGAGTTCAGACCTGGGGGCTATGAGGGGGAAGCATTATAATGCATACATTAAACAACGTTATCACAGTTTGACTCAGGATTGACAAAAGTGCTCTCGATCCCCTCCCATCCAGGTAGGGAAGGAGAGAGAGACTTTTCTGGATTGAAAACTAAACTACACAGCTTTAATTAAACAATAATGATAAAAAAATATATATACAAATGTGTTCAGGAATGTGCAAAACCCTATTGCTTCCTCCCAAACCCCAGCAACTCCCACAACACTCTCCTTAGCTGTAGAAGAGTCCAAAAAGTCCTGGACCGCTGCTGGAGAGAGCAGCAGAGCAGACAGGAGCTTAGGGTAGAGTTATGAGGGTCAGGAGATGCACAGACTAGGGTGATGGATGGACGGAGTCCTATCAGGACAAAGCCATGGACAGAAGAAAAGGGAAGAAGCACGAAGGAAGTTGTCTTCTGTGATCTCTGACCTTCCTCTGAGCTTAGGTAGATATAAGGAATGGAATATCTCTGGCCAATTTTGCTGTCTAATTCAGCCTCCTACAGGGGGGGGTCATAGATCTCCCGGTGGTGCCTGAGCTGGCAGGGCAAAGACGTGACCTTGGAGTCCCAGCAGTAACAAAAACATTCCAGCATTTATATCAGTCCTAGCTGGAACACTTACTCCTAAAAAAGACCTTAATGAAGGAAAAAACAAATCAGTAAAAGAAAAACTGGTTTCATCCTGGCTCAAACCAGGACATTCCATCCCATATTCCATACCATATATTATATATAGGCTCTATATTTTTACCAGTTGTCAAATTAAATATTCTCCCCCAGAATCAGATTACCTTGAGGTACACATTGTACATCACCATCCTCCATCATCACACACCAGGTATGTCTAGGTCCCTGAGCAAAAGCAACAACCCGGGCAGGTTTACCTTTACCTAAAGGAGGATAGACCCAAACACTTTTACCCAACAGA
>NW_009953503.1:0-430 GCF_000747805.2 Chaetura pelagica
CTCCAACTGTGCTGCCCCAGCCAGCTCCAGCACTGCTCTCGCAAGCAGCTGCACATCTGCACTCCAAACCAGCTCCAGCTCTGCTCTCCCAACCAGTTCCAACTCTGCGCTCCCAACCAGCTCCAGCTCTGCTCTCCCAACCAGCTCCAACTCTGCTCTCCCAAACGACTCCAGCTCTGCTCTCCCAACCAGCTCAAACTGTGCTGCCCCAGCCAGCTCCAGCTCTGCTCTCCCAAGCAGCTGCACATCTGCACACGAAACCAGCTCCAACACTGCTCTCCCAACCAGCTCCAGTTCTGCTCTCCCAACTAGTTCCTTCTCCCCTGCCCTGGCCCTGGCACCGCCCCGGCCCCTTCAGCGCCTCCCGCCGGCGTTTCGCTGCCTCAGGAGAGCCAAGGCCCCGGGAGCGGGATCTGCCGCCGCTCCCCGC
>NW_009953503.1:5081-12073 GCF_000747805.2 Chaetura pelagica
CCCAGTGGCAGGGGAGAAGGTGGGTTGCTCCAGCCAGGCAGGGGGCAGAAACGGCAGCCAGAGCTGTGCTTGGTAGACATGGCAGCCTGAGCTCTCCTTTCTGAGCCAGAATCCCAACCAGGAGCGAAAAGGAAACCGGAGTGTGAGGAGCTGGATGCACAAGGCTGTTCAGGTCTCTGTGTTGCTAGCGTCACGTGTCAGCAGAAGTTGAGCCATCCCAGCAGCACCCGTAGGGGCAGGAGGGCAGTTCCACCCCAGGCAGCTTCTCTCACCCTCAGAGGAACATTTTAATGCTCAGTTTCCTGATTTGACCTGGGAACATGGCCAGGGCATTTGGCTCCAGTGGGACTGTGGCCATCACAGTGCTGAGCTATGTGGGAGGGCCGTGCTGGGGCACCAGGGTGGTGGGCACTGCTGGAGGAGGGTTGTCAGCCCCAGGCTCTGGGAGCTGCCAGGCTCTGCTCTGCCCCCAGGACGTGACGCTTCCTCTTCCCCTCCGGATGTCGCAACCGCTGGTGAGGACACCGGAGCTCAGCACCGTCACTCTCAGCAGCAGGTGAGGGCCCTGGGGGCAGCTGGCAGGGGATCTGGGGGTCACCACACCCCCAGGCCCCGTCTCCTGGCTGTGGGGATGGATGGGTGGTGTCCCTGGGAGCTGAGCTGGGATGGGACCTGGTCTGTGGCTGCTGCAGGGTGGTGGCTTGTGGCTGATGGTGCTGGCTGGGGAACCCCAAGCAAGGGCACCTCTGGGCACAGGGACAGGGGGGTTGTTCAGCTGCTGTGGGGGTGTGGGTGCAGGTGGGGGTCCTGTCAGTGGAGCAGGGGCTGTGCATGGGCAGAGGGAGGGAGATGGGGCCACTCAACCCTGCCTGTCTGGAGCCCTGCCCTCCCTGGCCACGGGTGATTCCAAAAAGCTTTGTGGAACATTCCCTGTGCCCTGAGTCCCAGGGCTCTGGGCTCTATGAAGCTCCTGTTGCTGGACATGCAGCTACCAGCCACAATATACCCCTTTGTGGGCTGTGGCTTAAAAACTCCCCAGGCTCCATGAGCACCCAAGCCAGCCTGGCAGGCTGATGGCTCCCAGCCCCAGCAGGACATCAGCTGGATGCTCTTTGCCTCCACCACAGCAAATGCTCGTGGCTGCTGCAAAAAGGCAAGACATAAAGTCACAGGGATCTGCAGCCACTTGCAGGGAGTGTCAAGGGCCTTTGGGGTCCCCCCCAAGCCTGTGAAGAGCCAGCATTTTGTGGCTGTTTCCTGCTCGGGAGCACCCGTGTCAGTGTTTCCAGCCTGCTGGTGGTTTCTTGTTCCTGCTTCCCTTCAGGAAGGGGTGACAGTTCTGTTGCTGTTTGAGGGCAGCACTGCAGGGGAGCAGAGCTGCTGCAGCCACCAGTGACTGTCCAGACTGCTTCCCCACATCTCTTGGCTCTGTTTGTTGCTCAAACTCCCAGGAGCAACAGCTTTGCTGTCAGGGGCATGTCCTGTGGGGCAGATTCAGGTGCAGCTGGTGTGGGTGCCAGGCAGGAGTACCACCAGGTACCCTGGTGCTGCAGGAGCTGCAGAAAGTGGTGAATGTGGAGAAACAAAACTGGTGCTGATCCATGGCCCCAGCTCAGCACTGGGGGGACTGGAGGAAGCACAGGGTGCTCCTGTGAGGACCGGAGGGGTTTTTCTCTCCTTCAGCTTTCCCAGTGGGGAGGAGACCCTCCCTCAAATCTTCTGCAGTTGCTTCTGCCCCTGGGATGGAGTCTGTCCCCACCTCCTGCTCTTCACTCTTGCCTCGGTCCATGAGAGCCAGCTCGTGGCATTTCATGAGCATCCCATGAGCTCCTTGAGGACAAGACGACTCTTTTCCCTCTGGCTCCAGGTTTACATGAGTGCTTTTAGCTGGAGACCAGAAACATCACTTCAAGATGGGTGTTTAAGAAAGGTTCCTGCAGACAGCTGGCACCTCCTTCTCCTTCCCCCAGCAATGACTCAGTGCCCATGGAGCTGCAGGACCCCAGGGCCTGGAGAGGTTGTTCCTGGCACCTCCATGGGCTCATGGCCAGGCTGAGGGGCTTGTGTCCAGTGCCGGGTGTGAGGGGAGAGCAGCAGGGCTCAGGGCTGGCAGAGAAGCTGCTTCACGGGTGGGCAGCACCTCCCTGGGGGGCAGCTGGTGCTGGGCTCATGGCCAAGGTGACGATGCTTTGCTGCTCTTCCCCCTCCAGCCCCTCCTGGAGCTGTGGGCAGGGCACAGCCAGGGCAGCGCCGGGGCACAACACGGCCCTACAGCCATTGCCAGGTTTGAAAAGGCAGCAATCCCAGGTCCCTGCGGGGTTGGTGAGCAGCCAGGAGGGGTCCCAGGGGGCTGGGCAGGGAGGGTGGGTGGGAAGGGGTCCTGCTGTGCTGCTGCCACTGGTCCCTGGGCCGTCTCTCTGCAGGTGGCATGAGGGATGCTGTGCCAGAGGCGCACGCAGGTGGTGCTGGCGCTGTGCCTGCTGCTGCTCCTGTGGCAAAGCTTCCGAGCCCCCCCAGATGGCCCCGGGGGTCCCTTCCGCCTGGTCCTCCGTGCCCGCTGCCCCGGCACCAACAGCTCTGCCTGGTTCAGTGCCCGCTACGACCCGGCCGTGGAGCCTCTGCTGCTGGGCAGGGCCCCGGAGCTGCCCGCCGAGGTGGTTCAGTGGTGGCTGGTGAGTGGGGGCCTGGGGCAGCTCGGGGGTCTTCCCGGAGCTGTTCGCAGTGGGGCAGGGTCAAGGTGAAGGTCGGACGGCTGTGATGGGGCATGAAAAGGGTGCTGGGACCCCAGGTCACCTCCCCTGTGCTGTCCCACACCCTTTTCCCAGTGTCCCATCCAGTTCTCATGTGCCTTTCCCAGGGCTCTGCTGGGAGAATTGGGGGGCTCCATCCCTATGGGGGCACTGATGGGGGGGGCTGATGCTGCCTGTCCCTGACCTTGCTCCCTCACCTAGAGACTGCAGGGTCCCTCCAGGGGTGTCCAGCTCCAGCCTATAATTCAGCAGCTCTTCAGTGTGTTCCCGGCCCCGACCGGCAGCGCGTGGGACCCGTCGGGCTGCAGGACGTGCGCTGTGGTGGGGAACTCGGGGCAGCTGCAGGGCTCTGGCCACGGGCCGCGGATCGACGCCCACGACTGGGTGCTGCGGTGGGTGGCTGAGGGGCTTGGTCCCTCCTGGTGTCCCCTGGCACGTCCTAGCCACCCTGTGAAATCTGCCATGGCAGGGGCTGCTGGCCTTGCTCCCTGGAGCCCCCTGCCCTGGGACACACACGGGCCCCAGTGTCACCCATGTCCCCTCCTTCCTACTGGCCAGGCTGACCTGGTGTCCCTGCCCGGTGGGGACAGCACAGCATTGACCTTCATTGCAGGACATTTCCCGCTGTCCCCTAGGATGAACAGAGCGAAGGTCACTGGCTTTGAGCTGGATGTTGGCAGGAGAACAACCCATCACTTCATGTACCCAGAGAGCGCAGTGAACCTCGCGCCTGGCACCCACCTGGTCCTTGTCCCCTTCAAGCCGCTGGGCCTGCAGTGGGTGGCCAGTGCCTTCTCCACCGGGGAGCTCACGCGGTGCGTTGGCTTTGGGGGATGGTGCCTCTGGTGCTAGAGACCCTGGTCCTGGGAACCCTGGTGCCTCATTGGGCCCCAGCACCACAATCCTGGTGAGATGAAGGGCCCCTGGGGGTTGGTCCTGTCATCCCTCTGCATTGTAGTTTGGGGAGGTGGGCACTGACCCATCCCCACCAGGCTGGGTCATCCTGCAGTCCCGTAACCCCCAGGCTCTCCCAGTGTGGGGCCAGGTGCTTGATGTGTCCCTTCCCAGCGCCAGGCCAGGGGACACGGCTGGGCTGGGGGTGCCATGGGGCCACCCCCACCAAACAGGCCCAGCAGCAGGAGTGCCCTGCTCACTGGTGTCCTCGGGCTTCCGCAGCACGTACATGAGGGTGAAACGGTTCGTCCGAGCTGACAGAGACAAGGTGAGAGCCCGGCCTGTGCCGCGGGGGGACGCGGGCAGAGCTGTCCCAGCCGGTGGCAGGGCCAGGTGTCCTCCTGGCAGCTGATGGCCCCCCCGCTCCCCGTGCAGGTGCTGATCCTGAGCCCGGCTTTCCTCAAGTACATCCACGACAGCTGGACGCAGCGGCACGGCCGGTACCCGTCCACCGGCTTCACCGCCCTGCTCTTCGCCCTGCACACCTGCCAGCGGGTGAGCACAGCCCGTGGGGCTGGTGCTGCTGCCACCCCACCCCTGCTGCCATCCTACCCCTGCTGCCATCCCACCTCTCCCACCACCTCACCTCTCCCACCACCTCACCTCTCCCACCACCCCCCAGGCTGCAGGGCTGCTCTGCAATGGCTCTTGCTGGTGTCTCTGCAGGTCTCCGTGTTTGGCTTTGGCGCGGACAGCGAAGGGAACTGGCACCACTACTGGGAGAAAAACCGCTGGCCCGGAGCCTTTCGCAGGACGAGGGTCCACGATGCTGAGGTTGAGTTCAGCCTCATCGAGAGACTGGCAGCCGAAGGCAGGATTTTGTTCTACAAATGATGCATTTCCCAGAAACTGGAGCCAGGCTGTTGGCACAGGGACTAGCAGCCCCCAGCACCACCAGCAGCTGCTGCTGGATCTTGCTTCTCCCCCAGCACCACCATGTGCCCGGGCTCACACACCCTGCCAGCCCCAGGCTCCCGGCGCTGCCTCTGCTGCTCCCACCAGCTGGGTGAGGTGACACGCTCCCTGGCACTGGGGACACTGTGTTGGGCTGGACACCGGGTGGGCACAGCTCTGCAACACTGGCTGGGAGAGAGGGAGGGGAGACAGTGGGACTGGAAGCAGGTGTGGAGCCCACGAGCTGCTGTGTGTGTCCCTGTGCTGGCCACCAAGCCATTGGGTGACAGCAGTGGTGGTGACAGCAGCTGCTCAAACGTGGTTGTCCACATGATGGAGCTGCCATTTCCACCCCCTCATGGGTTGTGGGGAGGTTTGCAGTTGCTCTTTGGGAAAGGGGAGTGGGGCATCTTCCCTTCCTTTTTATAACTAAGGAAACATTTTTACAATTGTATCAAAGAAGAGTAAGAAAGGAAACGATCAAGCGTCCAAATCAGAAGATGACACAATCATAGGATCCCAGACTGGTTTGGGTTGGAAGGGACCTTAAAGATCATTCAGTCCCAACCTCTGCACGGGCAGGGACACCTCCCACCAGCCCAGGCTGCTCCAAGCCCCATCCAACCTGCCCTTCAACACCCCCAGGGATGGGGCAGCCACAGCTTCCCTGGGCAACCTGGGCCAGGCTCTCACCACCCTCACAGGGAAGAATTTATCAAGTACAGCTGAAATAATTTTAATTTAATAAACCTTGAAAACACCCATGAAGCTGCCATTAACATTTGCTTTACCCTGGGAGCCCTCACTGCTCTGACATGAGCACCAGCTCCCTCAGCCCCACCCCACAGAACGAGGCTGCAGACCCTGGATCTGAGGTGTTCTCCAGAGCAGGGGTAGCAGGATGCCTTGTCTTACCTTCAGTCACACACATCAACATCTGTGGATCACTCAGTTTTTCCATGGCTGTTACTTGGTCGTTCAGTCTACCAAAATCACCAGGTCTCTTCTACTCACAAGCTCAATTTTATCACAGAAGGCCTGTGTAGTACCTCATAGTACCTGAGCTATGAGCTTCAAGGAATTTCTACCTCTCCAGGTGGAATTTCCATTTATTACCTTCTGTTCCTCTTCCCTGTTACATCCAGTTTCCCACTCTGAGCACATGCCTTGCACTTACCTCTTCCTTCCCTCTTTCCCCCCAAGCAGTATCTCTCCAATGCTCCTCTGAGGTTAACAAGCAATTGGTTTCCTTATCAAATCAAGCAGTTAACTGGTAATTGGTTAACTGCAGGTTAAACTCTTGCTGCAATTCCTTCCATTCACCTTCCCCCTCCTGGTTACTATTTCCAAGGTAGGGACAAGGCTGTGTGCTCTGCTGAGCCATGGGAGCCGCTCAGGTCACTTTTTGCTCCTGACAGAACATGCAGATGCAATGTCCCCTTCCTCTCACTGCAGCAGGACAGCACCATCCTGACCTGAGGGATTTATTAAATACCTGTGCTGCAAATGTCGTTTTTTAACAAACCCATTTTTTTTTTCAGAGCTCAGAGGCTCATCAGTCTCCTGACCCTCACCTCAAATTGCTTCTCTCCCTGACTGAAAAACACAGGGTTTCACACTCCATGGTTTGTAGGTAAATTGAACTAATTAAAAAAACCACCAGCAGCAAACAAAACCTACTTTCAAACCTACTTTTTTTGGTGTTCAAAGGCTTTTTGAACACCAAGCAGCTTTCTCTCTGCCCCTGTGCTTGTCACACTCACTGGGTGCTGCTGGACCAACTGCTTGGACCAAGCTGAGGGTCGATACCAAAGCAACTCCAGAGCTGAGATATAAGAGGAATGAGGTTGTTTTGCCTCAAAATGAGGCAGGAGCCAAAAATCTCTTCTTTTGCTTAATTATTTTCAATTTTCTCCCAATATAATTAATCACACCAAACACTTAATTTACTTGTGTAGATCATTAAAAAGAAACAAAACCTCATCATCACCATCCCCACACACCCTGCCACAATGCAGGTGTGTTGTTGTTTGTTTAAATTTCCAATTCAGTACCAGAATTGTTCAAATAATTTAATTATTCTTCCAAATGCTTAAACAAAACACACAGAGGCTGGGCTTTATTTCAAAATACAAACAGAGGGGAAGTGAAAAACAATCCAATTAAAAAACCAATTAAAACTCCAAACACTGTTTTTTTTTGTGGGTTTTTTTGCTGAAACATCAAGTTGCATCTTTTGTCAGAAGAGAAGGAGCAGCTGCCAAGCCCCAGGGGACAGGGAGGAGAACCCTGTGCTGGGGGTCACCACAGGGAAAGCACAGGGGAGCCAGCACACTCTGACCAAGGCCTGGCACAGCATCAGCACATTCACAAACATTTTGAATAAAAGATTTT
>NW_009953503.1:22605-27221 GCF_000747805.2 Chaetura pelagica
CTGGCCCCTTTCCCACTGCACTTCCTGGCTCCCCTCCTGAAGCCCTCCAAGGGCACAAGCACCTTGCTGAGCCCAGGAGTTGCTACATTAATCCTGTGAACACCTAAAACTGGAAAAGGAGACAAACACCCTGACTTTGCTTCTCACAGCCATGGCCATCATGCAGCAGGTTCACAGCAAAACCCACCTCTCACCTTGTTGACCTCTAGGAAACCATAGACTTGGCAGCCCTCGTTCTTCTGCTCCTGCATTTTCTGGCTGAAGCCCTCTCTCTTGCACTGCTCTATGGTATCTGGGTTCTTGAAGGCCCAGCCTCGCCGCCTGTAGGCTTCTCTCACATCATCACAAGTGTTGCAGCACCTGCAAAAGCACAAGCACCGTCTGACCATCTTTATCACTGGAAAGAGATGCTCCTGCTCAGGACTCTAATCCCTGGTGGGCTCTCCTTTGACAAAGCGATAAAGCAAATATCAGGGACTGGACCTTGAGAGGTGGCCTAACGCTCCTGGAGGAGCTCAAGCTTCTTGATGCACTTTCTGAGATGTTGGCATGGGGATGCAAGCTGTCTGACTGCAGTGCTGGAGCCTGGAGAGGGTTTGGCCTGTCCATGTCAACAGCCAAGTTGCTCCTTGGCAAAGAGACTTCCTACAGAGATGCCATCACTGTCCCACAGCTTGGGGTAGTTTGGAACTTCCCTGCATGAACAAAGCACCTGCTCGTGTCTGTTCCTTCTTCCCTCTGCTTTTAGGGCAAGACTGTCAACACTGGAGGGAGAAGGGTTAATGGCAAACTTCTGTTACTACTTTACCACCTCTGGATAACATCTTGGTCACCAGAAAAAAACCTAATTTCTTAGTTCCATGTTTTGCTGGAGCAAAGAAGAAGTTGAAGGCTGGAGTCATGAACCACTGAAACATCTCTGGGGAAGGACCCAACTTGACAGATGAGACAAACCAAGTCACTACACAGACAGCAGCAGCGAAGGACAGTCCAGAACCCATGGACTACCAGGGATCCATTCTTACAGGAACTGGTAGGCAGGAGGAATGGGAAACACCAAAAATGCCACCCATTGTTTGTATGAGCAATGGATGCCTGGTCCCTGCAAAGCCTGCAGCAGAGCTGAGGAGGCAAGGCCAGAGCCAGGTTTCATTCCACAACAGCTCTCCTTACAGTGCAATCATCCACACAGCCCTCCCCTGGACACCAAATAACCCCAGAAAAGATTCTTTTTGCTGAGATACAATCTTTGTGCTACTGCAAAGGTGGTGCAGTCTGCACTGCCCTTAAAGAGGCGCGTGGACAAACCAGACAACCCAACCCTGCAGGTTCTTAATAATCCTAAGTGCAGCTTCCAAAGGCATATCAAAACCTCAGCAATTCTCATCACTCTCTGAACACGAGCCTAGGAGGGCTTCTTTGCTCAGAGGCATTTGGAAAAAAAAGACAAAAAGGTGGATGCAACATAAGAGTGTGAATCCAAGTGCTGAGAGGAGATGAGGAGGTGCAAAGGTTACCTGATGTCCTCTGACTCTGCCCCGTAGCAGCTCTCACAGCGATCAGCATCCAAGGAGTTTGGATCAAACACTTTTTCTTCTTCTTTTCCCAGCTCTAGGATAGAACAGGATTAAAAATGATGAGGCATCTAGAAATGGCCTCCTACTCTCGCTGTTCCTGAGCAATAACTGTTCTACACCTGAGCACAATGATTTTGAGTCAGAAGCTGCATGTCCTGCACCCAAAGCCCACCTGACGTGAACACATGGAGCCTGCTGAGGGGTGGAGCAAGACCAAGAAGGAACATGTTGTCATCTCCAGAACAGCCTCCACAGAAAGAACTGGCTATCTGTAAGCCTTGCTGGAGCACTGACCAGACAGTACCTGCATAAAGGCTTTATCTAAAGTAGACACAATCAGGACACTGCGACTGATGCAGGACCTGCTACATAACATTTGAAACAGTTTTTGCCCCAAGACATTTAATTGGTAACGTCATGAGCTGTGAATACAGGAAGGCTGCCAGGTGCCACAGCAGCAGGAACACCACCACCACATTCCCATGACAGTGGAAGAAACTCTTGGACCTACCAACTGTTGAGCTCTTGGCTTAGCTCAGCCTTTCATCTTGAAGAACAGAGAAGTTAAATCCGAGTGAAACAACAACTTCAGTTCATGCTGATGGACAGAACTACACTGATCCTTTAGAGAGGAACAGTCAGGACAGTGTTACTGCAACACTTGACCAGCACAGTTTCTGGTTTGTATCTAAGTAGGAGGATGAGTGGTAATATGCAAATAACATAAGGAGAAGATTTATGTAGCCAAGGACCACTTACTACAACTTGTAACCAATGAAAGATCATATTGATCCTGCTGGCATTAACACACACAAAGCAAAGGCAGGAAGGGTGCAAGTTGAGGCTTAAGGGTCAAGTCACTGGAGCCTTCCCTGGGGAGAGGCTCTGTACTCTAACAAGGTCATCCCATTTGTCAGCCCACTGTGGCTTAAAGACACAACCAGAGCTGAGTTTTGCCACAACAGCTGCTTGATTTCTAGTCATAGAAGACCACTGCCTTGTTGAGGGACAAGGCAAAGATTCTGTCATTTCAGAGGGTCAAAAGATTTTCCTCATTAAAGCAGTGAGGATAACAGGAGTGTGTCTGATCTGCCAGTTTCACAGGTTTGGGTGCCACGAACTCTTCAAGAGTTTGTGGGGCTTAAATGCTCTTGGGCTGTCCCTTGTGCCTGCGAATCTCAGAACAGGTGTGGAATGATGGGAAGACTAGGAGAGCATCCATCCAAGAAAGGCAGAACAGCATCTCACCATGTCTCTCAGCCTCTGGAGTCACACGATTGCCAGCTTTATCCAAACGTTGCTTGAACAGGTTGTGCTCCACATCCAGCTGCTGCTCTCCTGCCACATCCATGGCATCGATGCTCAAATCTGAAACCCACCAGGAAGAAAAGTGGTCTGTAGATGCCAATCTGTTCTGGCAAGGCTGAAGAAGAATTCAGCCAGTGAAAACACGGAGTGTTTCAGGAAGGGGGATACAGATGTGCCGAACCAGAAGTGTGTGTGTGGTTGGGGCCAAGTAGCACATAGGGAATAAAACGAAGGTTGCAGCTCCAGGGCTGGGTCTGGTGCACACGAAGGAGTTTCCAGCTGCTACGGAAGTTGTAACCCTGAAAGCTGCCTACACTTGAGGCAAAAGACCAAAACCAAACCCCTCAAAGCCCACAGCCATTTTCAGGAGCTCAGGAGGTTGAGCTTAAAATTGGATATAAGCTGCCTACTCCCTCTGCCCCCTCCCCATTCCCACATCAGCAGCTTTTCACACAGAAGGTCCTGGAGGCCTGTGCTCTTGGCCCAGCACCAAAGCACCATGAGGCACCTGGTGGCCACTTGCTCTCCTGTACAACTGAGAGCTCCTCTGCTCCTGACAGCAGACTTCCAGACTCTCGGGCATTCCCATGCCCTTTTATGAGTGAGGAAGGCAAAGACCAACAGCAACCTCAGGAAGTGCTACACAAAACGAGGGGCAGGCAAAACCCAGCAAAACCTGCAAAATTTTCCATCACTTCCAGTTTTGCTCAGGATCAAGTTAAAAGCCAATCAGATTATTAAGGCTGACTCTGATGTAAAAGATTTTAGACAAAGGTTAACACAGGGCACTGGTGTTACAGTATAAAAACCATGGCAAAGTTGTTCCTCGTCAAGCATCCTCCAGAGGAGACTCCAGAGGTTCCCAACAACAATACAGCCAAATCCTGAGCTCCTGGTGAACTCTGTGACAGCTTTTTCAGTACCACTGAGCTCTCTGACAACAGTACAACACCACAGAGAAATGGAGGTGGGTTTATACTTCACATCCAGAAAAATAATCCTGCCTGACTGGAAGTGCTGGCTCCTCCTGGCACGGCCCAAGCAGCAGCACGAGGCACACTGAGCCTGGCTGGGCCCTGGGCACAGTGTAAAAGTCACCCCCCCATGTTCACAAGTCTGACTCACAAGCACAGGGCATGTGTGGAAAAATCACATCTAGATTGATCTTCAGTTTATCTCCCCTGGACTTGTCAACGTACAACTCGGGATGAACCTGGGAACAAAGGGAAAACAAAGAGTCCTGTTTCCTTGGCACCTGATCAAGGGGCCCCTTTCCCTCTGGCTCCGAGCTGGGTTTGAGGGGCAGGACCTGCCAGACACCGGGGCCTCACACACCTTCCCGGGCAGCCCAACCCGCCACCCATAACGCTTTGAAAAACCTTCATCACTGGGGAGAATCTTAGAACTCGGGGTGGGGACCCGGGCTCCTGCTTGCAGCTGGGGGGGAGCCAAGCCCGGGGGCTTTGGGGGGTCACAAACCGAGACCGAGGGGGGAACCGAGACCTCCGGGTGGGGAGGAGAAGGAGCCCCGGGTGGGGGGGGCAGAACCAGCCCCGGGTGGGGCAGAAGCCGGTCCCACCCCCCCCGCACCCACCTCCTTGGTCAGGTAGAACTGCAGCTCCGAGACGAACAGCAGCGCCATGATGAGCCCGCTGACCACGGTCACTGCGGGAGAGGAACCGCCCGTGAGCGGCCGGGGGCCCCGCAAACCCCCCCGGGCCCCGCAAACCC
>NW_009953503.1:31873-33033 GCF_000747805.2 Chaetura pelagica
TGTGTGTCTGTGTGTCTGTGTGTCTGTGTGAGTGTCTGTGTGTGTGAGTGTGTGTGAGTGTGAGTGTGTGTGTGTTTGAGTGTGAGAGTGACTGTGAGTGTGTGTGAGTGTGAGTGTGTGAGTGTGAGTGTGTGTGAGTGTGAGTGTGTGAGTGTGAGTGTGTGTGAGTGTGAGTGTGTGAGTGTGAGTGTGTGTGAGTGTGAGTGTGTGAGTGTGAGTGTGTGTGAGTGTGAGTGTGTGAGTGTGAGTGTGTGTGAGTGTGAGTGTGTGAGTGTGAGTGTGTGTGAGTGTGAGTGTGTGAGTGTGAGTGTGTGTGAGTGTGAGTGTGTGAGTGTGAGTGTGTGTGAGTGTGAGTGTGTGAGTGTGAGTGTGTGTGTGTTTGAGTGTGAGAGTGACTGTGAGTGTGTGAGTGTGAGTGTGAGAGTGTGAATTTGTGTGAGTGTGAGTGAATGTGTGAGTGTGAGTGAATGTGTGAGTGTGAGTGTGTGTGAGCGTAAGTGACTGTGAGAGTGAGTGTGAGTGTGTGAGTCTGTCAGTGTGAGTGTGTGTGAGCGTGAGTGTGAGTGTGAGTGTGAGAGTGTGAGTGTGAGTGTGTGAGTGTGTGTGTGAGTGTGAGAGTGTGAGTGTGAGAGTGTGAGCGTGAGTGTGAGTGACTGTGAGAGTGAGTGTGAGTGTGAGTGAGTGTGTGAGTGTGAGTGTGTGTGTGTGTGAGAGTGTGAGTGTGAGTGTGTGTGTGAGTGTGTGTGAGTATGAGCGTGAGAGTGTGAGTGTGAGAGTGTATGAGTGTGAGTGTGTGTGAGAGTGAGTGTGAGTGTGAATATGTGAGTGTGAGTGTGTGTGTGAGGGTGAGTGTGTGTGAGTGTGATTGTGTGTGAGGGTGAGTGTGTGTGAGGGTGAGAGTGTGAATGTGATTGTGAGTATGTGAGTGTGAGTGTGAGTGTGTGTGAGTGTGAGAGAGTGTGTGAGTGTGTGTGTGAGACTGAGTGTGAGTGTGAGTGTGTGTGAGTGAGTGTGAGTGTGAGAGTGCGTGTGAGTGTGAGTGTGTGAGAATGTGTGAGTGTGAGAGTGTGACTGTGAGTGTGTGTGAGTGTGTGAGTGTGAGTGTGTGTGAGTGAGTGTGAGTCTGAATGTGTGTGAGTGTGAGTGTGTGTGAGTGTGAG
>NW_009953503.1:34094-40614 GCF_000747805.2 Chaetura pelagica
GGTGTGTGTGTGTGTCTGTGTGTGTCTGTGTGTGTGTCTGTGTGTGTGTGTCTGTGTGTGTGGCAGTGCCCAGTTCTGAGGCCCGGACACCCAGGCACTGTGGCACCCAGGCTTCTGCTCCTGATCTCCCTCCAAGAGGTCCTCAGAGGCTCTCTGGGTGCTGCCCTGGCTTTCGTAGACCATTTTAAACCCACTTCTCTGTCATGGGCGTAGCAGCTGCTCCTTGGGAGATTCACTGACTTGAGGGGAAAAAAGGACAAAAGGGGTGCCCAGTTCTGAGGCCCGGACACCCAGGCACTGTGGCACCCAGGCTTCTGCTCCTGATCTCCCTCCAAGAGGTCCTCAGAGGCTCTCTGGGTGCTGCCCTGGCTTTCGTAGACCATTTTAAACCCACTTCTCTGTCATGGGCGTAGCAGCTGCTCCTTGGGAGATTCACTGACTTGAGGGGAAAAAAGGACAAAAGGGGCTCCTGGGGCATAGAAAAAGGCAGAGGGAGGGCTCTGGGTGGCATCCAAGGCACATGGAGGGCCGTGGTGGGTACCCAGAGGCATGCAAAGGGTTTGAGCTGGGCACCAAAAGGCCTTTCTAGAGCTTCAGGCCACACCAAAGCAGAAAAGGCCCTGGGGATGCTGGCTGACAGCCAGATGAACACAAGCCAGCGTGTGCCCAGGTGGCCAAGAAGGGCAGCAGCTTCCTGGCTTGTGTCAGGAATAGCATGGCCAGCAGGTATAGGGATAGTTCCCCCTGTGCTGGGCACTGCTGAGGCTGCACCTCCAATCCTGGGGTCAGTTCTGGGCCCCTCAGGACAAGAAGGACATGGAGGGGCTGGAGCGTGTCCAGGGAAGGGCAGTGCAGCTGGGGAAGGACAAGGAGGTGAGGGGAGACCTGCTGGCTCTGAACTGCCTGAGAGGAGGTTGGAGCCAGGGGGGTCGGGCTCTGCTCCCCAGGAACAAGGGATGGGACAAGAGGAAACTGCCTCAAGTTGTGCCAGAGAAGGTTTAGATTAGATATTAGGAAGAATGTATTTACTGAAAGAGTGGTCAGGCCTTGGTACGTGCTGTGCAGGGAGGTGGTGGAGTCCCCATCCCTGGAGGTTTTAAATATCCATCTGGACAGGGTGCTAGGTAGTTTCATCTAGGCTCCCTTAAAAAACATGTGGATGTAGCACTTCAGGATGGGATTAAGTTGGATGGTGGTGTTGGGTTGACAGCTGGAATTTATGATTTTAGAGGTCTTTACCAACCTTCATGATTCTATGATTCTGTGTTTCATTAGCACATCACTTGTATTAGGCCCAAATTTCAATACAAACTTAGATTCAATTGAAGACTTAAACTAAAATGTGACTAGAAAGCACTGTTATTCAGCAGCTTTTTGATTTTAATGCTGCACCAAATGTAGTCAGAGGCAGCTTGTTTGGCACTGGAATCTCTTTGGCAGCTCATCCATGTGTGACTAATGACATTGTCTTGTAACCACCATCTAAAAGTAGCAAGATGCAAAATCTGTCTACAAACAAATCTTCCAACCCTCTGAGAGCTTTGAAGGGTCTTTTCATACCTTAAAATGGTCTGGATGTTACTTTCAGATTAACATCCTTCTCCAGGGTTTCCTGGGCCATCAAAACTGTTAATTCAGGTTCAGCGCCAAAATAGCACTTCTGTTCTCTGACCAAACATGGATTAACATCTGTATGTAGAAGTTGTACATAAAATGGCAGATGGAGCAGGGATTATTGAGAGAGTTGGAAACCTCAAAAGCAGGAATCAGGTTATTAGGTTGCTTGGAGAAATAATTTGTTCTGTTCTGTAAGGATTAATTCGTTTCATCCATCTTGTTTCCATGAAGCATTGGTTGTCTTGAGTGGCCTGTGCCATGTTCTGAGATTAGATTGTTTTGAAATGTAGGCTTTACTGTTTGTGTTCCATGAGCCTTGGTGGCTGTGAAGAGATTGTCTTGGCAGGTTTTTAATTTCCAGTGCTGGCAAGGTTGGTTCCTGCTCCCGTGTGTTGCTCTGCAGGAACTTTGTTTTCAGTGATGGGCTGGGAAAGGTTCATGTTGGGGGAAAAAAGCTACAAGGGAGGTGGATCGAAGAAAACCTGTCAGGGGTGCAAGTGCTGGTGAGCTGTTCCAGCACCTCTCATTCTTGTTCTGTCCCTGAACGGGAGGATTTCCATCAGTTTGGTCAGAGGCTGAGGAGGGATTTCCAGCATTCCCACGGTTCCCCTTCTGCAGGCTGGGGAGTTTCAGGAAAATTGGCAAGAGCAATAAATTGGTTCCTTGTGTTCTGGCACCCTCAGAGCCCATCTCCAGCTGGCGTGCTGAGGAGCTGCATCCACAGGTCCTCTCCTCTGCCCGCCCCTGACACAGGTGGCTCCAGTCCCCACGTTTTCGGAAGGAATCCCGTGTTCTGGCCGCTCCTTGTCCCTAGTTTTCCGCGTTCAGGCAGCACTGCCTGCGTGTAGCCGGCAGAGATCGCTACGAGAGCTCTAATGCCCCTGTGGGATGAGCAGGTGCCCAGCGCCCTGGGGGCAGCTGGCTGGGGATGGTCCCACACTCGCTGCCTTCCCGTTGGGTTTCCTTGCTTGTTGCTGGGGAGCCAGGGCACAGGGTGGCAGCTTCCAGGCGTCACCTGAAACAACCAGATGTGACCCCTTCAGCACCGTGCAGGCCGGAGAGCTGAGACAGGAAATACCTTCCACTGTGCCGGGTTCCTACAGCACCCGGCACTGCCTGCAACCTGGAGAAGGTCCCTCAAGGTACAGGGGCACCTCAGGGGTACCACAATAAAACCACAACAGAAGGTTTCACTACTTGGATGGCCAACGGGGGATGTATCTTGAAGGAGGAGAACAACAAGCACAGCATTCTGATTAACTCACAGGCTCTGTTCTAAGGACAAATTGAGAGAAGACAAACTTCACCAAGCTTCCATGTTTTCTGTTGGGGTGCAGAGGGGGGAGGCAGTGGGTCTGTGCACACCTGTGTGATGGTTCACAAAAAAAGTGAATTTCAGTTCTGCCAGACCCTCTGTAGGTCTCTGCTCAGATCACCATATAAATGCTTTATTCATTGTAACTTCTGATTAGATTAAAATTGCCTTCGAGGAGTTACAGATGGTTGGGGTTGGAAGGGACCACTGGAGACCATTGAGTCCCACCCACCCACAGCAGGTTACACAGGATGGTGTCCAGGAGAGTTCTGAATGTCTCTAGAAACAAACTCCACAACCACTCCGGGCAGCCTGTTCCACCCTCGAAGTGAAGAAGTTCCTCATGTTTAGACAGAACTTCCTGCGTTCAGGTTGGTTCACACCTGTGTAACAAACAGCTTCCACTCTGACTTCTGTAGTTACAGAAACTTGTCTTTGACTCTTCCATCTCAACAGACATTGTGTAATTCAATTGTGTTTTTTCCTTGCAAGCCCAAGCAACAGCAGAACAGAACTAGGAAATTGTGCTGCTTAAAGTTCATGCACATGATGTACCATGGACTGAACAACATAGAAACCCACTTGTGGTTTTACACAAGCTGAAAAGGCTTTTCACCTCAGAAGCACTGGATAGAGGTGGGCAAGTCTGAATCGGTGCACAAATGATAATCTCAGGTTTCTAATGCTTTTGCCCTCTCAGCTGTACATGATGACCAGTAACAGTCCCAGTTGGATGGGAAGCAATGAGAAGACACCCCTGCCACTCATGTCACCCCTTTGGTGACGTTTAGGGTGGCTGTTGGAGACCAAGAAGAAGGCACTATCCTTCCTGTGTCCCTGGGACACAGGACACTAGCCCTTTCCAATCCTTGACTCTTCCATCTCAACAGACATTGTGTAATTCAATTGTGTTTTTCCCTTGCAAGCCCAAGCAACAGCAGAACAGAACTAGGAAATTGTGCTGCTTAAAGTTCATGCACATGATGTACCATGGACTGGACAACATAGAAACCCACTTGTGGTTTTGCACGAGCTGAAAAGACTTTTCACCTCAGAAGCACTGGATAGAAGTGGGCAAGTCTGAATCAGTGTACAAATGATAATCCCAGGTTTCTAATGCTTTTGCCCTCTCAGTTGTACATGATGACCAGTAACAGTCCCAGTTGGATGGGAAGCAATGAGAAGACACCCCTGCCACTCATGTCACCCCTTTGGTGACGTTTAGGGTGGCTGTTGGAGACCAAGAAGCAGACACTATCCTTCCTGTGTCCCTGGGACACAGGACACTAGCCCTTTCCAATCCAGACATGTGCCTGGGCACTCCCACAGGCCACTTCTGCACCCCAACTCCCACACTGCAGCACAAACCTGAGAGCTGTACCAACTGGCCACATGGCCCATGGTGCTGGTTTCGTGTCTGGCTGAAAAACCTGGGTTTTCATCCAGAGATGCAGACAGGGTATCATGGCAGGATTTCTGTTCAGAGCCTGTGTAGTATTTTGGAGACAGAAGTTTATTATAAAAATAAAACCAGACAAAAAGTCTTTGTATACAGTACAGAAAATGATAGGAACAACTTAACAAGGAGGGCTGTGTGCAGACTGACAAGCATGCTGCCTTCCAGTGCTTTGGAAAAGGAAGACATTTTACCTGCCCATCAGGATCATCCTGCTTTTCCAGGCCTACGACTGACCCCATCCACACAAGCCAGCACCAGTTTTGTCCCAGAACTGCTTCTGCTGGGGAACCTCCAGTGAACACTGTGCTCTCAACTTGTATCTTGGGGACTCATGCCTTGAACCAAGTCCCCTGCCACAGTTCAACTGCTACAGCAGATCCTGTTGACTTGGCTCCTACTGAGGTCTTTTCCTGTTCAGTGGCCCTGTTACCTCAGGTCATCACTTCTGGTGGATCTGGCTGTTGAATGCCATGGCTGTCTGTCCGGAGACAGATGGTCCAGAGATATTAGTGCCAAGTTAAAGTTCAGAGACCGATCCAGCTTCCGAGTCTCTGCTTCTAGAACAGCAGCTTTGGGCTCCCTGACCACAGCTGCTAAGGAGGAAGACAGCTCTTGGTGAAGGTCTGACAGCTCCTGGTTGGTCTTTGCACAGCACTCAATATAGTCCTGCTTGTATTTTCGTTCTTGTGCCAGCTGTGTCTGCAGAAGGGACACCTGAAAGAGGCAAAAGGCCAAGCTCAGACAAGCCCACCTTGTCAGGATCATCTGTAGCTCCACAGGACTGCCTGCCAGGGAAGACACACCCTCCAGCTCCAGCTCTGACAAACACTGTCCATGTGGAGTGAGAAGTAACAGGTACCCAGAGTCACCCTGAACTGAACTCAAGATTATCCCCAATGCTGCATTTCTTTTTGGTGAACCATTCACATGTACAACACTGAGACATGACATGGATATCAGAGAGGTTCCTACAGGATTTAGTAACCCAGCTCTTTTTCCAAGAGAGTTGGACTTCTGACACCTTAGTTCCACATGCTTTTTCCTCAGTAGGACAACTACTGGTTACACAAGGTACTGAAGAAACTTCTGTTATGATCTAGTCTAAAAATTGGCAGGTAGCACATGAAAAGGGAACAAACTCTCTCACCCTTCCTAACTTCAGAGCATTTCACAAGTGAGCAGAGCATAACCTGATGAGCAAAGCCCAGGGGCAAAATGAGCCTGGAAGTTTTGCTGAGGCCTTGAGACTCCTCACATTCTATTCTGTCCTGGCAGCACAGGAGTTGTGCCTGCTGGGCTTTTTGGTGGGAGAGACCCAGCTGCTCTCACCTCCCCTCAGGTTTGCTGGGCAGAGCAGCCAGAGCAGCTCTTGCATGTTGCCCTGTGCCTGCTCTGCAGTGGAGGAGATGCCAGCACCAGCACAGTGCTTAGTTTTGGGGAAAACAGCTCAAGTCAGAGGTTTTCTTCTGGTTTCAAAGTGGCGTGTGCTCTGCCAAGGGCTGTGTTCAACATGGGGATGCAGGGATGCAGTCCCCAGCCTCCAGCTAGGAATATGAAATCATTCTTTCTTGGCAAGTGAACTCAAACAACAGAAGCAATTCCTACGAAGTTTTCTGGCTTATGGAACCTGCTGCATTTGAATTGCAACGCCAGGGTCTATCAACAGAAAGCCAAACCAGGTAAGAAGAGGGACCTTCATCTGCTGAGCATCTGGAGCAAACTAGATGTGAAGCCTGGGCAGGCAGCTCCACAAGGGGAGCAGGCAGTGCAGTTAGAAACCAGCAGTGCACATGGAAAGTAAGATACCAAAGGGACCTCATAGCAAACACTATGCACAGGCTTGGGAACAATGTTACCGAGGAGTGGGACAGATCAGACCTCTCTGGAATAAGGGCACCTTTGGGAACCTGGGAAGCCTAAGGAGTGGGGCAGATCTGACCTCTCTGGAATAATAAGGGCACCTTTGGGAACCTGGGAAGCCTGAAAAACCATCCCAAGCTCTGGTAGGTAACCCAGAGATCTGAGTGGGAGAAGTGGTCATCTGCTGCTAAGACCATCTCCCAGCAAGGAGGGGATAAAGTTCCAGTTCCACTGTTTCCCTGACTCAGAGGACTGCCCTAACCAGGCCA
>NW_009953503.1:40676-43928 GCF_000747805.2 Chaetura pelagica
GGGAAGGGGGTTCCATTAGCTATCTGCAGCAACACAACTTCAGACACTGAGGCTTCCTGGGGAAAACATCTTTCAGGTGTACCTTGGTGGCTTCAGCAGTGCTGTGAGCTCACTTGCCACAGCTAAGCATCGGGTACTTCACTGAGCGAGATCTTACATGCATTTGGCCCTGAAAGCCTGTGAGGATTCACCTCCTCAGGGAGACCAGACCCATAAAAGTAGATGGAAGAGAACTCTAGTGAGTGCTGCTGCTGCCAGTACCACTGTCAAAGGATGCAGCAGGGGTCAGCAGTTGCACTGTTCATTCTTACACTGATAAAGCAAATGCCCATACAGTGCTTAGGTCTCTGATTGGGTCTGCAATTAGCATCATGATTAGCACAGAATGGCAACACTAATGACTGCCTGGAGGCTACAGGCTCTGGCACTGCCTCAGATCCCTGGAGCCCTGATACAAGCTCCATTGTTAACTGAGCCAAGGGAAAATAGGAAGAGTCAAGAAGATGAGTAAATCTCAAGGGGAACATCCTTAGTATATTCTCTATTTTCCACTGAGTTACAGTTTTCTGAATTCCCTCCAATCTCCCTCCCACCATGCCTGACCTTTAGGGAAGGCACAGACCAGACATATGTGAATGGCCATGGCCAACTGCTGGGTCTGCTGACACTGCCTGGTGTTCAGTCCTGACAGCCACACAGAACTTGGGCTGTGCCTGTCACTACAGTCAGAGTGGCTTCTGATGAGACCTTTCCTGCTCCTCACCTGCTTCTGTAACTCGGCCAACCGACGACTGCAGTAACTGTGAGACTCTTCCTGTGAAGAAAACACAAGGATTTAGTTTTAGTCTCCAGTTTGGTCAGGGCCAGGGTCTATATTTGACTTCTGTTAGGTCTATACTGCGGCCCATTGGGATTTGCCATCGTTCATCTAAGTGGCCAGAGCCTCCTCCCACCAGGTAAGATTCTGTTCTCACCTGCCTAGAAGCAGGTATCTTGTGCTGGTCAGACTCAGAGAGAGAAAATCCACCTGCATCTGGCAGTGACCTGCAGTATCTCTTCAGCCTCCTCCGTTCACGCTCCACCTGCACGTTGGATAGGAGACAGGGTCACAGAAACCTGCCACCAAACAAGGAGCAAAAGGACCCTGGACATCATGATAAGATCTCTGCTCAGAAACAGTTAATTGCAGGAAAGAACACTGGGGGCAAAAAGCAATTGATGTAGATTATGGAAGAGAAAGAGCAAGAGGTTCCTGACAGAGTCAAATGTGCCTGTATGGGGACACTGGGCAAGTGGGAACATACCTTTGTGAAGGGACTGGGGAGAGAAAATACAAAGTGGGTGTTCACAGGGGGATGCAGGAGAGGGAAGGAGACAAGCAGAGGATTCCAAAGGGCTGTCTGTGGAAACATCTTGTGTTCCAGAGGACCACAAGGCTTTGCAGAGGCACTGAAAGCCTGTTTTACCTGCTCAAGTGTCCTCCTGAGCTCCACATTCTGTTGCTTCAGCTCAGCCTTCTCAAGTTCCAGCCTTGCAACTGCTCTCAGCAGACAATCCAACTGCTGTGACAGGGCTTTCTTCTCAGAGAGCCATGATAGCTGCTCCCCTTCTGCAGCAGCCTGCTGGGTGTGCAGAGAGGAGACTGTGTGAGCTGGTGGTGCCACCGAAAGGTCAGGAGGGCCAGAATCAACACATCAGGGAGTTACTGGACTCAGGAATGGACAGTGCTAAGTCCCATCCTCTCCTCCTGGTCCACAGGCCAAAATAGCACCATGTTTTCCTCCAGATCACCTTGGAGAACTGGAGTTGTTTGTTCTGAACATTCTCTCTCCTAGTTTTGTTCAGTGTTTCCCAGTCTGGTTATGAGAGAGGCTGGAAACATTAAGTTCCTATTCAATCACTTAATTGTTTTACAAAGGTCTGCAGTATTTCCAGCTCCCTCTCAGCCATTTCTTGTCCATCAGGAAGACTTCCACATGGACAAGTTCCTCTTAGGGAAGTCATTTAACATCATTGGTCCTCCTCTTTGACCTTCACTGGGTATTCTCCTATCTCTAGTTCCACTCCTTGTCCTTGGACAACCACACAATATGCAAGATGTGGGTGAAGCATGTCTGAAGTGAGAAAATACAACAGCTTTGCTTCTTTTCTCCCTTTACCTGTTACCTCATCATTACAAATTACATAACTGTTCTTTGAAAAAAAAATAATCAAATTCTCAACCAAGGCCTGTGCATTGCTCTGAATCTAGTCAAGAGCCACCCCCCTCTCATGGGCTTCTTGGTGAACTGCTCCTTGAAGCCACCTCTGACAGCATCTCTAACTGTACTCTTGATACTGTACTGATCCAAAGGGATGCAACTACATTTCCTGCCCTAGTGCTGCTGCATGCCTGATCCATATGGATGTACCTGCAATCTCCCAGTGTGTTCAGGATTCCTGCCTTTGTCACTTCTCTGCTTCCCACCAACAATGCCTGTCATCATCCTGGGCAGGCTGGCAGAAACATTTCCCAAGTCATGTATAAATGCACGATCCATAAACACAGTGTTTTAACTGCCTGTGTCCCAAGGGAATGCTGAGGCCCTGGCAGAGGCCCAGGCAGGTCTGCAGCACTGGCTGGTGCAGCTGCTCCACTGGCAATGCTGAGTCCCATCACCTTGGAGAAATCCACACGAATTGGCCTTCCTGCCTTCTGGGCTGCAGCACAAGCACATCCTGAAGGGGCAGTGAAGCTGTAACTTGGGTCAGGCAGTGGCACAAATTCCATCCTTTTTAATACATGGGAAAAACTGCAGCTCAGAAACCTACGTCCCTGGCAGCATCCCCCAAGCACCTTCGGGTCACAGCTCCTCAGGCATTGTCAGAAAACTCTACTGTTTCCTACATGAGTCTGGCCACCTGTGCCCTTTCCCTGCCCAATCCTAACCTGACACATGGGCTAAGCTTGCCTGGACAGGAAGGAACCAATTCCCCATCCCCAGCTTTGAGACCTGATTTCATTCCAAGGACAAGCTCTGCAGCTCCTTCAGGAGCCCAGGGCTTGACAGAAACCATCTTGGCAGGGGAACAGTCTCTGGCTGCAGCTGGACAGACAGGCAGGGCTGCTGACTGCAGGCAGGGCTGCTTTGGCCAAGCAGGTCACAGACTGCTGGGAACAGGTGTTCCCAGATCTTGATGGGAAACCCCTTTAGAATCCTGTACAGACAGCTGAGCTGGCTGATGGTCCATCACAGGGCCTACCTGCTGCTG
>NW_009953503.1:44174-70980 GCF_000747805.2 Chaetura pelagica
TCCGTGTCCCTCTCTGACACCATGCCCTGCAGGACAGCCACCTCTCCCCTCAGAGTCCCGTTGGCCATTTCACTGTTGCTGAGGGCAAGAGTCAGAGCCTGGGCCTTCTCTTTCCAGGCGACTTCTCCACTCTCAGTCCTCTTCAGAACAGCCAGCACACGCTCCAGTTCTTCCCCCTGTGCCTTCCGCTCCTTTTCCAGCTGCTGGGTTAGCTCCTTCTGCCTTTGCAAGAGATGGTCTCTCTCCTGGACAACTCTCCTCTTCTCTGCTTCCTCTTCTTCCCAGTTTTGGAGCTTCTGGATTTGTTTCTGTAGGGTTTCCCTGTCATCTTTCCATTGCAAAGCTGATGTTATTTGCTTCAGGAGCTCGCTCTGCCTCTGAAGCTCTTGCTCTCTCCCTGCCAGAGTCTCCTCTAGATACCTGACTCTGTCCCTCTGGTGCTTGATCTCCTCATCTTTCTTTGTTAGGGTTTGCCGAACGTGCTGGAGATCCTCCCAAAGACCTCGGATTTCCTCTTCTGACTCCTGTGGCTCACCTGGAGCTTTGGTCTCTTGTTCCTTCCCAGCCAAGGCTTCTACCAGGAGCTTCTCCTGCTCTCTGTGGTTCCTAACCTCTTCCCTTGTCTTGGTCAGCCTAAGCTGGAGATTCTGCAAGGTCTTCAGTTCTTCTTCTTGGCACTGGAGTTTCTGCATCAGACTTTCACTGTCTTCCTCTCTCTTCCTCACCACTTCCTCAAGCACACTCACTTGCTTCTGGCATGATGTTAGTGCTGCTTTCACGGTTTCTTCACGAAGCTGAAGCACGTTCACTTGCTCTGCATGCCTAAGGAGCTCCTGACGGTGGTTCTTCACTAGTTGGCTCATTTTGTCTAGGTCCTGCTGTAGACTCTTGGCCTGCTTGCCTTCCAGCTCCTTCTGCTCTTGAAGGTCCTGCATGTGCTCTTGCAAAGACACTATCTCCTGATCTCGGGCCTTGAGACAAGATTCAGCATATTCTAGTTTCTGTAGAATGGCTTTAGTCTGCATGGCTGCCTCCTCCTTCTGCTCTTGAAGCTTAGAGACAGCCTTCTCCAGAACCTCCACCTTTTCTTCTCTTTCTTTCAGAGTCAGCTTTGTCACTTGAAGATTTGCTTGCTCAGCTTCATGTTTTTCCTCCTTTTCCTTGCATGCCTCACATTGCTTTTGGAGGGATAACACTTCTTGCTCCTTTTCCTTCAGCGCCCCTTGAAGATGCTGCAGAACTTCCTTCTGCTGTTCAGAGGCTTGTGCTTGTTTTTGGAAGGTCTCCATCATTTCCTTCTGGGATTCAATGGTGTCATCCTTTTCTTTCAGCAGTGCTGTAGTGTATTCCAAGTGTCTATGTAAGACGTGAATTCGTTCTTCTGTTTTTTCCTCATAGCTCCTGGTTTGTTGCTTTTGGGTGTCTATCAGTCTGTCCTTCTCTTTTAAGGTTTCTAAGGTCTGCTCCAGCTGCTCACGCACAGTCCTTAACTGCATTTCCACAGCTTCAGCTGCCTGGATTTGCTTTTGTTGTGACTCAAGCTCTTGATCTTTTTCAGACAAAGAAAGTGTCATCTCTTCTAATTTACTCTGAAGCTCTTGCAGGTGCCCCTCTTGCTCTTCCTTGTACTGCTGCAAGAGTCTTAACTGATCCCTTTGGGAATCACACTCACTCTCTCTGTCCTTAAGAGCTGCCCTCAGGTGTTCAAGGCTTGTGTGCAGAGATGTCACCTGTTCTCTCTCCTTTTCCAGTTTGTGGATCTGCTGAGTCAGGGACATAAGTTCTATATTTTTCTCCTTCACATTTTCTTTCATATGGTCAAGATCCATGAGCAGATTTCTCACTTGTGATGCACCGTGTTGTTCTAGAATCATTATTTTCCCCTCCTGGAATTTGATCTCCTGGTCCTTCTCCTCCAGCTCCTTGCTCACTTTGCGGACAGCAGTCCTCTGCAATTCCAGCTGCTGCTCCAGCACCTGTACCTGTTCTTGGTGGGATCTGATCTCCTGGTCTCTCTCTCCCAGCTCCTTGCTCACTTTGCGGACAGCAGTCCTCTGCAATTCCAGCTGCTGCTCCAGCACCTGTACCTGTTCTTGGTGGGATCTGATCTCCTGGTCTCTCTCTCCCAGCTCCTTGCTCACTTTGCGGACAGCAGTCCTCTGCAATTCCAGCTGCTGCTCCAGCACCTGTACCTGTTCTTGGTGGGATCTGATCTCCTGGTCTCTCTCTCCCAGCTCCTTGCTCACTTTGCGGACAGCAGTCCTCTGCAATTCCAGCTGCTGCTCCAGCACCTGTACCTGTTCTTGGTGGGATCTGATCTCCTGGTCTCTCTCTCCCAGCTCCTTGCTCACTTTGCGGACAGCAGTCCTCTGCAATTCCAGCTGCTGCTCCAGCACCTGTACCTGTTCTTGGTGGGATCTGATCTCCTGGTCTCTCTCTCCCAGCTCCTTGCTCACTTTGCGGACAGCAGTCCTCTGCAATTCCAGCTGCTGCTCCAGCACCTGTACCTGTTCTTGGTGGGATCTGATCTCCTGGTCTCTCTCTCCCAGCTCCTTGCTCACTTTGCGGACAGCAGTCCTCTGCAATTCCAGCTGCTGCTCCAGCACCTGTACCTGTTCTTGGTGGGATCTGATCTCCTGGTCTCTCTCTCCCAGCTCCTTGCTCACTTTGCGGACAGCAGTCCTCTGCAATTCCAGCTGCTGCTCCAGCACCTGTACCTGTTCTTGGTGGGATCTGATCTCCTGGTCTCTCTCTCCCAGCTCCTTGCTCACTTTGCGGACAGCAGTCCTCTGCAATTCCAGCTGCTGCTCCAGCACCTGTACCTGTTCTTGGTGGGATCTGATCTCCTGGTCTCTCTCTCCCAGCTCCTTGCTCACTTTGCTGACAGCAGTCCTCTGCAATTCCAGCTGCTGCTCCAGCACCTGTACCTGTTCTTGGTGGGATCTGATCTCCTGGTCTCTCTCTCCCAGCTCCTTGCTCACTTTGCTGACAACAGTCCTCTGCAATTGCAGCTGCCTCTCCAGCTCCTGTACCTGTTCTTTGTGGGATCTGATGTCCTGGTCTCGCTCTTTCAGGTCTTTGCTCATTTTGCTTACAGCAATCTCCTGTTTTTGTTGCTGTTTCTCCAGCTCCCATATCTGCTCCTGCTGGGATTCTGCCTTCTTTTTTTTCTCCGTTAATTCCTTAGTAACCTGATCAAGAGTAGTTTGATGCATTTCATTCTGCTTTTCCATCATTCTCATCTGTTCCTGACATAACTTCACTTCTCCCTCCCTCTCTGACAGGAGGGCAGTCACACGACTGAGATTCTCCTGCAAAGCTTTCACCTCTGCTGCCTCTTTCTGCAGCATCTGGATCTTCTCCCACTGTGTTTCCACTTCTTCATTTTTTATTTTTAAGATAGACAGTGCAGTTTGGAGCTCTTGTTCAAGGGATTGATTCATCTCTGTTGCTTTATTTGCTCGGGTTTCAGAGGCTGTGACTGAGTCCTGAAGAACTTTCATCTCCTGTACCAGCTCTTCTTTAAGTGCTTGCAGGCTGTCCCGTTCATGCTGCAAAACAGGGAGGAAAAGATTCAGTAATTCCACCCTTGTATGTTTGGTTGTCACACTAGATTTCAACTCCTGCTGCAGTGGCAGCCAAGGGCTGAAGTTTGAGCTTTTAGGAGAAAATTCCAGCTATAAGGTTCATTTCCCTGTTGGATGTAGATTTTCTCTAGTGACTCAAAAAAGATTTGAGAACTGATCGTATTCATCAACCTCTGCCCAGAACTGATTTTTGGAATCACTGTAGATGGAGTATGGATGAGGTAACCACAGCTGCACTGGCTTGGATGTCCAGGCTGGTGTCCCTTGTATAATGGTGCCTGTAAGGGCACAGGCAGGGAAGAAAGCCTGAGAGTGGGATGGATGTACATGGCACCTCCCCAGTCCCAGCACTGCTCCAGCTCAGGAGGACTTACAGAGTCTCCTCCTGACCTCGTATGGACCTGCTGTATTTACAACACCCTTGGTCAGGGAGTTGATCAGCTCTCTGCTGCTCCACCTGTACCACCTCCCACCACTTGTGGCGCGGCTCTCGCTGCCTTTGTCAGACAGCTTGTTGCTCTCCTGGAAAAGAGTGAAGGACCCCGGCCCCTCTCCTGCCTCCTGGCAGCTTGGAGACCTTTCCTGCATCACCCTTTTTAGGTTGCATCCTTCCCACCTCACTCAGTGCCTGAAGGGGCTCCAGGAAAGCTGGGGAAGGAGTGAGAGGACAAGAGGGGATGGATTAAAACAGGAAGAGGGGAGATTCAGGTGAGACATGAGGAGGAAATTCTTTCGTGTGAGGTTGATGAGACCCTGGCCCAGGTTGCCCAGGGAAGCTGTGGCTGCCCCATCCCTGGCAGTGTTGAAGGGCAGGTTGGATGGGGCTTGGAGCAGCCTGGGCTGGTGGGAGGTGTCCCTGCCCATGCAAGGTGTTGGAACTGGATGATCTTTAAGGTCCCTTCCAACCCAAACCAGTCTGGGATTCTGTGATCTTCTTTTCTGCACCTCTTTTAGCTCTAGTGGTCTGGAGAGGAGCTGCCAGAACTGCAGCCAGGATTTAAAGTCCAGATGGAGTCTGATTTAGACAGTGGCATGATGGTATTAGGATAGGAAGAGAGAACACTTCATTTATAGGTTGCTTTGGGTTTCTTTGGACCTCTACTGTGTAGAATTTTCATGGTGCCATCCTCTAGAACCCCACTGTTCCCCTCTGCAGGAATAACTGCCAGATCACAGCCTGTCATTCTGGGTTTCCCATCAGGACCAGTTTTCCCCTTGCAGACACACATATTTAGCTGTATCAGCACTTCTCATTTCTCAAATGTCTCATTACTCCTCACTTTCCTCTCAGATGGGCAATGCTGAGCAACTTTCTGTTATTAGCAAAATTTGTTTTCTCACCCCTTTTTCCAGATCTAAATATGGATTTGGACACAAATATTTGCCCAAACCATGGAATGTAAATAGAAATAAGCTTGAAAATTACTTTGACTCAACCTTTGACAGCAGAAATCTTCAGAATTTATGAAAATAAATGCCCTGAATCATAACTGAGTTTTTGATGACTATGGCACCTCTCCCTCTTTATTCAGAAGGATGCAATTGGAAAAGTTAAGCCAAAAAACAACCACTGGGATGAACAACTCTGCTCTTGTAGTGGTCTGTGTGTCTCTCCACATAGTGTGTGATATTGGTCATCCTGACAATCCCTCCTTTCTGGACTGTCTTCTCTTAGCCAAGGTGATGACCCTGGTCATTCCCACTAATGGCCTGGCAGGAAAGCAAACTTCTGGGAAACAAGGAAGGTGATGACCCTGCTCATGGTCATGGTCTGGCAGGAAAGCAAACTTCTGGGAAACAAGGAATGATGAGTAGAAGGAAGGGGAAAATGAGAGAAATTTGGTCAGCATTTTCATACTCTATCTTCTCAGATCTGGACTGAACCTGTATAATACCACCCAAAATCACCTCTCCACTGGAAAATGTTGCTCCTTAGAATTATTAACAGAAGGCCAAAAATAGGTAAGAAATGGCCCTTCCCATCATCTGCCAGCCTCACCAGGAAATCTTCTCTTTGCTTCTCAGTGCTCTTGAGTTTCCTCTCCAAAGATGCCACCTCTTGATGCAGAGTCACAGTCTCCTTCTTCAGAGCAGCAGCCTCTTCCTGCAGGGCAGTTTGCAGAGAGTTCTTCTTGCCTTCTGCCATCTGTGTCTCTGCAGCAAGAAAGGTGAAGGTAAAAAGCAAATCAAAACCAAACTAGTTTGCATCCTACAGAGCAAACATCATTTTCTTATATGCCTGCCTGTGCTTTCTAGGCCCTAAGCCCAGTACCTTCCTGGCTTTGGGCTAACTGTTTCTGCAGTGCTTGATTGAGGGCACTGAAGTGGTCCAACTCAGCTTGCCTCTTGCTCAGCTCCAGCTCCAAGTCCTCCATCTTCTTCCTTTCATCATTCTGGAAGAGATAAGAGAAGCATCAGCTCACAGAGCTGCTGCTGGCAGGAGACAGGTGCAAACACTAAAGCAGAAAGAGCCAAGGTGGGAGGGGACAGGACAGTAATAGCAGGGGTGATCATGACTCTCCTTGCCCCCGTGGCAGAAGCCAACGTGGCCTACAAGATGTGACACCCATCCTAGCTCTGGCACTGCCTATCAGGTCAGTCTAGCGGAGGGACAGGATTTCTGGGTGCACTAGAGACACGTTACCAGGTCTTGCTGAGTCTGCTTCAGGTGGTGACACACATCTTGCAGAGCTGCTGCCACACTGTCCACTGTGAGCTCTGCAGGGAGGTCCCCAGTCTGAGAAACCGTGAAGCTCTTCCAGACATGGGCCTGTTCTGAAGAGAGAAGCCATTCTGTTTCAAGCTTTACTTGCAGGGTCTCCAACAAGCAAGGCCTCTTTATACACAGGAGAAGGTGGCAGTGCCTTTGACACTGTCCTGCATGCAGCTCATGCTACAATGAATGAGACATGTCACAGGCTAAGGTGAGTCTGATGTTCACTAGTGTCAGTGCTGCCCCAAGGAAGAATGTCCATGCCCCATGACTGGACATGACTTGGGCCCCATTTCATTTTGATGCTGCTCATTTTTCCACATGCAAACGGACTTGTCTCTCTGTCTTTCAAGACTTCCGAAGGCTTGAGTCAGTCTTAACTGAAAGGATGAGTTTAATCATAGATCCACAGAATGGTTTGGGTTGGAAGGGATCTTAAAGAGGTAGTTCCACCCTCCCTGCATGGGCAGGGACACCTCCCACCAGCCCAGGTTGCTCCAAGCCCCATCCAACCTGCCTTTCAACACTGCCAGGGATGGGGCAGCCACAGCTTCCCTGGGCAACCTGGGCCAGGCTCTCACCACCCTCATAGCCAAGAATTTCCTCCTCATGTCTAACCTAAACTTCTCCTCTTCCAGTTTAAAGCCATCACCCCTTGTCTTATTTCTTATTGTTCCATGTCCTTGAAAAAGGCCATTCTTCCTGTCTTTATTTTGCCTCTTTCTGTCCTTTTGCCCAAATGCTTCTTTCTCCACCTCTATCCTGCTCCAGGCCCCTTGTTTCCTCTCACTGCTCCTCTGTCCCACTTCCTCTCCCCGCTCTTTCCATCTTTATTTCTCTGTCCCACTGCCTGTCCAGTGGTTTCATGCCACACCTCCCCAGCCAGCCAGCCCTTCTGTCCCTGCTCTCCTGTCCTGCTGTTGAGGACTGAAGTGAACACGGGGATGACAAGGAACCACCCCTCCCTCCCCAGCTCCACAGACCCGCTCACTCAGCCTCGCACACTTGCCTGAACTCCAAGTGACCAAGTCCCTGCTCTTGCAGATGAAGCTGAGAAGAGGCAGGTGCAGTTTGTCCAGCGGGGCCCGGGCTCCCCAGCGGGCAGCCTGTGCCTGCTGGCACTCGGTGGCCAGAGCCTCCGCTCTGCTCTGCGCGCCCCGCAGCCGCAGCCGCACCTCGGCCATCTCGGCCTCCAGCACCTGCAGAGAGTCCCTCAATCTCTGCTCTCCTGCCCGGGACTGCTCCAGGTCCTGCAGCAGCTGCTTCTCCTGCCTGGCCAGGGCAGCTTCCTTCTCCAGCACTAATTCCTGCAGAGACTGGACCTGTAACACAGATGCACAGAGTCTCAGGGACAGAGTTGCTGCTGCTGCTGAGGCAGTGGAGTGGGATGGAGAGGAAGGAATTAAGGGGGAATTATTAGGAAGAAATTCTTCCCCATGAGGGTAGGAAGGCACTGGAACAGGTTGCCCAGGGAGGCTGTGACTGCCCAGTCCCTGGAGGTGTTCAAGCGCAGGTTGGATGAGGCTTGTGCAGCCTGGTCTAGTGGGAGGTGTCCCTGCTCATGGCAGGGGGGTTGGAACCTGATGATCCCTTCCAACCTTCAGCACTCTGTGATTCTAGGATGAATTACTTCAAGCAAAAAGCACATGGAAACAGAAGGCCCAAAGCCAAGGATTCCAACTGAGCAAAATCAGCTAGAAACAGGAAACTGGAGGGCAAGGGGCCAAGAGGAAGTTCCCCCATCCTCAAAGGGATGGTTGAACCGCCAGGCTCTCCTGCCTTCCAGCCTCAGGAAAATGCCAGATGAACTGGCTGTGATGGAAGCACCTTCCACAGCCTGTGAGAACCACTGCTGTCCCACCAGATGTGGCTCAGTGAGAAACACCACCTGGGCACAAGAATGTAACACAAATACTGGAAAGCTCCAAAGAGTCTCCTGTTTCTCCTCAGAGATTTGATGCTGTCAGCCATGAGAGAACAGGACTAAACACGGGCAGCACAGAGCAGATCCAGCCTTGACCTCCAGGGGAAAAATCTCTGGGAATAAGACAGGAGGAGTGCATGTTGTTGGGAGGGGAAACAAGTAGAGGACTACAAACTGAAGGTGGGTAAACAAGGGAAGCACAGAGCAGATCCAGCCTTGACCTCAAGGGGCTGGAGAATTCCTCTCTGGGAATAAGACAGGAGGAGTGCATGTTGTTGGGAGGGGAAACAAGTAGAGGCCTACAAGCTGTAGGTGGTGTTCTGTGTCCCTGGAGAAGAAGATGCAAGTGGTCACCTGGTTGTTGAGCTCTTGTATTTCTCTTCTGTGGTCTGAATGGAGCTGCTGGGCCTGGTGAACAGCAGAAAGCAGCTGAGATACCTCCTTGTGCTGGGCAAGGTTGTTTTCCTCCAGGGCTCTGAGGCTCAGTTCCTTCTCTTCCAAAGACACAGTCAGTCTGAAAGAGAGAACATGTAACTCTACTAGATGGTATAACATTTAATAAACTCTTAACACTTCCACCATCAAGAAAAAAAATTGTTTTGTCTGCTGAGTTTTGTCTAAAGAACCAGGCTGTTTGTTCAGTCCTGAGCCAGGCTGGCAGTCACACCAAGCACATGCCCACTATGCTTGTTTGCACAAAAGAAAGGTGAATTACCCTGCCTTTTCATGGGAATGTGACTATAAACATAAAAAAGTCTTGAAATGAAGACATTAGGAAAGAGGAAAATTTTTCTTTTAACTAATGAGACTCTGAGGAAGAGGATTTGTCAATAATCATAGAATCACAGGCATTGGAAGGGACCTCTGGAGATCATTGTGTCCAACTCCCTGCCAGAGCAGGATCCCCCAGGGCAGATCCCACAGGAACATGTCCAGGTGGGTCTTGAATGTCTCCAGAGAAGGAGCCTCCACAGCCTCTCTGGGCAGCCTGTCCCAGGGCTCTGTCACCCTCACAGGAAAGAAGTTTCTCCTCATGTTGAGGTGGAACTTCCTGTGCTGTCACTTGGTGCCATTTCATCCTGTCACAGGCACCAGTGAACAGAGACTGGCCCATTCCTGACACCCACCCTGCAGATATTTCTAGACATTCATAAGGTCGCCTCTTAGTCTTCTGAAGACTGAAGAGCCCCAGGTCTCTCAGCCTTTCCTCATCAGACAGATGTTCCAGTCCCTTCATCATCCCTGTAGCCTCCATTGGACTCTTTCCAGTCTATCCCTGTCCCTCTTGAACTGGGGAGCCCAGAACTGGACACAACACTCCAGATGTGATCTCACCAGGACAGAGCAGAGGGGGAGGAGAACCTCCCTTGACCTGCTGGCCACACTGTTCTTAATACATCCCAGGATACTATTGGCTCTCTTGGCCACAAGGTCACATTGCTGTCCCATGGATAACATGCTGTCCACCAGGACCCCAAGGTCCTTCTCCATGGAGCTGCTTTCTAGCAGGTCAATACCTAATCTATACTGGTGCCTGGTGGTTTTTCTCCCCAGGTGCAGGACTCTGCACTTACTCTTGTTCAACCTCATTAGGTTTATCTTTGCCCAGCTCTCCAGTCTGTCTCTGATGATGAGAGATTTTCTCCCCCTGACTCTGGTGTCCTGGTAGGAACAGCAGCAAGTGACTGATCTCTGGGGAGTTTCACAAGACTTGCCAGCACCCATAATACTTTCAGCTAGAGCAATAAAGGCCAATGCCACAAGTGGTAATGGAGGCTTGGAGGAAATACTGGGATCCTTATAGAAGATGCAGGATCCCTCCTGGGGAAGCATGAGTGCACTGCCTCAATAAAGGCAAGTGTTGGAGACTGGCAGGACACTACCAGGTGAAGCAGCCTACCTCCCCTTCCTTGCATTCCTTGGAAAGTCAGTGACATCTGTACCTGTTGAGACTGGCAGGGATCCTGCTCGGACCTCTCCAGACACCTGCTGGGATTTTTTGAGGAACAAGGAAACAGAAGGCAAGAAGAAACAATCTTTTTTCTTGGGTGCCTCAGAGGGGAAATCTGGCTTAGTGCAAAATCATGCTGTGAAGCTGGGTTCTGCCAACCAACAGTATCAGGATGGAAGACTGATACAGACCCCAAATGGTTCAAGTTTACTGGACCCAAGGAGCAGCTGATGGATCTGTCAAGCTCATTACATTGTATCTTGTCTTGCTTCCTTTAGTGTGTTTGAGGTTCAAACCCCTGACAGTTTAATTTAACAGTATTAACATGTCAATAAGAGAGTATCTCCTTTTAAGGAAGGACTACTCTAAAAGCCACTGTCTTCAGAAAAACTGTAACTGAAGGATTCAAAGAAAACGAAACACATCAGAGAACAAAGTGTATCTGCACAGGCAGCTCCAGACTCTGTATTTTAGGAAATGCTGCCAGAGCCATTTGTACATGCAAAGGTCTGGAAGAGGGAATCCATTAACCAGAATGGAGAGTCCCCCAGGCTTTCCTTTACCTGGCTTTTTCACTCTCCAGGACCTTCAAGGAAGCCTGACATTCCGTGTTGCAACGTTCCACTTCTTCCCATCGGCTCCTTTCCCCCTCCAAGGTCTGCAGACACACTTGCAGCTCCTTGTTCTGATGTTCTACCTCCTCCCATTGACTCCTCTTCTTCTCTAAGATCTTCTGAAGATGCTCAACCTCCAGCACCTTCTGCCTTGACAGTTCCTGTGCCTCACTCAGCTCTTGCTGAGCTTTGCAGCTGATCACTTGCTGGGACTCTTCAGAGGCTGTGAGCTGAGATGTCAACTCTTCCACCTCAAGGAAAACATAAAGCAGTCAGAGACTACAGCTTGTCACTGTCAGCCACACCATGGACTGCGAGGAGAGGGAAAGAACAACTTCAAATTCCACCCTGTCATGGGAGTACCAGATTCACAATGGATACAGCTGACTTCTTTAAAAATCTAAGAGGGTCGCCATGTTCATCTGAAAAATCCGCTTAAAAACCAAGGCCACCAGAAACAGCCCAGTAGAAACCCACTCTGATGTGGCCTGGCAAACAGGCAAAATGACCAGCCCATTTGGCCAGGGCAGCAACTGAGATTCAGCTGACCAGTAAGTCATCTTCAGAGCAGCTGAGATGGAGACCCCAGGATGACAGCAGCCAGAGGGATGGCCCCATCAGCCTGCTCTGCCATGGGAAGGCAAGAAGGGGAGAGAGCACCTGCCTGATGACAGGAGTGGCCATTGCTCTTTCAGTCACCTGTTTTTGCAGAGCATCCCTCTGCTGAAGCAGAATATTAATTTCCTCTTTGATGGTTTTGATTTCCTCCTCGTGCCTCTGCTCCATGGCCTTGAGCTCACTCCGAGTTTCTTGCAGCTTTTCTGCCATGTTCTGCAAGCACAAATGGAGAGCAACCTACTTCACTCCGAGTTTCTTGCAGCTCTGCTTGCAGCTTTTCTGCCGTGTTCTGCAAGCACAAATGGAGAGCAACCTACTGGGATTGCCACCAGGTCCAGCTTTTTCCTTTCTGCCTCAAAATTACATTCATTCAGCCCCTTCTGTCAGCTCTGCTGCTGAGCAACCCTCCCTTCCTGTCACTGCTCCCTGGAGCTCACCAGGCTCTGTGCTGTCCCTGCCTGCAGCAGTCCTTGTCTCCTCAGTCCCAGGGCTTGTTTTACCCCTCTGTTCCTGCCCTTCACCCTGTTCCCTCGCTCTCTCAGCCTCTCTCAGCTCACAGCCAATTGCCAAGGGCCTGCTCCTTCCACCTGCCCCACCAGTCAGACTCACCTGCCCACTCTCTTGCTGCTCTCCCATCTCCTGCCTGAGCTGTTCCAGCTGCTGGTGGGCTTCTCTCAGCTCTGTCTCAGTCTGCAGAAGTGTCTCCAATAAAGCATTCTTCTCACACTCCTTTTCTAGCAGGGCCTGCATAGAAATAAAGAGAAGGTCTTGAACTTCCCCTACAAACTCTGCAGGGCAAGACTCCAAGACTGATGGGCTCATGTTCTCAATGAACTGCACTGCTGGTCTCCTTAGTCATTACCTGCCCACTAGGAGCTTTCATGGAGAGACTGGCAGCATCAACATGATTCATCCCTGGTACAGGCCAAGTACTGACACTACAGGCACACACTGTCACCCCTTAGCACTGCCCTGTCACTTCAATACCTGCAGACACAGCTGGGGTGCTGCTGTCCCCCAGGCAGACTTTGGGTAGGACACAAAGAGGACTCTGTCTATGACAGGGTTCCTTTGGCACAGGAGAGCTGGGCACAGAAGAGTCACCCAGCAAATGACCTGAAACACAGCCCAGAAGACACCTCTGCTTTCCTGCTCAGAAATATTTCAGAGAAGTCTTCAGCATTTTTTCTTTTGTCAGCAATCCTGCCACATCCCCCTGCTCCCCACCAAAAAACCCACCCATCCTGGTGGGGATTGAGTCCTACAAACTCAGTTTGGTTTGAAATGCAGTTAAGGCTATAAGCAGGGATCAGTAATATCAAAAGGACAGTTAAGAGAACTGTGAAGATACTCCGAGGTAAGACTTGAAAAAACCAGATTACAACAACAGCACAAAAATCTCAGCTGAAAGGTGACATTTCTGCCTGGCTGCCTATGAGAGGTCTCATTTCTAGACTCAAAAATGGCCATGCTGCCCTTCACCTCACCAAGTTCACTGCAGAAAATATGTAGGGTGAGCTCCACACAGCCCATATCCAGCCACGTCCCACAGCAGAGCTGTGCAAATAACCACACAGACCCTCCTCTCACAGTTTCTACCTCTTGCTTGGCATTTTCCAATCTGGTTTGTTCCTCTTCTTGTTGAGCTTGCATGGTAGCAACTTCCTCCTTCATGTCAAGCAGCTTCTTCTCATGCTTCTCTTCTGTCTTTGCCTTCTCTTCCTCCCACTGCTCCAGCATCTCCTGCAGCTCTGAGTGGTGCCTTTCCCGCTCGCTTGCCTGATGAGGGGAGGAAAAGACTTCAAGATGAATTCCAGCCAAGCTCCTCAACAACAAAAAGTGGTGCTTTATCCCTCCCAGAGCCCTCCCTGCACAGTGCACAGCAGTGACTCTGTGCCCTCCAGAAGACATGCCCTAGCAAGGAGGGCCAGTGAGTGGAAGAACCACAGAATCCTTTAAGTTGAAAAAAAAGATTGAGTCCAACCATAGGGGAAAGGAGATGTTACCTTCCCCTCCCTGATGGCTGCTTGTTTCCTGGCACCTCTCTCCTTGGGATTTCTCTCTTCTCAATCTCTGTTTTCAAAGCTCACCTCCCTTTTATCAGTGACAAGGTGCAGCGGGGTGGCAGGGGGAGAAGAAGACCAGCACCCCAGTGCTCCAGTCACAGGACAGGCCATACATTTCAAGCCCCAGGAAAATAGCTCTGTCATCCATGGAATGAAAGAAAGAGAGGGCAGAAAGAGAGGGCAGAAAGAGAGGGCAGAAAGAGAGGGCAGAAAGAGAGGGCAGAAAGAGAGGGCAGAAAGAGAGGGCAGAAAGAGAGGGCAGAAAGAGAGGGCAGAAAGAGAGGGCAGAAAGAGAGGGCAGAAAGAGAGGGCAGAAAGAGAGGGCAGAAAGAGAGGGCAGAAAGAGAGGGCAGAAAGAGAGGGCAGAAAGAGAGGGCAGAAAGA
This sequence comes from Chaetura pelagica, assembly GCF_000747805.2. Lineage (NCBI taxonomy): Eukaryota > Metazoa > Chordata > Aves > Apodiformes > Apodidae > Chaetura > Chaetura pelagica. The sequence goes on from NW_009953503.1 coordinate 58,032, forward strand.
GAGGGCAGAAAGAGAGGGCAGAAAGAGAGGGCAGAAAGAGAGGGCAGAAAGAGAGGGCAGAAAGAGAGGGCAGAAAGAGAGGGCAGAAAGAGAGGGCAGAAAGAGAGGGCAGAAAGAGAGGGCAGAAAGAGAGGGCAGAAAGAGAGGGCAGAAAGAGAGGGCAGAAAGAGAGGGCAGAAAGAGAGGGCAGAAAGAGAGGGCAGAAAGAGAGGGCAGAAAGAGAGGGCAGAAAGAGAGGGCAGAAAGAGAGGGCAGAAAGAGAGGGCAGAAAGAGAGGGCAGAAAGAGAGGGCAGAAAGAGAGGGCAGAAAGAGAGGGCAGAAAGAGAGGGCAGAAAGAGAGGGCAGAAAGAGAGGGCAGAAAGAGAGGGCAGAAAGAGAGGGCAGAAAGAGAGGGCAGAAAGAGAGGGCAGAAAGAGAGGGCAGAAAGAGAGGGCAGAAAGAGAGGGCAGAAAGAGAGGGCAGAAAGAGAGGGCAGAAAGAGAGGGCAGAAAGAGAGGGCAGAAAGAGAGGGCAGAAAGAGAGGGCAGAAAGAGAGGGCAGAAAGAGAGGGCAGAAAGAGAGGGCAGAAAGAGAGGGCAGAAAGAGAGGGCAGAAAGAGAGGGCAGAAAGAGAGGGCAGAAAGAGAGGGCAGAAAGAGAGGGCAGAAAGAGAGGGCAGAAAGAGAGGGCAGAAAGAGAGGGCAGAAAGAGAGGGCAGAAAGAGAGGGCAGAAAGAGAGGGCAGAAAGAGAGGGCAGAAAGAGAGGGCAGAAAGAGAGGGCAGAAAGAGAGAGGGCAGAAAGAAAGAGAGGGCAGAAAGAAAGAGAGGGCAGAAAGAAAGAGAGGGCAGAAAGAAAGAGAGGGCAGAAAGAAAGAGAGGGCAGAAAGAAAGAGAGGGCAGAAAGAGAGGATGTTGGCAGCCAAGTTCAGAGTCTACTTCATGGTAGACAATGAGTCTGGCAAGATCCAACCCCCTTCCTGCCAGGTGTTGGGCAAGGACCATCCAATGTTTAGTTGAACTCATCTTACACCCACACTGAATCACTCAATCAGCAGCTGCATTTACTGTCCCAGCACAGTCCTGGGGCTCTTCCCACACCTCCAAGAATGAGCCCATGGCTTTGCTGCCTGCCCCAGCAATGAGTGGTCTGTGACAGATGGTTGCTGCCATTTCACACGCTCAGCTGTTTATTCTCCCAAAGCCAGCCCACAAAGCTTGCCTGAAGAACTCAGAAGCATGTTGTTTCCTACCAGGTCTTGCAGAAGCTTCTTTATTTCCAGCTGGTGATCAGTCTTCTGAAGCTGGAGGTTGCTGTCATGCTGCTGCTCTGCCTGCAGCAGCTGCTGAGCCATGTTTTCCCGCTCCTGCTTCATAAGAGATCTCTCTGCTTCCAGCTCATGCTGAAGGCACTTCACCTCCCCTGCAAACACCACAAAGGGCAAGCTTCAGTCTGCACAGATGGTTCTGACTTTACCAACCTTCAGCCATTGGAATTTCAGACCCCTTCACTCCTCACAAGCACTTGTGGTCAGAGATGCTTTCATACCATCCTCCCTAGGCATGGGGATCACCAGAAACAAAGCACAGGAGGCTCCCACCTTGTATCACCTCCTTGGCCTGTGTGACTGTGTGGAGCTGGATTTCAAGCTGGCTCCTGGTGATCTCCAGCTGAGACAAGTGCTGCTGAGTCTCAAACAGGCTGGATTCCAGGCTCTCCTTCCCTGATCTGCAAGTTGTGAATACAGAGAGAAGTGAGTTTCTGCTCCCGACACCCACAGGGAGTCATTCCAGTAAGAAGTTGTTCAAGATCCCCACACCTGCATAAGGAAAATGGGTTGCATGGAAGCTTGTAGACAGAAAACAGGTTTCTACTGTTTAAACCAACAAGACAAGCCCCTCTGAGGGGATGCCCAGAGCTTCTTATGACCTAGAGAGCACAGAGAGTCCAGACAGACTTGATCTCAAGAGCCAAATCTTTGCAGTTGTCTGATCTATAACATGGGCAGCTGTGTCCATAAAGTCATGTCAGCAAGCCCAGCCTCTGCTCACAGCCCTCAGCCCATCAGCACTTCCAGCCCCCTCTGCAGGGGACAGAAAAGTATTTGCCTTTTTGACTTTTTAATGCTGTTCATTGTGTGGGCAAAGGCAGATAATTTCCCAGATTCCTTATACAAAAAGGGGACTAAAGAAATTCATCAAATGCCATAGTAAAATCTCATGCCTGTAGCAGAATTTGTGAGAAATCTGAACTAGATTTTATCTGAACAAGAACTACAAGAAGATGGGACTAGTCTCTTTTCCACAGTGTCCAATGACAGGACAAGGGGCAATGGGCATAAGCTGGAGCACAGGAGGTTCAAGTTAAACAAAGAAAAAACTTCTTTACTCTGAGGGTAACAAAGCCCTGGGACAGGCTGCCCAGGGAGGCTGTGGGGTCTCCTTCTCTGGAGACATCCCAAACCCATCTGGATGTGTTCCTGTGGGATCTGCTGTAGGTGACCCTGCTCTGGCAGGGGTTGGACCACATGAGGTCCCTTCCAACCCTGGCCACTCTGTGAAAGGAGGGACAGGTATCCTTCAGTTTAAGTTGTTGGAAGCTGAAAATAAAAACTTGTTACCTTGATTTAGTGTTGCCAGCTAAGCAGGCAGTAGCCCCAGTTGCTCTAGACTTCCATCAGCTGGTGCTTGTGAAACACAGAACCGAGAACCAGGAGCTGCTGTTACTGCCCTGACCTAACACAGTGTCCCCTGTGCCGGGTTCCTACAACACCCAGCACTGCAACCAGGAGAACAACCCTTAAGTACAGGGGCACCTGAGGGGTACAACAATAAAGCCACAACAGAAAGTTTCACTACTTGGATGGGCAGTGGGGATGTGTCTTCAAGAAGGAGAACAAACACACAGTTGTGACCACACCAATCTCTGGCAGTCCAAAGTAAACATGCTCCATCTTAAGGATAAATCAAAACCAGAACAGAAAAGAGAGACACCAAAGCTGTGACAACAAAAGGCTCTTGAGAACATCTGGCAAGAATAATGCCTGATTTTTCATTCTCTATTGCCAAAGGTTCCTCAGAACTAATTTATCTCTGCCTAAAAAGATATTTTTTTCTTTTTTTAAAAAAAGCAATAAAAGAGCTGAACATTTATTAATGTAACAACAGCCCAATAATTGACCAAATATAAATCATCTGGATCAAGTAGGAGAAGCTGGAGCTCAAAAGAAGCAGCAACTCTCATGAAACCAAGTCTAAATGCTGTTTATCAGCCTTGCTAACAACACACTCTGCAGTGGGAAAACCAAGAAGCAGGAGAAACAATCTCTAAAACATAATTTGTAGAGCTCTGCAACTTCAGGAGTCTTTTAAGGAACACCTGAGGTTAGGACAAATATCTCAATACTTCTTTGTTTCTGTTTTTTGGAAAAGCAGAACTTCTTAAGGAACACCTAAGGTTAGAACAAATATCTCAATACTTTGTTTCTGTTTTTTGGAAAAGCAGAACTTATCACAGTCAATCTGAGAGACCTGGTACATCAGAAACACAGAATCTTGTCCCTAACTTCTCCAGGATGTGTGTCTCTAAATAGCATGTGATGAGGAGTACAGGGCCCAGACATCACCCATGGGCAAGAATCCCCAGGACTGTCACAGACTGAAAACAGGTTTCCCTGTTGCTGGTGACCCAGCTCTGGGGCCTGCACCACAGGTGACAAGAGTTAGCTTAGGAACAGAAGGTCCTCAAGGTTTTCAGCCTCTAGCTTCACCCTCAGTGGCAGTGTCCTACTCACAATGTCAGTAGGAAATGGCCTTGAATTCTGAAGATCCCATCTCAAACTACTTGGTGAGGAAAGATCTGTGTTCAAATGCACAGAACAAGAAAACCAAACCAGAGGAAAAACTTGTTTTCAGTAAATGTCTGCATGGTTTGCTTATTACTCAACTCAGAGCCAAGGTGGCTTGCTCTAGACTTCCCACAGGAAGAGGTAAGGGGGCAGAAACAAGCCCAAGGTTCAGGAGAGCTTTGCGAGCCTAAATAATTTTAAAAATACCATTCAAATCACCATATGCTTTCTTTTTTCTGCTCATGATTCTTCCATTTTCTATCCATGGAAGGTGAAAACATCAGAAGATCACACAGGATGCAATAGATCCTCCTGCCATGGTTACCACCTTTATACTGACAGACATGAAGCAACACCCTGCCTGGGCTGAGCTCCCTGCCTTTACCTGCTCTGTGCCAGCTGCTCAGAAAGGCTCTGTCTGTCCCGCTCCAGGGCTGCCAGTCGCACCTCCAGGGCTGCCTTCTCATGCACCAGCAACTCCTTCTCCTTGGACACCTTGGCCAGGGCCTGCCCCTGGCGAGAGGACTCCTGGAGCAGCTGCTCCAGGCCACTGCTAGCCAGCTCCTGCTGGTGGGAAACCTGGGAGTGGGACAAAGTACAGTCAGAATCCTTCCTCTGGAGTTCTGTGCAGAGCCCAGGGCCACTGCTAAACCACCTAGAGGAGACAGAGCTCCTGGACTGGGGGATGACAGTTGAAGAGCATCTGCTGCCCACCACGCTGACACCCTGGGCTGCCAAAGGCACTGGTAACTTCCAAGTGATGTGCAAGGCCCTGCTGGATTGCCTGGGACCAGGCAGCTCCTGCACAACTAACACACAGACTCCAGACCATGAGTTTGGATGTAAAAATACTGCATTTTCCACAGCTGCCACCTCACAAACTGAAATTCCATCAGGATCTATTCCAGTGTGGGAAACTTTCAGGAAACATTAAGCAGAAGTAGCTTTGCTTGCTGAAGAAAGTGAAAAAACACAGGGTTTCTCCTTCTAATAAAAATCCAAAGTATCACCTACTGAGCACTGGGTTTGGTAGAGTTGGATTCATGGCTGGACTCGATCATCTGAAAGGCCCAACCAGAGCAGTTCTGTGGTTCTGTAGGTCAGGTGTAAAGCAGTCTGGCTGATGTGGCCAAAGAGACACGCTGTTTGTCAACAACAGTTTGTTGTTCACTTGTCTCACACAAAGAAGTTGTCTAATGCCCCTTCCTGGTGTTCAAGCTTGAAGTTTAACCTTGATTTTTCAGCTTCTTTTTTTTTTTTCAGCTTTTTTTTTAAGTATGACCTGCTGGGTATGTGCCAAACACACCAGGTGCTTCAAAGCTCAACCTAACACAGAACAGACCATCACAAACAAACAATTCCAAGTTATCCCACAACACTCAAGATTGTACATGATGAAAATGACATTCACAAGATGACAAACTGCCTGGTCTCTTCCTCTGACCTGAATCTCCCAAGTTCTTTTTCCAGGGGACCAAAATCAGTTCAGAGTGAAGAGTCTTGTGTGATCACCTACTTCTCATCTTCCTCCTCAAAGCCTAAAGAGGCTCTAACAATACACAGAATCACTCAGATTGCAAAAGACCTTTAAGATCATCAAGCCCAGCCATTAACCCAGCCCTGCCAAGGCCACCACTAACCCAGGTCCCTCAGTACCACATCTACACAGCTTGGAAATGCCTTCAGGGATGGTGACTCCACCACTTCCCTGGGCAGCCTGGGCCAGGGCCTGACAACCTTTTTTGAGAAGAAATTGTTCCTAATAACCAATATAAACCTCCCCTAGCACAAACTGAGGCTGTATCACCTCATTCCATCACTTGTTACTTGGGAGCAAAGCCCGACCCCCTTGGCTCCAACCTCCTCTCAGGCAGTTCAGAGCCAGCAGGTCTCCCCTCAGCTCCTTGTCTCCAGGCTGGACACCCCCAGCTCCCTCAGCTGCTCCTCATCACACTTGTGCTCCAGCCCCTTCCCCAGCTCCACTGCCCTTCTCTGGACACGCTCCAGCCCCTCCATGTCCTTCTTGTCCTGAGGGGCCCAGAACTGACCCCAGGATTGGAGGTGCAGCCTCAGCAGTGCCCAGCACAGGGAGATGACTAGGGCTGATACAAGCCAGGGATGCTGGTGGCCACCTGGGCACATGCTGGCTCACATTCATCCAGATGTTGAATGACATCCCCAAGGCCCTTTTTCACTAGCCACAGCAACTTAAACAGTTTCAATAATTTCAAGGTGTCATTCCCATTCTTGGCCACACAAGACAGCAGACACTGACTTGCAGCTTTGTTCTGCTCTCCAGGTTCAAGCAAACTGAGGTTTGGAAGTCACAGACTTCACAACAAAAAGCATAAATAGAAACATGCAGCCCTGTTTTTTGCCTCAGAGAAAGGATTCAGAACTACATGGTTTGTTTCTCTTGCCACATGCAACAGTCGTAGCCCCCTCGGATTCATGGACCACAGTGTCATCTCTGCAGCTTTTCAAAAGCCAAAAAAAGAGGCCAACACAGACAAGTGGGTTAAAATAACCTGTAGAAGCAGAGGACAACTCAGAGAGCTGCAGAGCAGCTCCACAAGCCACCAACATGTTCCCCAAAAGTACAGTCTTCTGATGCCCAGCACCACCAAGTGTCTCCTTGACAAAGACCCTGCAGAATCCGACAGACAGAGCTTCACTGAGCCAAGCAGCCACACGCCCACCCAGAAGCACCAGATTTTTGGTCTCACCTGACTGAGTTTCTCTTGAGTTTCTTGCTTCTCCTCTGCCAGCATGGTCAGCTGTCCCCGCAGCCCCTCCTGTTGCTCCTCTGCTTTTTTCAATAGCTGCTCCAGGTGGGCTTTCTCTGCACAGAGCTCTTCATTTGTTCTTGCACAAATGTTCAGCTTCTCCTGGCCAGAGAGCTTTGCTCTCTCCATCTCCTCCACTTTACGTGACAGAGCTTCATTCTCTTGCTCCAGCTACAAGCACAGAAGCAGAGAAGAAATAAAATAAGAGTCAGATTTACTATAAAGAAGGTTTAGCTTGGACAAAAAAAAGGAACAGTTCCATATTCAGTCATCCTGTTGGAAGGCAAAAGTCTCCAAGAAGCAGCAGCTCGAGGTGAACACCTGGTAAGATCTTTGACAACTGTGCTCACCTGCAGCACAAGTTTGTTCAGTTCCACTTTATCCAGTGCAAGAGCTTCATTGATACTGCTCATCTTCACCGTGGCAACTTGCAGATCAGCTACTTCAGCACTCAGCTTGTTCTGAGCCCCTGTCAACTCTGCTACCGATTGCTCTGCCTGAAGAGACAGACGAACATGACAACAAAGGCAGGAACATCCCAGACTTCAAGCAGCATCCCCACATCCCCATGTGACACATTCCAGTTCAGCATGTGGGGACAAACCACCGCGAAGAGCCTGTGTGGTCTGATCACCATTTTCCAAGGAGGGGAACAACATTTTCACCATCTTCTACTGCCCAGAAACAGCATCTGTGTAGTCCTATCACAAATCTCTCTCCCACCGGTGCTACCCAGAAAAAAGGTGACCATACCTTCTCCAGTGCTGTGGTGAGCTCATCCTTCTCTTGCTTCAGCAGATCCCTCTGAAGCTGCAATTCCTCCACTGTCTCTCTTGCCATTACCAACTCACTCTGTAACAATGAATGTTTTTCTTCAAGTGCAGCCAAGTCCTTCAGCCTAAGAGAAGAGGAAAGACAAACCAGTTTTTAATGTAAAAGCATTCTCATTTCCAAAACCAAGAGAACACACAAGGTCCCAGACAGGGCAGTCTGAATGATTTCCAACAATTTACACCTAAAGAATGCTGGGATTTCCTGACTAGAGCTGCATTCCTCTTGTCACTGAGGCAGGTGAAACAATGGTCACTAAGAAAGTAAAACAAGGTTCCAGCCACCACAAAACGCTTCCGAAAAACCTCAGGTATCCTCCCCTAACCAGCCTCCTGCCTGTTAGTTTTCTCTCCTGTTGGACACATTGGATACAAAACTTCCCCAGTCCTTCTTTGGGTAAGACAGACTTCTTAAGTCTAATACTCCCAGAATGACTCTTCCCCTAGCAGTGACACAAGGAAAGAGCCTGCAGTCTGTCTGGGGAGGAGATGAGTATGAATTTCCAATCCAGTAATCCCAGGAAGATTCAGGCTGGCAGGGACCCCAGGAGGCCTCTAGCCCAACCTTCAGTCCCAAGCAGCTGGGGTCAGCACTGGGATCAGTCCAGGTTGCTCCAGGCTCCACCCAGTCAGGTCTTCCAAATTTCCAGGGATGGACTCTGCACAACCTCTCTGAGAACCTGTTCTGCTGCACAATTGACTTAATGGTTCAGCTTTTTGTTCTCCTTAAATCCAGCCTGAATCTCTCTCACTGCAGCTTATGCCTGTCATCAGCTGCTCTGGTCAGGCCTGCAATGAGCTGTTCACAGGGTCACCAGGGAGGCAGGAGGCAGCCCTGCTGTGCCACTTGGCAACGAGACCTGCCATGTGCTCCTTTCACCCTTCTCTACAGCACGTGAGGAGGGTGCAAAACTCATTCCTTTTCACTGGGCCCCCTAAAGCCCTGAGATGCCCCCCTTGCCCAGAGGAAGCTGGAACACTCACAGGAGCTCCTGGTCACGATGTGCTCTCTCCATCATCTCTTGCTGCTCCTCCCTTTCCCCCTGAGCCACATCTTCCTTCAGCTGCAGCTCCGTGTTGCTGTGACGCAGCCGGGAGGCTTCCTGCTCCCTCACTTCCAGCTGCTGCTGGAGCTCATCCCGGGTTTTCTCCAGGGTGGCACAGTCACTGCAGAGACAAGGATCAGTTAGGAGAGTGAAGAGGCCTCAAGAGTCACAGACCCCATTTCCATCATTCCAGGGTGGAGCTGTGCGGATCACAGCCAGGAGGAACTTGCTCTTCCTCTCACAAGGAAACTGAGGAGAAAAAGAGAAAGGCAGGATTTTGCCTCCGTTCAGGCAGCAGCAGGGGCTGGGGAAGGGCAGCCAAAACCAAAAGTCAGAGAAGCAGGTCAAGAGTGAGGCAAGATGCCTTGTATTCCAACATCACTCTGACCCTTCAAGAGAGCCTTAGGATTCACTGCAAGCACAAAAAGCAGTGGCAAGAGGATGCTGAAGTGCCAAACAAGAGGCACACACATGGTAGGGCAGGTGAGCTCCTTGCCCATAGCACCACTGAACTCCCAGGACTGGAAGCAATTGCCTCAGGAACACAGGAGAAGGAGGAAACACTCACCCCCTGAGTGCTTCTACCAGAGACTGGAGGTGCTGCTGGTGGCTGCTGGATGTCTTGCATTCCTCCTCCAGTTGCTCGAGCCTTTGCTGCAGCTTCCTGCACTTCTCCTCCTGCTCTCTGTGTTGGTGCTGCAGGAAGTTGACGGAGTCCTGCCTGGCAGAAAGCTCTTCCTTTAGGGCCTGCAAGGAACAGGCAGGGAAAGGCCACAAAGGAGCAATAAGGAGCAGGGAAAAAGACTCCAGACAGGTGGGAGAAGCAGCAAGCAGAGAGACAGCTCACCTGAAGGCAAAAGCTGAGATGAGGGGGTGGAGATCAAGGAGAGAAAAGCAGAGCACAGAGCTGGAGAGACTGGCAAGGCAATACAGTACTGTGAGTGGGAAGGTTGGAGAGAAACGGGCTGAACTGGCAAGTAAATGGAAAAGTTTCAAGCAAAGTGAGGCATTAGCAGCTGAGCCTGTGGACAGTGGTGAAGACAAGCAGAAATTCTCACCTGTGCTGCTCTGTGCCTCCTTGCCAGCGCTTCCTGAACCAACATAAAGGTGTGCTCTGCATCAAAGGAGCTCAGGCAGGAGAGGAGGTTGCTGGACTCTGCGTGCTGGGAACTGTCAGTGCAGGTAATGCTGACCACACTGTCATTGTCATCCAACACCACCTGAAAGCCCACATCAAGCTGTCACTCTCTGCTCATTCTACTCAGGCTTCTTTAACCATTTCTCCTTTTTCACCCACTTCAGCCTAGACTCATTAAAAACTCGATTCTCTCCTTTCTTCAGTCAACAAATAAGTTTTGTCCCTGTGGCAACAAGTCCTCCAGGATTGCTGAATACAGCTACTGTAATCATGAAACAGGTATGAAATGGCTGGAGGCTGCTTGAAGCTCTCAGGAATTATTTTGGTCTCCTTCAGCTTCTCAGAGCCACATACACAAGCACCACACCAACACTGGAGGGAGCAAGGAAAGGGAACATTAACACTGTCAGGGAAGGAAGGTGAGGAATACTGAAGAACAGCAGAGAAAATGCTAATTACTCTGAGCACTGGCACAAAAGGATAAAAATAAGTAGATGAAAGGAAAGAAATTACTTTGTCAGAGGCTGTGTAAAAGATCTGATGATGAGGAATACTGAAAAACAGCAGAGAAAATGCTAATTACTTTGAGCACTGGCACAAAAAGATAAAAATAAGTAGATGAAAGGAAAGAAGTGACTTTGTCAGAGGCTGTGTAAAAGATCTGATGAGTAAATCCCTCTACAGAGCCAAGTTTAGGCCCAACTTAAAGTTACTCCTGGGCAGTCAGACTGGCTGCAACTGTGGGGAGAGGATTATGGTCAGTGAAGGGGCAGAGTGGGCAAGTGCCTCACTTCATTCAGTCACCTTCAACAAAAGCCTGCAGAACAGCAGAGTCACTGCTCAAGGAGGGTGGGGGAAGCCTCCAAGCAACCCTGGAGTACAAATGTAAAGCAGCCAACTCAGAAAGCACAGCTCAAGAGTGACCTGAGCAGGAGGGTGAAGGCAAAGGTATGGAAACCTCTAGTGACCCAGCTGAGGTGTCACAGGACAAACAACCTGGAATTCTAACAGGGATGTTGTCAGAAAGGTGGTGTAACAATTAAACAGCCATCAGCAGTTAACACAGAGAGCATACAACGTGTGTACTTATTCCCTGGGTCAGTCTGTTGCCTTCCTCAAGTACTTTTAAATCAAATTGCAGTGACATGGTCCCAACTCTGGACTCACCTCAGTTATATCCTTCATCAGCTTTAGGAGGGAGAGATTCTCTTCTTTGGCACTTTTAGTCAATGAAGCTTCATATTCTTTCTCTAACTGACTTGCTTCCTGAGAACAGAATAAGGAAAGGGAGGGCAGGGAAGAGCTGCTCGCCTCTGTAGCATTCCCATCCTCAGTGGCATTGCCATGCTGATCAGCCTCAGCCCCAGTGCTTTCAGTATATTCCTTCCCAAACTATTTAGCTGCTGCTTTTCTAGAACTAAGAACATGACAGACCAACAGCCAATGTTTACAGACTGCTGGGAAGCTGCCAATTCCAAGGAAGTTTGATCCCTGGAGACTTAAGGACACAGGCAGAAGAGCATTGGTGCAAACCCTGACACCTGAGTCATCTGTAGCTCCTCTGCCACTGCTGCACCTGGACTGACTCCAGGTATGCCAAACACCAGGAACATTTTGGCAGGGTGCCTGATGCTCCCAGATGCCAGATTTGCCACCCCTTCTCTGGAGAAAGGCACAGCTCTATGCTCAGGCTGGGCTATCTCCCAGAGAAAGGTACAACATACCAGAATCTCCACAGTGTCATTCAGTGTTCTGATGGTCTTCTCCTTCTCCTCATTCTGCTTCTGAGACTGTACAAGCAGGGATGAGAGCTCCAGCACCCTGAGAAGAGAAGGTCCATGTGCCATTCCAAAAGCACTGCTCACCATCCCGTTACAGAGCTCTGCAGCTCCCAGAAGCTCAGCAGAGAAGGTTCAACACACGAGAACAAAGCAAAGACAGCTTTCCTCTCCCCAGGGCAATGTACCTGATGCTGCACCATGCCCCTGCTCATCCCAAAGGTGCTGCAGCCAGTCCTGCAAGGAACTCTCACTGCACAGGTGCTACAGGGCTTATGAGAGCCCTGGGCAAACTCCTCCCAGCTCCTGTCCAGGAGACAGAGCTCTTCTGCTGGTCTCGGGTTCTCACCAAGAACCAGTTAACAGCCAAACCCCTGCTATGTGCAATCTCTTCTCCAGTCCTGTCCTACTCAGAAGAGCTTCTGTCAGTCAGAGGGTTTTCTGTCCTTTCTGTGGAAGGCAACAGTTGGGCTGGGGACAGGCCCAGGCTGTGCAGAATGGGTGTGGTTTAAATGTGAACATAGCCCCTCTGAGAACCCAAGCAGCCACAGAAGAGAAGGGTGGTAATAGCAAAGCTTAAGACACCTTTACCTGTCTTGAAGCTCCTTCCTCTCCAGGTCCCCCTTGGCTTGCAGGTACATCATTTCCTGACTCCTCCCGTTGGTTTCTTGTTCCAGTTGCTGCTGCGCCTGGTTCCTCAGGGCAGATCTGCCCACAGTGACAGACTCCCAGAGCTGCACGGTGGAGCTCAGATGGGAGCAGTTCACCAGGATGGATCCAGAAAGCCTCATCTGCTCTGCCTTCAGCTCTGACAAGTCTCTGAAGAAGAATAAAAGAAGATCTGATGTTCACCCCACCATCTTTGCCAGGGAACTCACTTCTGAAGCACATAAACATGCAAGACTGAGATACACCTTTCTGGGGACAAGTCATTCATCTGACATTTTGGGATCAGGAAACATCTTGACAACTGAGCAATGAGTCTACTGGACAGTTGAGGAACAAGTCTGTTTTCTTCTCAGAGATAAGAACAAGCATACGGCTGAGCCAGAAGGCTTCCAGGACCTCTCATCACCCTTACTAATTGTTGTTCCTGCTTTATCTATTAATAAATATAAGGAATTTTACCAAGGTTTTATACCTAGGGGATCATCCTTAAACAACCTATTGCCATCAACACCTGGAGGCCAGTGACAATACCTACATAATAAACATTTCAGGAAGGTGGTGTGAAATGTTGTAACAATAAAGCACAATTAACACAACAATTAAAACAGTAGGCCAGGCATACTCTGCACATTAAGAAAGGCTCATAATCAAGCAAGATACATGGCTGGCAGTAGCCCAGAGTTTGGAATTGGATGCTGACACCAGAAGAATGTGTTATTACAGCTACTGTTTGTGTAGAAGGCAACTGTGAGAAAGGGACCTCAGAGAGCCTAAGAACAAGGAAATAATCATAACAAGTTACCAAACTAAGCAAGATAAAGCAGATTAATGCAGTAACAAGGTAGAGAAGCTGTTCTTTCTCTCAACAATGTTGATAC
>NW_009953503.1:71370-74577 GCF_000747805.2 Chaetura pelagica
TAGAGCTAGAGAGACAAAAAGAAAGGCCAGTTCAGCCTTTGCTGTCACTGCACAAGCCTTTCAGGTAGGAGAGAGCAAAGCCACCAGCCTCCAGTCTCCTCTAACAGCCATTCCAACAGGGGCACCAAGGACTGCAGAGGCACCAAAGAAGCAGCCTCAGCAGACCTGGCACCTGGAGGGAATGTCCACGACCCATCACCTCTCCTTGCAGAGATGTCTGATGGTCTAGGTGGAGGAACACCAAAACAAGGCCCTCCAACACCTCTGCCAGATTTGCTTATAGCAGATTGGCCTGTCCTGTTCTTGTGTTGGCTCCTCTGAGCCTGAAAACACACAGACCTCTCCTGTCTCCACTGCTCTAGATGGAGATTTGGGAACTATTAACCAGACAAGGAGTCCTGTGTGACCACCCTGCAGAGCTCAGGACCAGCCAGATTTGCCTTGGAGACCAAGCAGCATGGTCACAGCTGGTGGGCACTGTCCATCACCACAATCTGCTGATACTTCTCCAACTCACACCCTTGTCCTCCACTCATCAACACCAATATCTGGCCTTGCAAAATGCCATTTTTCAGCCAATGCTTTAGTGGAGGCAGCCATGCCATGTAACAGGCAGTACAGCCCTCTCCTCAGAACCAGGACCAACGTTACTCCAGCAATGAAACGCTTTGTCACAAAACCTGTCACCACAATCCTCCCACTCACACCCCTGCCCTTGTCTCATCAACACCAACACATCCTCAACACAGCAAGTTCTCTATACCAGAAATAAAACGCGTTCCCACTCCACTCTGGCATCACACCTGACATTCCCACAGCCTGTCCCCACCTCACGGTCACTGCGCCATTCACTCTCCTTCATCTCCAGCTCATCCCGGGCCCTCATCCAATCTGCCATCAGTTTTCCAACATCTTCTTTGAGGGCTGAATTAATCTCATTTGCTTTATCGAGGTGCTCCCGCAGGACAGTGTTCTCCTCTGCCAGATTCTCACACCTGGGAAAGGGAGGAACAGCCACGAGGTCACTGCACAACAACTGTCCACCAGCAGCATCCCCCCGAGCTTCCAGCCCCTCAGCACTGGCTTTGTTGTCAAACTGACAGGCAGTAAAAATGCTTTCTAGGATTAACTAAGATCTCCCTGTTACAGCAAATTAATTTGCTTCTCCTTTCCTTGAGCCTTCAGTTTCCATCTACAACTTTGGAGCCCTTCCTCTCCAACTGTGATGATGCCCCAGCTCATGTCCTGCCTCCCCCTTGTGCTCCCTGGTCATTGGATGGATCACTTGGCTAGCACTGCCCTGAGCTGGCCACCTGCTGTACCACAGAATAACCCAGGCTGGGAAGGGACCTTTGGAGGCCATCTGGAATAACCCCCTGCTGAAAACAGAGCTCTTTAGCACACAACACTACTACTGCACCACAGAACAGACTGTGGACCTTTCTCCTCTCTGAGCAGCTTGCCCAACTGCTTCCTTTGGGGATGCTGACAGGTAGCACTGACAAGTTGCTCTCACTTCCACGAGCATCCAGGATACCAAGTATGAGGGAACACTTCTATGTACCTCTGCTGAAGCAGTGCACTCTCCAGGCTGTGGTCTGCTGTGGCTTCCCATCTGCCTGGAAGGGATCCCTTAAGAAGAAAGGAAATGTTTAGTCACATTCTTGTGTTCCCTTCTCTACTGTTAGCAGCCATCACTTTCCCCTCCATTTGCTGGGCATCTCAGGAGCTCGAGGCTTCTTCCAGACATAATAGTGTTGTGACTATGAAGAGGAGGGAAGGGGAGGGTGTTACTCAATGTGAGCAGCTCTCCTACTCGAGGCTTCTTCCAGACATAATGGTGTTGTGACTATGAAGAGGAGGGTGTTACTCAATGTGAGCAGCTCTCCTTAGTCTCCCACTGTTGCACTCTCACAGCTAGGAATCCTCAGCTCAGGACAGCAAGTGCTCACTTCGATGTGAAGGCTGGGAATGTTCTCCTACTCTCCCACCCTTCCCCCTCTAGGTTTACTTTAGCTGTGAACCAAAAAGAAAAGCATGGACCAGCTCTCTATGTTGAACACTAGCATTCTGGCCTGCCAAAGCACCATGTTTCAACCAACGCTTTAGTGGAGAGAGCCATGTCATGTAACAGGCAATACAGCCCTCTCCTGAGACCCAGGACTAGTGTTACTCCAGCAATAAAGCACTCTCACAAAGCTTAAATCCTTCTTGATAGGGTCTCCTGGACTTGGGGACTACTGGCTGCTCCAGGAATGGCAATTGGAAAAACACTGATGGGCAACCTTACAAGTGCTCCTTTAAACCCTCAGGGAGACAAACCCTGTTTTTGTCTTCCATTGCTTTGGGGAGCTTTTCTTGTCTGCATTAACAAATGCTACCTACACTATCTTTAGTGAGCAACCTGCCCTCACCTCTCCTGCTTCCAGCTGCTGCTCCAGCTCCCGGCACCGGGTCCGGTACTGCAGGACCTAGAAGGATGCAGAGAACACAGATGAGCGAGTGCAGCTTGGAAATGGCTCAGCCCCTCCTGCATTAACTTTTCCCCAAGTCTTTACAGCCCCAGCTCAGTACATTGCACAGTGCCCCATCCCTGGCAGTGTTGAAGGGCAGGCTGGATGGGGCTTGGAGCAACCTGGGCTGCTGGGAGGTGTCCCTGCCCATGCAGGGGTGGGACTGGATGAGCTTCAAGGTCCCTTCCAACCCTAACAAGTCTATGACTCTATGATTCTATACTGACACAGACAACAAGAACTCCCTACAACACAGGGAATCTCCACTTAATCTAACAGCAGAGAAAGTAAGGCAGGGTTTCTTTCACACAGTGTCACCTGTCCATCCTATGACAGTGATGGCAAGCAGAGTGTGAGACAAACTTGGCCAGCCATGCCTGGCCTCTGGCCACCATGTGCCCCAAATCCCTATTTCCAGCAGGCTGAAAGCCCAGTGGGTCCCTGAAATTAGAAAATAAGTATTCAAACTGCTCTTAAACATTAAGCAAGTAAAGTTAGTTCTGCTCACGGTCCCACTCAGGCACTGCAGACTGGGGGTTTCTGTTGAGCTGCAGACACAGGCAGGGACAGGAACCGCAGGGTGATGTGACAGCAGCGCCAGGGCACCGGGCAGGGCACAGGGCACAGGGCAGGGCACAGGGCAGGGCACCGGGCAGGGCACAAGGCACAGGGCAGGGCACCGGGCTGGGCAGGG
>NW_009953503.1:74863-80058 GCF_000747805.2 Chaetura pelagica
GGGCCCCGCGCAGCCTCCCCGGCCTCCGCCATCACCGGCCCGGCCTGCCCGGACACTCGTCAGGGCCCCGGGGCGCTCAAACCGCGGCGAGTCCGGGAGAAAAGGCGGGAGGAAACGGCCCCGGGGCGGGGTGCGGGGACAGGATTGCAGCGCCCCAGGAGGCTGCAGAGCTGGGAGAGCCCTCGGAGCTGCGGCGCCCAAACCCGCACGGTGGGACGGCGGAGCCTCCTCCCCGCGGTGCTGCAGGAGCCGGGGGAACCGGTGTGCGAGGAGAGACTTCAGCTGCACAGCGTGCTCTGCCGATTGGGCTTCGTTTCAAAAGCTCAGGAAGAAACGCAGGGAGTTCAGACCCCTCTGCACAGACTCGGTGATCTGCGAGTCCGTGTGTTCACCACCCGAGTAGTGAGGGTTCGTTACACTGAAAAATAATTTAATTCATGCACTGAAAAGCAAAAAAACAGAACCAAAAAAACCCAACAACCCAATAAACAGTTAGCCCCCCCCACGAGGGTGCTCATCCTTCCTCCTCCATCACAGCGTGGCTGTCCCTCCTCTCACTCTGAGAAGCAGAAAAGCCTCAGCAGCCCAGCTAAGGGCTCTCTGGGTGAGCTGATGTTCTGCACCTCCCAGCTTGGCAGTCGGGTCGATCCTGTTCCCCAAGGCCAGCAGATTCTGTACCAGCAGGCAGAACTGGCGGCGGCAGGAGATGGTCAGGGCTGCACCGGGGCCCTGAGGCTCTTCTGGCTCTGCTGCCCATTGGTGCTCTCAGTCCATCCCAGCGGTGCTGATCCCAGCACAGAGCAGCCCTGGCACCAGCTGGAGGAGCCAAACCCTGAGCAGGAGGTGAGTGAGCAGTCAGACTGGGGCTGGGGTGAGGGAAGGGGAAGGTCCTGAGCACTGCCCTGCTGGCTGCAAGGACTGACAAGGCACCTGCCCCAGCTCAGTGGTCAGGCCAAACAAGCAACCAGAGGGCAGAATTGCTCTCTAGTAGCAAAAAGGGAACACGGAAGGGAAACTTACAGGTTGGAAATTGAAAATGGAACAAGTTTACTAGAACACAGAAAAGGGAGTAACACGTTGGTTAAGGTAATGTATGAACTTACATACCAATATATACAAAACTGATCTCAATGACCACAGGGCAAGGCTGACTTGGGAGAGGGGTTCACAGCTCCTCACAGCACCTGATGGAGTTGGATTCTGCAGAGCACATGGCGAGATGAGGGGAAAACAGGAGCCTCTGATTGCAGCAGCAGTGAGGAGGAAGGGTGCAGGAGAAAAAGGGACAGGGCTTCCAGTTCTCCTGGCTTTTAGAGCATGGCAGGAAGTGGAAGGGAACACAGACCCCTCTCTGTTCCAACCATCCCAGGAATCCTGAAGACCCTCTCTCTAGTTCCTCTTACAGGTGCCAACAAATTTGCTGGGCCCACTCAAACCATAAATGCACCACAGAAGCATCCTCAGCAGAACTGGCACCTAACTTCAGAGGAGAGAATGTCCACACTTCTCCTGACCACGACCCATCACCTCTCCTTGCAGAGATGTCTGATGGTCTAGGTGGAGGAACACCAAAACAAGGCCCTCCAACACCCCTGCCAGATCTGCTTACAGCAGGCTATTGGCCTGTCCTGTTCTTGTGTTGGCTCCTCTGAGCCTGAAAACACACAGACCTCTCCTGTCTCCACTGCTCTAGATGGAGATTTGGGAACTATTAACCAGACAAGGAGTCCTGTGTGACCACCCTGCAGAGCTCAGGACCAGCTAGATTTGCCTTGGAGACCAAGCAGCATGGTCACAGCTGGTGGGCACTGTCCATCACCACAACCTGCTGATACTTCTCCAACTCACACCCTTGTCCTCCACTCATCAACACCAATATCTGGCCTTGACAAAATGCCATTTTTCAACCAATGCTTTAGTGGAGGCAGCCATGCCATGTAACAGGCAGTACAGCCCTCTCCTCAGAACCAGGACCAACGTTACTCCAGCAATGTTACTCTGTCACAAAACTAAAATCCTTCTTGATAAGGTCCCCTGGACTTGGGGACTACTGGCTGCTCCAGGAATGGCAACTGGACAAAACACCAATGGGCAACCTTACATTAAACTTACCTTACATTAAACCTTCTTTAAACTCTCAGGGAACCAAATCTTCCTCTTTCTTCAGAGGAACCTTTTTTTGTCTGTGCACAGCAGCCAGCACCTGCACCTCACACCACGCCGGAGCTGAGGAGTCAGGGGTGCCAGGGGTGCCAGGGGGGAGCTCTGGGCCCTCAGGAGGGCACCAGGCAGGCCCTGGGGGGGCCACACGTTCCCCCAGCCCCTCTGCTGCTGAGACCCCTCAGCTCCGGCAGCCTGGGCTCCTGTCACCCTGCCCGCCCTGCCCCACGGCTCCACACAGGTAATAAACTCAAAGGAACTTTAACTCGCTGCCAAAACCAAGGAGTGGAACCACCGGGGGGAACCAGAACAGCACCCGGGTAACATTCACCGCGTTACGGGCCGGGGGTGTCACCACCAAGCGACAGCTCGGGAGAACAGTGACCCCACGCGTGCACGCTGCCCCTGGGGCCCCCAGCAGATGTAACCGCGGCTCCCTCAGGAATACCCCGAAGAAACACCTGCAACTGCTCAGGAGGGTTGTCTTTAGCTAGAGACAGCAAAGATGGAAATAAGCACAACCGGATTCCTCACACCCTCTAAACTCAGAGTCTGTCACCCACAGAGCCAACCACTGTCCCTTGCTCCTGGTGTTTTTCTCTAGTTTTTTCCAGCTTAGGGTAGGCTTGTCCAATAGGAGGTACCATGACTCACTCCCTTCTCCAAAGCAGCTGGAAAAGCTCCCTGTGGTGGCTGGCATGACCAGTGATCACAGAAAGATACTTTTGGGCCCAAGGACATACTGTCCTACCCTAGTGTCACTCATCTTCCTGTTCACTCTCCAAAAATTCTGAAACTGTAGCACTGTCTGTGCTGCTGTCTGACTTGCTCCAGAACCTGCTGAAGTTCAGGCAGACCACCCTGAAGGAGGAAATGTCTCTGGTTGCTCCCCTCCATCCCTTCTCAGGCAGAGTCTGGTCTGTGATAAGACACTGAAGTGCTATTTGGAGGCTCTTCCTGTAATTGATAGAATCATAACATCATTGAATGTTAAGGTTGGAAGGGACCTTAAAGATCATCCAGTTCCAACTCCCCTGCCACGAGCAGGAACCACCAGCCCAGGCTGCACAAACCTCATCAAACCTGGCCTTAAGGACCTCCAGGGATGGGGCATCAACAACCTCCCTGGGCAGCCCATCCCAGTTCCTCAGCACCCTGAGAGTGAAGAATTTCTTTCTACTATCTGACCTAAACCTCCCCTCTCTCAGTTTAAAACCATCACCCCTTGTCCTGTCCCTGTCTCCTCTGATGAAAAGCCCCTCCCCAGCTTTCCTGGAGCCCCTTCAGGCACTGGAAGCTGCTCTAAGGTCTCCCTGGAGCCTTCTCTTCTCCAGGCTGAACACCTCAACTCTCCCAGCCTGGCTCCAGAGCAGAGCTGCTCCAGCCCTTGGATCATCTTGGTGGCCCTTCTCTGGGCCCTCTCCAACAGGTCTACGTCCTTGGATCCATGGTGGGAACAAGAGTTCTCCAGCCTTGCTAGCAGAACACTTTGTCCTCAGCCAGGCCCCCTTCATCGGGTTTGATTCCTGGTGGCTTCACTCTTGCCTGGAGTGTCTCAGCTAAACTTCCTTGCATAAGTTCTCCTGAGATCCTTTCTTCTTCCGGGTCTTCACTGTTTTGAGACAACTTAGATCCCAGAGCAACTGGCTTTCCATTGATTCCAAATGACATTCAAAAATGTTCTTCCCTTTTCCATGCTGTGCCTGGTTTCTGCACCTACCACACACCCACCCTTGCAGCAGGCAGGTGCTTTTCAGTTCTGCTGCTCTTCAGACAGGACATCTGGTCCATGTGCTTCTCTCTAGGCCTGTCCCATCCATAGGTCACCACCGTTCAGAGATATGGCCAAGCTTCTTGGTAACCAATGACATGATTCATTCTTTGGACTTCCAGTTTTTGATTTATCATCACAACACTGTAGCACAGCATTTGAGAGTTATGTGTCAAAACTTTATTATCTTCATTTTGCTCTGGCCCAAGACGAGTAATTATTAATTACAGCATCTCTGAGTTTTCTGTAATTCCTTCAAAAAGCACAGAGCTGTTCATCTCCTTCCTAAAATTATCTTTTCACACCTTTGAAAATCAATCCCTGAAAACCTAAGGTGAAGAGGCCTAAATTCTCACAGAAACAGAATGCTGACCAGATTCAATAAGCAAAAGCAACGTGGCAGCAAATGGCTTAATATTTGAAGTTTACCCAACTCAATCCTACAAGTCCTTTTGGACATCAGTTCCCCTGGGAAACAGCAATGAAATTCCTGAGAGATTACTAGAATAAAGATTTCCACGTGCAGCTCAAACCAAGATCTCTTGGCATCACGTCTCCATTGGAACCTCCCTGGGGCTGTAACGGCGCCTTCCAGGCTGCACCCCGGGAGCTGCAGGCCCTGGGGACCAGCCTGGCATTTTCTGCTTGGCTCAGCCCTGCCTTTATTGCACAGCATCCTCCAACGAGTCATAGAGTCATAGAATCACAGGATGGTTTGGATTAGAAAGGGCCTCAAAGACCATCCAGTCCCACCCCACGGCATGGGCAGGGACACCTCCCACCAGCCCAGGCTGCTCCAAGCCCCATCCAACCTGCCCTTCAACACTGCCAGGGATGGGGCAGCCACAGCTTCCCTGAGCAACCTGGGCCAGGCTCTCACCACCCTCACAGGGAAGAATTCCCTCCTCATGTCTCACCTAAATCTCCCCTCTTCCAGTTTGCAACCATCACCCCTCATCCTCTCCCCTCCTGCCCTTGTCCAAAGACCCTTCCCAGTTTTCCTGCAGCCCCTTCAGGTACTGCAGGTTCAGGCCAAGCACAATTCTTAGGAGTGTTGTGAAAACTGGAGGCTGGATAGATTAAAAGTGGGAACCCACCATTTCTCTGGTTTTGTGGCCCTGCTGGCAAGATAACCAGTGTGTCCATAGCGTGGGCCCAGGCATGGGACACACCTCCTGGCCGGGAAGGATGTGGGGATTTTGGGAAGGATAAAAGGCCAGGATGGTTGGGAGGGCCATGGGGACAGCAGGAGAGTGGTTTCCTC
>NW_009953503.1:80078-80578 GCF_000747805.2 Chaetura pelagica
CCTGCTTAGTTTTGATGAGGAATATTGAAACGACGACTGACACCAGAGGAAGGGCCGTGAGGTGGGAACAGGGAGGAAGGGGCTTTGGATCTACCTGCTTTGGGACATGTGTGAGATGACCGAGCCCTTCTGCTCCTGCGTCAAAACAAGGTGAAGCTCTCAGAGCTCCGTGTGTAGAAAGGGCTGCAGGGTGGTTTGTGTGACAGGAGTTTGGTGTTTCTGACCCGGGCCAGGGTGGGAAATGCCCCCGTCACCCAGCTGAGCCCCAGAAGTGTTGGATCTTCCCCTTTTCTTCTTCCTCCAGAAACAAAAACAAGGGAGGGGGGAGGGCTGGGTGAGATGAGAGAAGGGTCCCGTTAAACCCGCTCAACCCAGCCCGGGGCCTCACTGGGACCGCAGCTCGTTTGTCCCAGCCCGGACACCCCGGGGTGGTTTCCAACCTGGGGTTTTGGGGTGTCTGCTGCCTGCAGGGAGCACTGCAGCCCCTGCAGGGGTTTTAG
>NW_009953503.1:81043-100641 GCF_000747805.2 Chaetura pelagica
CGCCCCCGCACCCACCACACCGCAGCTCTCGGGCTGTGCGGGGGAACATCCACCCGCACGGGGTGACGGGGCCGCGTTCCCCGCTCGGCCCCTCAGCCTCTTGTCACCGCGCTGGGGAAAAGGAACCGCAGGGCTGTCCCGGGATGTCCCGGGGTGCGGGACGGGCCCGGCTGCGGGTCCCGCGCTTGGTCCCGCCCGGAGGTGAAGCTCTGGGCAGGCAGAGGTTTTGCCACTTGAAAAGGCGTCCTCGGGAGCCCGTGGAGCCGTTTCACAGGAGGCTCAGAGTGACTCACGCTCGTGAAAAGGGTAAAGAAGAGGGTTTTTTTCTCTCTCTTTTTTTTTTTTTTTTTCCCCCCCTTTTTTTAAAGCAATATATCACAGTTAAATGAGTTTGGACAGGATGACATCAGAGAGTCATTAAATCGGTTTGTTGGAATTCCGTTTCCAATTCCTGAGTTCAGGTTTGTAAAAGATTTCTGAGCACCTGCAGGTCTCTGTGTGTGAAATATTTTCACTGGAAAGGGTTCAAAACGTTAAACCAAGGCTGTCAGACAGAGGCAGCATGACGCCATCCTTCCTTCTTGGAAAAAAAAAACACCCCACAACCCTTGGATTTAAACAGGACTCCTTCAAGTTCTCAGTCAGTTTTACAGAAGAAAACGAGGTGGTAAACTTTCTCTTTTCAAGAACAAGTCCTTTCTAGCTGCTGGCTGAAGTCAGGGGAGCCCATCTGAGCACAGGAGCGTTTCCACTATGGGACTGGATACAAGAACTGAACAAGGAGATTTGAAATGTTTTAATCTCAAACGAAAACCAGTTTTGCTGACTTTGGTTTTTGATTTCTTTCATGTTTTCTTCTGCCAAACTGGAGGAACCTTTCCTGATTTTTTCTTTAGTGGGATTCAGAGGAAGACCAGAGGATGAAAATCCTGCATTTTCTCACTTTACTGCTTTGGCACTTGACTTGGCTGTCTCTGCATCTCGTTCCTGGAGCGCTGAGTAACCCTGAAGCAGGCCAGAGTAACCCAGGATCTAAACTAGGTTTCTTAAAAGCAGAAGGAAAAGAGAGGAATCCCTCAGCACGGGCAGGTACACTGAGGACTGCGAGCCATGGATATAGCACCGGGACCTCAAAGGCCAGGACTAAAAGCAGTGCTGGTCAGGCTGGAGCTCTGCTGGCCAAGAACGAGGAAGCAAAGAAGGTTCTCTCAAGAACAGCAGCCACGGAGGGCAAAGCAGGACATCTCCCCAGCAGACCTTCTGGAGTAAGGACAGTGACTCCAAAGGCTCAGAATCTGAGCAGCAAGGTGGCTTTGAAAAAAACAGGCACCAGCAGTGCTGACACTGAGTCTTTCAAAGCCAAAAAGACTAAAGAGCCTGTAAGCCAGAGGGAAACTAAGGAGACCTTCAGGCACCCCCCTATAACACCACA
Organism: Chaetura pelagica; assembly: GCF_000747805.2. Lineage (NCBI taxonomy): Eukaryota > Metazoa > Chordata > Aves > Apodiformes > Apodidae > Chaetura > Chaetura pelagica. Next base: position 82,476 of record NW_009953503.1, read on the forward strand.
CGAGTACATGCTCTCTCTGTACAGGACTCTCTCAGATGCAGAAAGAAAAGGTGTTAATGGAAGTGTAAAACTAGAGGCTGGACTTGCCAATACAATAACCAGCTTCATAGACAAAGGACAAGGTAAGAAAGGAGCTCGTGTGCGTGTGTGTGCGTGTGTATCTGAATGTGTTTATACACCTAGAGAGTATTAGGGAGTAATCCCACTTTGTTAATGTCAAGTAGCTTTTTAAGGTAAATGGTACAACTTTGCTGCAGATTTTGTCCTCCTGCCTTATCCTGGAAAATTCATTGACAGGCAGAGGTAGATGGTTGTTTGGCAGCCAAATGAAACATTTAGGAAGTATTTTAGATGCCTATTGTTGAAAATCAAGCAGTCTTTGCATGCTTAGGTGTTTAAAAGCCTTCTAAATTTTTGTCTTACTTCCTTAACTAACTCCTGCACACTGCTGAGATGAGATGTGATTGTAAAGTATGTCTAAAACCACATTATTTGCTAAGAACAGGGCTATTCCATGGAAAAACACACAAGTTTCAGTATCAAAGGGTCAGCCTGATTTGTTCAAGGTAGAACTGTGAGGAGCTACAGTGCAGAGCCAGGACTTATCACAGGGCAGGGTGGGTGGATCTGTACCAGCTCCAAGGTCTTGCTTTTAGGTTCCACCAACCTTCCACCCACAGAAGCCCACAGCTAAGCACAGACCAACAAGAGTAAATAACTTCTGGGAGTCCAGAACTAGTGGTTCAACGTTCTGGTCCCAAATGTTTTCTTACAGTTTGCACTGGTGTCTGCTTTCACACCAGGAATAACCAGGCTCACCTCACAGCTCTGCCTGGAGAGCCCCGTGTTGCTTCCAGGGACGTTAGGGAGAGTTTTGTCATGTACTTCAGGAGGCAAGACAGGCCAGAGCTGATAAGGTGATGGTGACAGAAGCCCCAGCCAGGACTGGATTTGTTTGCCCTTTAATGATGAATAGCTGAGCTGCTGGGAAGGGATGACAAGCTGCTCACAGGTGCATTATTAATGTGCCATCACCACAGCCTTGGCTCCGCCTGGCTCCCTGTTCATGCTGCTTGGGAGCTTAACCAAGCAAATGCAACGTCAGGTCAAAGGGAGGCAAGTTTTCCTGCCCATTTTGAAAAAGTTGTGAATCATATGGAGTTAAATTAATAAGGCAATTCCCTTTGTGTCAAGCAGTTCCTGGGGGATGTTGCTTTTAAAGGACTAATTGACTGTTGTGTCATCTAAGGGTAAATGTGCTCATGTTTGGAGCCAGCATGAGGCCTGGGCACTGCAGAAGCTCTGCTGTAGTAATTTAAGTAGGATGTAAGTGGTGAATAGGCCCTGTGAGTGCTCAGCCCTGGAGAAAGACTCTTTTTCAGTTGGCTAATTGCTACTTTGAAGCTAGAAAACGCCTGCTGGTGAAAGAAAGATTTCCAGAAGGCCAACTCAGAAAGTCATTTTGCTGTTGAGTCTCTGAGTCCTTCTGGGTCCCTGCACTGAGCTGATCCCTGAGACAAAAACTGTGCTTTCTGTTTGAAATCATCACCACAGTTGGAAAATATCAAAATGAAGGAAATTTCTAGGCTTATGAGCAAGCTTCAGGAAGGCCATTAAGAACTGAATAACTGATGCTGCTCTGTGCTTGATGTACCTTTAAAATGTCTGTGCTTTTTTTCAGATGAGCGAGCACCAACTGTAAGAAAACAGAAATACATTTTTGACATCAGTGCTTTAGAAAAAGATGGTTTGCTGGGAGCAGAGCTTCGAATATTGAGGAAAAAGCCTTCTGAGACATGGAAGTCTCATTCTTCTGGAAAAACTTCCCAAGTGAAATTATTCAGTTGCTCTACAAACAGACAAGCAGCAACACTCCTGGACTCTCGTACTGTCAGTATCACAGATACGCCAAAGTGGGAAGTATTTGACATCTGGAAACTTTTCAGGAACTTTAAAAACTTGGTTAACTTGTGTTTTGAACTGGAAACTTTTGACAGGGGGAGAGCCATCGACCTCAGGAGCGTGGGGTTTAACAGGACAGGAAGACAGGTCAATGAGAAGGCTCTCTTCTTGGTGTTCGGGAGGACGAAAAAAAGAGACTTGTTCTTCAATGAAATCAAAGCAAGGTCCGGACAAGATGACAAAACTGTTTATGAGTACCTGTTCAACCAGAGGAGGAAGAGAAGAGCTCCTCTAGCAACCCGACAAGGGAAGAGGCCCACTAAGAATCTGAAGGCAAGGTGTAGCAGGAAAGCCCTTCATGTGAATTTTAAGGACATGGGCTGGGATGACTGGATAATAGCCCCCCTGGAGTACGAAGCGTATCACTGCGAGGGGCTCTGTGAGTTCCCCCTTCGATCCCACCTGGAGCCCACCAATCATGCAGTGATCCAAACACTGATGAACTCAATGGACCCAGAATCGACCCCCCCCACTTGCTGTGTCCCCACCAGGCTGAGTCCCATCAGCATCCTTTTCATTGACTCTGCAAACAACGTGGTCTACAAGCAGTACGAGGACATGGTGGTGGAGTCCTGTGGCTGCAGGTAGCAGAGCAGCTGCCCGTGTGAACGTGTTCTGAGGGTGATCTGACACCTCTCCTCGAACAAAGTTCACTAGCTTTCTTACCCCCAGGGTAAGTATGTTTACAAGGATGTAGCAATAAATCCAGTGCTTTTCTGTGTCTCTCCACCACGGGCATATTTCAGTAGCACCTGGATGCTGTCCTGCAGCCTGGTGTCAGCGACACGAGACTGGCTCTAACTGAACTCCATGATTGAGAAGATTGTACCTCCACACCTCTAGATCACCTGCTTTTAGGCTCGAGGCAGTGGGTAAAGATGGTGTCAGTGAGCTGTGGATATGACCTCTCTGATCCTTTGAACAATGTTCTTGAGACTGAGTCCCACGTGCTTCGTCCAGTAAGAGATGTAAGAACGAGAGGCCTGATGTCTGGAAGAGAAGGCTGTGTCCTGGTGTGCACCCAGCTTGGTGTAAATAGTTACACTGTAATATGATTGCTTTCTGATTAGCTCCTGAAACTATGCATATATTAAAAAGGAGTCATTAAATATAATATGTTGATTTAGTTTTAAGTTTTATGTGAAGATAGGTGATGCAGGAGGTATTTGCTTCCATGTATGTTTTTCTCCAAGCTACATATCTTTCTTAAGTACCCACCTTTGCCATTATTATGTAGCAAGATGTATTACTCTGTATAAGGTCCAAGTTGTTCTCAAATGCTCATAGTAGAAGTGTTCAATTATGGCATAAGATGTAATAAATTATTGACACAGTGCTACATTGTGTCCAGCTGTCCAACACTGCATAATTATAATGCTATTAAGAGATTGTGTTTAATGTTTCTGTACAATAAATGTGAGTGAAAGGGACTTTTCAGTGCAACAGAACACCAGTGGTATGCAGAACATGCTCCTGGATTTTGCTTGCTTCTCTCACTCTGCTGCCATGGGGAGAAACCGGTGAGCCAGGGGGAGAAAGATCTGAACATCTGGTAGAGTTTGGTCTGGGGGGAATGACACTGTCACTTGCTGTACCTGGGGCAAAAATAAGTCATGCAGATGATTGCAGAAGAGCTCTGGTGTCGTTTTATTGCACCCTCTGAGGGCTGGGTGTTTGCAGATCCCCTTCATCTATTCTAGACATGGATTATAACTTTATTGTGAGATTATTCTGTGTACGTTTCCACCTGCAAAACAAGGTGCCAGATGTTCAGCTGTAGATGGATCAGAAAGACCTAAAGAACCATCAGAAATTATTGAAGCATCTTATCAGTATTTTCAAATATAAATGTTAATGTTTGACATTGTTTCATCACAGTTTAAAACATCAAGTCCCAGGATTTCCTGGATCCCAACTCTCCTCTCCATGACTTGGGGGCAGTGACAGGAGCTGAACATGGTCCCCAAGGTCCTCCTGCTCCGTACCCCAGACTGGGTGTGTTCTGCCTCACAGGAGCAGCAAACTGTCCTCAATCCCTGCTCAATACCCATGAGGAAACAGTGACAAAAAGCTCTGCCCTTCCTCCTGCCCCCTCTGGGCAGCTGAGCCTTTAACCAGCTTAAAATACCTGGTTAAACTGCTTTGCTGCTGGACACATGGGGCTCCCTCCTGGAGGCAGAGCCATCCTGTCCCCTAACCTGCAGCTGGTGACACAGAAACAGCTCTTGGGGACCTTCCATGCCTGTCACCTCTTGGGAACAGCCCAGCACCCTGATTTCTGCCCGTGGGGCCTGGCAGTGCTTGGTGCAGGCCACAGGGGAGCAGCAGGGGCACAGTGCTGCCCTTGGCAGGAGGGCCAAGCCCTGACTAGCAGGTTAGCAGGCACATGGGATGGTGAACACCCAAAGTTACTTTGTTACATGTGCAGGAGTAATTCTGGCAGCTTATGGATGGATTGGTGGGTCCAGGCTGCCCCCAGGGCTCCCTGTCTCCCCTCCAGACTCCCAGTGTGAGCTTCCCATGTCCTGCTGTTCCTCCTGATGGAGTCTTAGGCCAGGACCAATGGTTACTGTCCCTTGCTTATCACCAACCAGTCTCATAGGACTTTCAAAACAACAAGGAGTTTCAGTTCTGAGCTCTCCTTCAGCTCTCCTACAAGCTTATTTAGATCTGATTTACCACTGCTGCAGCAGGAGAGAAAATGTTCTCCTGCCAAGCCCAAGCCAAGGGGACATCTTGACTCTGCTGCCCATTCTGCCCAAGCAGTTCTTTCCCTGCTCCTGCCTGTTTCCTAGCTCACTGGCTTGCAGCTTTAAAGGATCCTTTCTCTGGCACTGACCACAGCTCCCTTCTCCAGAGCCTGGCCATGAGGAAGGGCTCTCTCCTTCCTTTCATGAGGGTGCTGCTCCCCTGCACATCCTGTCTGCACATTCCCAAGGAAACCCCTGCTCTCCTGTAGGACAGGCACTGATCACAGGGGGATCAGTTTAAAATAGCAAATGCTGCCTGTTTGAATTCACTTGAAGCAAATCAAAGTTGTCTTAGCAGACAAGTTGACTTCCGGGGTTGGAGCTGCCTGCAAGGAGCAGTTTGCTTTGTGTCCAGCTGGGTTTGTGAGATCCTGCAACAGCTTTGGAGGAGGGTGGCATTGGTATGACATGATGGTTTGGAAATCTGAGGAGGAAAATCATTGTTCTCTTCACACTGTTGAGCTGTGGATCAGCCTGAGGATCCTGGTGAGGCTGGTCATAACAACAAGTTACACAAACCTGGTTGGTACCTCCCTGAGGTGCTTGTTTCCTGCCCTTGAACTTCTGGATACCTGAGTAAAGCAAGATGAGGATTCAGGTAACTGGGGATCACATGTGTGTCAGCACCTACATGAGGAAAAGACAAAACCCAGCCCTGCTAAGGTTTTGCAATTATCCCAAAGCAAACAGGAGCTGAGGAAAAACCAAAAGGAATGCTGACATAGTAAAGTCTTAAAAAACACCCTTTGGTGGTGGTTCAAACACCAACATTCTGCTGGGTAGTAGTTATACCTTGAAGGGAAGAGAAAAAGAAGAACACAAAGCCACTAGTAGGTCCTAGAATTGTCATGGATTGTTACAGCATCAACAATTGCCAGGTATGTGGTTTGGCCTAAACAGAAGCAATTTCAGCTCAGGTTTCAGGTTAGGAGGTAACATGACATTCACTTTGCTGAGCTGGGAGCTCAAACGTGGTGACATCCAGAGGGGACAGTCCTGGCACTACTCCAGTTTGATCCAGTTCAGAGGGAAGAGTTTATAATGGTGGGCACAACAGATGCCAGGATTAAGGGAGGCTTTTTTTCACTTTTAACTTCTAACACTGGTTGTAAACTGGTGCTGTGGTGTCCAGAGTCTTCTTTTGCTTTTACACTGCTGAAATGGTTTGATAACTGTGGGAATCCCAATTCAACACTGTTTTGTTCTGGAGAGGCCTCTTGACCTTGACCATGGTGTGAATGTACATCAGCCTGTGGGTGCTCTGTTGGTGTGTTCTTTGAGCCATTGGGGTCATTTGGCACAGAATTCCATCTCTGTAATTAATGACAAGACCCTTATGAATAATAGAATCCTAGATTGGTTTGGGTTGGAAGGGAACTTTAAGATCATCTAATTCCAACCCCCTGCATGGGCAGGGACACCTCCCACCAGCCCAGGCTGCTCCAAGCCCCATCCAACCTGCCCTTCAACACTGCCAGGGATGGGGCAGCCACAGCTTCCCTGGGCAGCCTGGGCCAGGCTCTCACCACCCTCACACGAAATAATTTCCTCCTAAGAATGGTCAGGATCACTTGGGGCTTGGACTCGACGATCTTCAGAGGTCCCTTCCAACCCCAAATATTCTGTGATTCTGTGAAATCTACAGCACTGAAGGGAGGCACCACTTTCACTGTTCTTCTCAAAGCAGTTGCCGTTATTCCTATTTCACCTAAAATGTCATTAGCAACAAAAAGATGCTGCCACACTGAGCTGTCTCTGAGTTACTGCATCCACATGTCCATTCAGATTCAAGCCACAAACTGTCACAAACCTTGCCAGGACTTGAGATGGAAGCTGCAGTTTCAGTTATCCAAGGTGAGAACAGTCACACTGAAACTTCCCAAAATATGGGAATGGGAGCTGTTACAAACATTCCTTATCACTGATAATGAAGAAGAAATTCTTCCCTGTGAGGGTGGTGAGACCCTGGCCCAGGGAAGCTGTGGCTGCCCCATCCCTGGCAGTGTTGAAGGGCAGGTTGGATGGGGCTTGGAGCAGCCTGGGCTGGTGGGAGGTGTCCCTGCCCATGCAGGGAACTGGATGATCTTGAAATTCCCTTCCAACCCAAACCATTCCATGATATGATTCTAGATGATCTTTAAGGTCCCTTCCAACACAGACCATTCTGAGATTCTATGACTTATTCCATAAGCAGAAAAGCACTGCCCAGGTGGACCTCACTCAACCTTCCCTCCTCTCTGAAAGCAGAGGTTTAGGGCCAGGGCACATTCTGGGGCAGACACAGAGCAAGGAGACTGGGAAGAAGCAGAGGACCTCAACATTGCAGGCGTTTGGCACAACTCCCTTTAGCCTGGTCATTATAGAACGTGCAAAGACAGACACCCTGCAGGATTGTTAGGGCTTTCTTCCCATGGGTGAGCTGGTGTTAGCAACTGGATGGTAGAAATGTAGAGAAACCTGAGCTGTAAAGCTACCCAGGTTAAAAGTTCAGCTTTCCACCTTTATGATGGCAGGTTTCACTCTCTTACTGAGAATGCCTCATTTGTATTGACTTTTTAGGGTCATTATCTGTCCCACGAGAGCCTTTGTGAAGGTCCACATTTCAAATAAACAGCACACTCTGAGACAGGTATGTGTGGGGAATTTTGTGTTGTGTTTGGCCAACAAGCTGGGTCCTAAGCTCAGGAGGTAAACATAAAAGTATGCCATTTCAAACAATGCATTCCCATTAGTGTTTGAAAATGTGCCTAAACTCCATGTACACTTTTACATGGTTATGTCATTTCCTGTGTAAAATGGGCTTGTTTATACAGCAGCCATATGAAAGATGCAGGAACCCACTCTGTGGGCTATTTGAAGCTTTCTTTCAGAAACAGAAAAACCCCTTGACCCTTGTATAATAAAAGGTGTTAAAAGATACTGCTTTTATAACATCTTAGCCAAGACTAATAAGAATGTACAAAGCAAACAATTTGATTTTATTCTTTTTTTTTCACTCCGTAGCCCTGGTCGATCCTGTGTTATTCTATGAATTTACTGTTGCTGTTGGGTTGTAAAATGATATTTAAAAAGAAAGTGGCCTGAGATTTCATTGCTTCTCAACGAATTTAATAAACAAGGAAATCTCAGCATTTTTTTTAAACCTGGAAATATGGTTCAGAAAATACACTTTGATGAGGGCTCAGAAAATCTCCTTTTTCTGTCATTCCCAGTTCACTGATGTGCCTATTTTACTGGTTTGGGTTTTGTTTTGTTGTGGTTTTTTGGGGTTTTTTTGTTGGTTTTTTTTTCACAACTAGTTTCAACTTTCTGCAGTGATTTGCCCAGCTGAAGTCATGCAAATGGATCCAGTTTTCCCTGATGTCATTTTGAAGGGTGCAGCTGTCAAGAAGAAAATTACCCTGTTAGTAATAATAGTGATGGATTGGCTGAGCCTCTGCTAGGACACAGAAAATGCTCTTTTCACTGGTTTTGCTCCAGGAGTCTCTTTGCTCTCATATCTTGTGCCAGGCTTTGCCATCCAGGGAATCCAGACTGAGCAGACTCTGCCCATTGCACTGCTGGAGAAATGCCCTTAAATGAGGGTATTGGTGCTGCACAGTCAGTCACTGCCTGCCTGTTCTTTCCATCATGCCATTTATCACAGCAACAAGTCAGAAATCAGCCTTTTGATTGATAAAACCAGACACCTTGCATTTTGCTGGTGCAAACGCCTTCAAAACCCCAATCTTTCTCCAGAAGAGAAACACAGCTTGGGTCCTCCATGGGCTGGGAGAAGGGGCTGTGGATCTCCACCAGAGCTCTCTTCTCTGCAGAGCTGCAACAGGACTGGTTGACTTCAGATGGCAAAGAAGTCACTAACTCACCTGGTTAGTGCTCAGGTTGCTGTTACTTAGCCCAAGGGGCTAAAGGCCAAAGGAAATGTGGGGAGAAGCTCATGGCACAGGAGGAAGTGATGGAAAGAGACACTGGAAGGAACGTGGCTCCTGGGAGAAGGGGCTTGAGGTGAAGAGTCCCTGGGGGATGTTGGGCCCTGGGGGAGCAAAGGGAAGGGTCTTGTGTGCAGAGCAGGGAGCTGATGGGTGACACCAGGCACACAGTGCCCTGAATCACAGGATCACAGACTGGTTTGGGTTGGAGGGGACCTTGAATATCATCCAGTCCCACCCCACTGCATGGGCAGGGACACCTCCCAGCAGCCCAGGCTGCTCCAAGCCCCATCCAACCTGCCCTTCAACACTGCCAGGGATGGGGCAGCCACAGCTTCCCTGGGCAACCTGGGCCAGGGCCTCCCTACCCTCACACCAAAGAATTTCCTCCTCATGTCTCATCTCAATCTCCCCTCTCCCAGTTTTAATCCATTCTTCCTTGTCCCATCCCTCCCTGCCCTTGTCCCAAGCCCCTCTCCAGCTTTCCTGGAGCCCCTTCAGGCACTGGAAGGTGCTCTCAGGTCTCCCTGGAGCCTTCTCTTCTCCAGGCTGAACAAGCTCAGCTCTCTCAGCTTGTATGAGTCTCCTCTCTGGTGACAAGTATCTCAGGTTGGGTCCCTCTGTCCTTTTGGGATCCAGCTGCAGGCACCAGAGCTCCTCCTGCCTGCTGCAGGGCTTCTTGTTAGACACAATAGTCCCTGGGTTTTTGTTTTGTTTCACTTGCCCAGGGTGAGGAGGCCCAGTTCCTCCTCCCTGCTGTATTTCTACCTGGCTGAAGGCACCAGGAGGGGGATCTCTTCTTGTCTCCCACTGCTCAGCTGTACTTGAGTGGCTACTTGGGAAAGGGACATTCCTGCCTGCACCCCACGACATGGAGCTGCAAAGGAGGGCAGAGACAGACAGACAGACAGACAGACAGACAGACACCCCACCCTCCTCACAGGGAGCACCTGCTGGGGAGTCAGAGATCTCACCTGGGTTTCTGATACAAATCACACAGAGAAGGGACTCGTACTAAATTATTCCATGTTCAAATGATTCTCTTTACTGCTGGGTCCTCAGGTAAACAGCCTGATGTTTTGGGTACGTTTTGACAACAGCTGCTGGATGAGCCCTATGGGCAAGAAATGCTGAGTGTGAGGAGGGAGAGAGGAGGGAAGGAAAGGCCTGGAGTGAGTGGCAGCAGCAGAGCTGGGAGCCAAGCTCTGGGCAGGCATCCAAAGAGCTGCTCCAGCACAGGAACGTGTCTGCAGGAAGGTGCCACAGACACCAGTGATGATCCATGTCACACTCTTGTACAGATCCCTGGTGCTCGTGCTCAGTCAGGGCTGAGATGTTTGAGTGTCTAGTGCCTACAGTCCACACATCTTTGCTTCCAAGCATCTGTCCTGGGATTTAAGCCCACTTGGAGTGGGTCAGGGAAGGACAAACCTCAGATGTAAGCAGAGATGTTACAGATATGGAACAAGTTCATTGATGACTTTTTTTTTTTCCTAAAGAATAGTGTGCAAATAATATTTTAGCCATAAGCTTCAGGAAGTGTCACCTGGAATCTTTCTGAGGCATAAAAACTTCAACCAGATTGATTTTTAAATTATTTTTTTTTTTAGTTATAAGAAAAATGACCTGCTATTTATCTTAAAATGTAGCCACAGTGGAGCTCCCTGTCTCCCAAAAACTTTATAACCTTTTGGGTAAGAGGAAAAGCCATGAGAAATAATTCACTTCTTGCAACAGTAATGAAATATTCCCTGTGCCAGTAAGATAAGAAAGTGATGAGGAGCATGTGCTGGCATTGTCAGAGTTTTAAAACATGTAACCTGCAGCAATGAGCCTACTGATTTTTAATAAATCTTGGAATTCTGGGGAAATTCCAGAGGTTTGGGAGACTCAGGAGACAAGGAATTCAGTTCAGTACTGTAAAGGTTCACTGTGCTGACCCAGCAATTATAAGCAAATTATGGGGCTGTTGATACTGACTGAATCTTATACCATGATTGAAGGGTGGTTTAGCTCCAAGGCAGTAAGGGCAGGAGGAGCAATTAAGATCATTTAGCCTGATGAGCCCTTTTACTCGGGGTAAAAAATGTTACCTCTGAGTCCCTGAAATGTCAGCTCAGTTTTCACAGCAAACGAGGCAGCAAAGACACCTTGAGGAATGACTGGGAGAGAAGGACAAATGAGAAAACAATGTGCAGGCACTGCAGGGGCTGGTGGAACCCCTGGACACTTTGTGATCCGTTAGAGCTGGAGAAGGGCAACAAGAGCAACTGGAAGAACAAAATAGCTTCTGTGAGGGGAGTGATCAGATAGACTGGAGCCCTTCACTGGGGCAAGAAGGAACAGTGATGAGGGCTAAGAATGTGAACTGGGGGCAAGTCATGTCCCAAACAAGAGTCACAATGCACCAAAAGAAACTGAGAATCATAGAATCCCAGACTGGTTTGGGTTGGAAGGGACCTTAAAGATCATCCAGTCCCACCCCCCTGCATGGGCAGGGACACCTCCCACCAGCCCAGGTTGCTCCAAGCCCCATCCAACCTGCCCTTCAACACTGCCAGGGATGGGGCAGCCACAGCTTCCCTGGGCAGCCTGGGCCAGGCTCTCACCACCCTCACAGGGAAGAATTTCCTCCTCATGTCCAACCTAAATCTCCCTCTTCCAGTTTTAATCCATTCTTCCTTGTCCCATCCCTCCCTGCCCTTGTCCCAAGCCCCTCCCCAGCTTTCCTGGAGCCCCTTCAGGCACTGGAAGGCCAGAACAGGTTTGAAACAAGGAGAAAGATCCTGATTCCTATGATGCAGCCCAGCTGCAGAGCTCCTGACCACATCCTGCTTTGGATGCTGAAAGTCTACACACGTTTTAAAAAACTTAGCAAGTTCAGGGAAGAAAAATCCATGAAAAGCTGCTGAACTTGAGTCCATGGGACTTTCTGAGCCACTGGTAGCTGGAAGCTTAGAAGCCGTGCCAGGAAAACCTCTCTGCACATTTGTCCTGTCATTTTCTTTTTAGGGATCAGCTGTTGCCTACAGGAGATGGGCCAGATGGATCCATGGTCTGACTTGGCAAAACTGTTCTGGTGTTCTCTGTGAAGCCCAAAACTTGCAGTGAACTAGTACAGTGGGACTTTCTGGCTTCATTCGTGGAGTAGGACTAACCAGGGCTTTGGCCACTGTCCTGTTGGAGCTGTGTGGCTTTCTCATGTGGTCTCTCTTTTCCCACGAATATTTTTTTTAAAAGGAAGCCTATTTTTAAAGCTCCTTGGTATTAAATGGTGCTACGTAATAGCTGGGTCTTGTGCATTTGGAAAGAGAGATCCAGGATTGATTTAAAGGCCGAAAGTTTTAAAAAGCTCACCACATTCAGCCCTAAGCTAATTCTGTGAATATTAGCACTTCATTTTTTAATAAGCAGCTATTTCTACACACTGTCCAGTTTCCACCTTGAATCAGTGAATTGGCTTCTTTGTCTGCTACGTGAAACAACTCACTCCCATGGGCATTGTTCTACCTATGCAGACTGTGAGGAATTTGGGGTTTTTATTTTCTGTGGAAGAGGCAGATCAGCTCAGTGGTGCTTTGCTCTGCACCTTCCTTACCAGGTTTTTCTTGAGTTTTGTGTTGTGTTGTTTTGTGTTGGGTTTTTTTCCCTTCAGATTCTCACTTTTCCAAATACTTTTTGCAGTTTGAACACCAGAACTCCTTCCGTGTTGCAGTAACAGTCTCATCAGTGCCACAAAGAAGCTACTAACTCTGGATTTTGACTGGATTCTACTGGATTTTGACCTTCATTACAGCCCAGGGTTGAGCTTTCCCTCTCAGCTGCCCCATCCCACCAGGAGTTCAGACTCAGCCTTCTCCTCTGACCAACATTGCTTTCCATAATCACTGCTTTCTAATGAAAAACTTTCATTTTATAAGTTCTTGCCTCATACCTTAAAACCCTTGTTTACAGCTGAGTTAAAAAGCAGCTCAGTCCCACTAAAAAGTTCCCGCTTGACAAGATTTATATAATTCCTGTTACTCATTATGAAATAAAACTTTAGGGTGAGACACAGAGACAAGTAAAGGTGCAACCTGAGGAGCCTGGTCAGTGTCAGGCTCAGGGGCAGATCTGTGTCTCACCACCTTCCTGTGTCTCCAGGAGCAGGGAGATCATCAAAAGGCAGCAGAAGAAGATGCTGACAGTGACCTGTGCGTCCTGAGTGTTGCAGTGCTGGGCTTTGGGAGGTGGGCAGGGACTGACAGGGCCTCTGCTGCTCACACAAATGGCTAAAACCCTTCCTCTCAGGACATTCCCCAGACATCTCGAGGATGAGAAAACCAGTAGGTGCTCTCTCTGTCACAGATTTCAGGGTTACTTGAAAGCTGCCCAGGTCAGCCAGGCTGTGCTCTGCTGCCAGCCCCGAGGAGCACGTTTTCCATCCCTGCAGGAGGTTTGAGGCTCTTGCTGTGAGTCTGTAACCTGCTTGTAACTACAGATTCCTGGCCAGAGGGAGGGTACGTGGCACACAAAGTCCTCCCTGGTGCCTGCTCTCCCTGCAGTGCCCTGTGGAGGTTCTAATTCTGGGTATTGGGCTGTTTTTTTTCCAGTGGTCTCCAGGGCAGCCCCCAGGGAATCTCCCCAGCAGTGGTGTGAAGCACACCAAGGGTTCCTGGGTGGCTCTGCAGGACATGGCCCCTCTGAGTGAGGCTGATCCTTTCACTTGCATTTTTGGGGTGTGGGCAGCACGTTGACCCTGCCCGAGCTGTCCTGCTGCTCGGTCCCTCAGGGATGTGCCGGGGCAGCAGGATCCTTTCCCACTGCAGGAGAGGTTCCCTGCTCTGCCCAAGTCACAGCACCTGGGCAATGCCTCTGGGTCTTCTGGGGAGCCATGGGAAGGGAGGGAAGAGGGAATGACTGCTGGGAGGTGGGGGTGTGAGGGATGACAGGGACATTTCTTAGAAAACCTTGCTCAGCCTCTGCGAGGAGGGGCTGACAGAAGCCCCTGATGGATTATCCTGGAGAGCCAAACCTTGCCCCGTATTATATGGTTTTCATCACAAACATAAATGTACTTGGTATAAAACAGAAGGTCAGGAAGGTTTAAGACATGGTATATGAGAAAACATTTTCCAGATTTCAGCTTCCTCCAAGGTAATATGCAAGTGTAATTAAAACAGAACCTGGAAATATAGAGTACAGTGCCCTATTGAAAGTGTGTTGTGTGAGCTGAACTCCCTTCATTGATAGTTTTCCAAAACACACAGCTGCAATAATCTTTATCCAGGAGAAGGGAATAAATTAAGTCTGAACACCTCAGCATATAGTGCAGTACAGTGTGGAGCCCTGCACCCCGGGTAACCCCTGAGCACTCATGGAAAGCCGGGGAGGCGCGGCTGGAAAACCTCGCGGAGCAGCGAACACTTCCCTCTTCAGAAAGTGCTCAGATGGGAAGAAAAGCTCCTGAAGCAGAGGCGACCTAAGCACTGGGATGGCTTGTTTCAGGAGAGGTCTGCTCAAGTCGTTGAGGCTCTGCAGTGGCAGGAGGCCAAAGCACACTCCAGGTTTGACAGGTGGGGAGGGAAACGTCCCGGGCTTGCCCCAGCACACAGCCAGCACTGATGGCAGCCCCAGCGAGCAAACAGGGCTGGAGCACATTTAACAGTAGCAGCAGCCACAAGGATACAGGAGCTTGGAAAAAGTAATCAGGTCCTATTTCTGCTTCCCCTGAACAGTTCAGTGCTGGAGTTCAGGTTTACTTGCTTGGCTTCACCAAGCGCAGTGAGGAGCAGCGTGAGGAGCCTGATCTGCTTCACGTCTGCTTTTCCTCCTGCAGCACTGCAGGAGAGGGGGAACTCCCTCTGGAGACCAGAGAAAGGGCCACTGTGCACCCCTAGCCAAGGAATTCCAGACCAGGGAATTGATCTCCCTTCTAGGGAGACCCTTCTAGGTCCATAACACATTGTAAGGGCTGTAATTCATTGAAAACATCTCTAATTGTCATATCTTTAAATGGCATTTCTCCTGGGAAGCAGCAGTAGCAAATGCAGGGACACTGACACTCCAAGCTGGCCATTCACTCTTGAGGAGAGGACTGAGGATCTTTAAGTTGCTACAAAAATAGTTTCCATCACAAGTCTGTTTTCTGCTTGTAATGTCACCTTGAGGGTTCACTTGGTCTCCAAGTGTCTGGATTCACTCTGCATGCAAAGGAGAAGAACTTAGTGACAATGAAGAATGACAAATTCATTATAAACTACCAGATCAACCTTAGAAGTGCCATTTTCCTTCAGCAGACTGCCAGAGCTAGAAATCCAGCAGAACCTGGTCTTCCCTCTGAGGGGAAAATCCCATTCTGGTGGAAAAATTCCAAAAAAAATCCACTGCATTTCTGGAACTGGCAGGTCAGGTAAGAGCAGTGCAGAGCCCTCCAGGTAAGATCTGCAAGAAGTCAATCCACGTATTCCAGGACTCCAAGGGCTGATACCACTGCTCTGCACCTCAGGTCCCAAAAGGGTGTGTGAGCCAGGCAGTGGGGCCAGACCTGCCCGTGGCTCCCCTAGGACACCCAAGGCCCCTCAGCCCCTGGAGCAGCGAGCCCTGGGCTGCACAGACACTCCAGCAGCTGCAGGGCCAGCTGGTAGGCTTGCAGTGTTGGCACTGAACCAGAGTTAATGAGACCTGCTGGACCTGAACTGAGTTTGTGCAACTGGGTTGCTCTTTATCACCATCTCCAGACGCTCCTGGAATACCCAGGTGGGCTGGTTTCCCTCTCCTTATCTGGAGTGCCCCGGCCCCGTGTCCCAGGTAACATGGAGAGATCCTGTTCCCTCACATGATCCTTTGACTTTTCTTCTGCAGAAGCAGGAGCAGGTGGTTAAGAAGGAAAAATAATATAATTTAAAATCTGCACTTAGACAGGAATCCTAGTCTGAGCAGAGGAAGATTGAAGTTGAAAGTACTTTGTGTGCTTGTTTTTCAGGAGGGTGTTTCCCCCAGCAAAGGTTGGGATAACAGTGTCTTATCAAGTTGATTTTGGTTCTTCATGTGACTGAGAAGAGAAAAATGGAAGTTGTTATGGGACTTTATGTATTCAGCATATTTCAAAACAGTTGATTAACCTGCATAGTTATGTTTTAGATTATAAAAACACAGCCTTACATAAGAATGACCAGTCTGCTTTCCTGTATGCAAGTGGAAAAGTCATGTTCTGTGGCAACATCTGAAATAAAATTATGTGCTGATGGGGAATTGGGAAGACAGCAGCATCAAATATTCTTAAATGCCTTTCTTTAAATTTATTAAAGATTTTGTCAAAAGTCAAAAAAAGAAATAGAATTGTAGGAACCACCACTGGGCCAGCCTGGGAAAGGTGCAATGGGGATGTACTCTCAGGAGCACAGAGCCCAAGGAGCTCTGGGCAGGGCATGGAGAGTCCTTTGAAAGTGGGCAGGAAGACACAGGTTAAAACAACACACAGAAAATCTGTTTCCTGACCAGTGGCACAGAAGGAGCCTGAAGGTGCCTGTTCCTGGAGTCTGAACAGAGGAAAATCCAAGTAAGATTCCAGCTTGGCAGATCAGGCAGTGCTCTCACTGTGCACAATTTTGGGGTGCAGCCCCTTTGTCTTTCAGCACTGACTTGACCCCTCTGCAAGGCACAAGTGTTCCTCAAGGCAGGGATAAGCAGAGGCCACACAGGCCCTGGACTGCTGGTCACTGCACTGTCTGTATTTCTGACAGTACATTCATAGAATCCCAGACTGGTTTGGGTTGGAAGGGACCTTAAAGATCATCCAGTCCCACCCCCTGCATGGGCAGGGACACCTCCCACCAGCCCAGGCTGCTCCAAGCCCCATCCAACCTGCCCTTCAACACTGCCAGGGATGGGGCAGCCACAGCTTCCCTGGGCAACCTGGGCCGGGGTCTCAACAGGCTCATAGTGAAGAATTTCCTTCTCATGTCCAACCTAAATCTCCTTCTTCCATTTTTAATCCATTCTTCCTTGTCCTATCCCTCCCTGCCCTTGTCCCAAGCCCCTCCCCAGATTTCCTGGAGCCCCTTCAGGCACTGGAAGGTGCTCTAAGGTCTCCCTGGAGCCTTCTCTTCTCCAGGCTGAACACCCCAACTCTCCCAGCCTGGCTCCAGAGCAGAGCTGCTCCAGCCCTTTGGTCAACAGGTCTATACCTTTCCTGTGCTGAGGGCTCCAGAGCTGGACACAGCAGTCCATTTGGGGTCTCACCAGAGCAGAGGGGTAGAATCATCTCCCTGGCCCTGCTGGCCACACTTCTTTTGGTGCAGTTAGAAGGTGTCTGCTATTGTGGACAGGCTACGTCACAGCAGTGATTCCTCTGCTGGGCACACAAGTCTTTCCTCTGTACCACTACACACTGTAGGGGGTCACAGTCACAGAGACATCAGCGTTGGAAGGGACCTCTGGAGATCATCTAGCCCAACCCCTTGTTGGAGCAGGGTCACCTCCAGCAGATGGCACAGGAACAGGTCCAGACAGGATAGGAAAGTCTCCAGAGAAAAAGACCTCACAAACTCTCTAGGCAGCCTGTCCCAGGGCTCTGTCACCCTCACAGTAAATAAGTTTTGACTCATGTTTAGCCTGACCCTCCTCAGCTCCATCTTGTGCACGTTGCCCCTTGTCCTGTCACAGGACACTGTGAAGAAGAGACTGGTCCCATCCTCTTGACTTCCCCTGTAGATATTTATAAGCATTTATGGGATCCTCCCTCAGTCTCCTGGTCTCCAGGCTAAGCAGATGTGAGTTTCATTGCTTTTAATGACTCTGTCTCAGGAATGGCAAAGGGGAGGCTTCAGAACAGTTTAATCATTCTCCTCCGTTGCCTTCTCACACAAATATTGACTCTTCAGGATGGTATTTAATATTGCTTTGAGTCTGAATACATGGAGGGCAGCTAAAAAGAGCAAGAGGCAGGGCTTTTGAAGCTTTAACCTTCCTCCCCAGGATCAGCTGCAGAAGTGAAACAGAACCTAACCCTGCCAGGGACCCGCAGTTCCCTGCGCTGCTCAACATCCAGCCCTGCATCAGGGCAACTCCTTCCCCAAACACGTTGTCAGAGACAGTTAAACCTCCACCAGCAGATACCTGTGCTGAGCCAGAGCATCTCAGCAAAGCCCGACTGAAGGCTCAGGGGCTCGGGATGCCTGTGGAAGGGAAGTCCAAGCAGGTGATTCAACCGGCCCCCTGAGGTCTGACATTTAAGAACATATAAAAGGTTTCTAAGGACTACTGTGGAGTTTCAGAACCATTAAAGCAGCTGCTACTGCCCTCTTGAGAAGCTGACATCCCAGTAAACATGCTGGGAAAGAGAGGAGTAGAGTATTACAGGTCCCCAGGCCCTTGCAGGCAGCGCTGCTGCCGGAGGAGCAGCCTCCTCTCCTCCCCGGCTGCTCCCGCTCACACCTGCACCAGCCTCCCGTGGGTGAGGTGATGGGACGGGATCCAGGCCCAGCCCAGCCCGGCACAACTCGCCAGCTCCTGCCAGCCCGCCGGGACCTGCCCGGGGTCACC
>NW_009953503.1:101253-133036 GCF_000747805.2 Chaetura pelagica
CCCCCTTCTCCTTCGACTTCTTTGCCGCTTTGTTTTTTTAGCACACGGTCCCGAAAAAGGGGGGTTTGTGCCCGGGCACGGGACGGGCGGTGCGGGGGGGACACACACGGTGCATCAGGAGGTGCGAGGCCTTTCGTGGGGGCGGTGCCCGGTTAGGAAATGCAAGCACCGAGTGCTTGAGCTGCCGTTTCCCTGCCCTGACATCTCGAGGTGAAAGCGACGAGAGCAAACCTGCCTGGAGCGGCTGAGGTGCAGGGAGCTGCTTCCCCCTCCCGTCCCCGCTGCTTTCTCCTGGCTCATGTCTGTGCACTGGTGCCATTGCCTCCTCCAGCGTTTTTCCTGGCCCCTCTGCTCCAAATGCCGGAGTGGTGAGACTGCAGCGACATAAGAAGAGTTTCCTGCAGTGTGAATGTGTTAAAGAGGCAGAAGGGGAGGGGGAGGCTGGGCAGGAGGGAGCAGGCAGAGATGGAGGAGCAGTCAATCACCAGATGGGTTCAGCTGTCTGTGGAGCTTCACCTCCAGGGTGTGGTTTGCAATGAAAACCTGCTTGCTGGTGGTGAGGGACTTGTCTCCTAAGCTGACCTGTCCCCAGTGTCTCACCACCCTCACAGCAAGTAATTTCTTCCTAGAAAGGTGTTCATGTCAGAGCACTGGCTTATCCTCAATGTGGTACTCAGTGGAAATGTATTTTTGGCTAGAAATGTGTAATTTTTATAATTCCACTTGCTGGGCAGTGACAGAAAGAGCAGAAGCTCAGTAGTCTTGCTACAGTAGAAGGGAGAAGTTGTAGCAGTGAACAGTGATCACACTTATTGTGATTGTGCATCTCTCCCCTCCAAGCTCTTAAAATCCCTATACAATTCCCTGAATGGATTAGAAGTGCAGCTCGGTAGGGAGCTGAGGGGGCAGCAGGAGGTGGCACTGCCCTGAGGGGCAGCAGGGACTGCAGGGCAGGCAACAGAAACTCAAGCTGGTTTTGTGTCCTTTCCTCCCAGTCTTTGGGTGGATCTGCTGGTCTCACAGTTGTCCTTTCACTGAGCACCACTAGGAAGGGTGTGACTGCCCACCCATGTGTTCATAAAAATTGGTAAGATTTCCCTGGAGGCTTGTTTTCTCAAAACTAAACCTCTCCTGTGTTGGGTGCTTCAATCTCTTAATCATCTTTGTGGCCAACTGAAAAGGAAGGTATTTTTGTTAGAAAAAATCATATCCACTCTAATGATACAGACATGATTTCCAGTATTAATGTAGAACACATATGAAGGAGGCAAATATTGTACTAACTTGAGTATTGCAGGAAATGAATGGTGCAAAGAAAGTGCAGGCAGAGGAAACCTTGCCTCTCTTCCAAATTACCTGCTGTTTTAATTACCAGCAAATAATTATCTTCACTGACATTTCTTGGGTCAACATACTCTTTTGAAACATTAGTATTCTTAGCTTTGCCTGAAGAAAGAAGACACATAAAAACTGAGAGCTGGATGAGGACTTTTTAGAGACCTCTGTCAATTGAGGAATGTTTCTTGAACGTTTGTATTTAGTGTCTAGATATTTAAAATGTGATGTGGTTTTATGTTGTAGCCCACTGTTTCCTTCTTGACTGGTCTGTTCCTGCCAGTGAGGTTGCAGGCTTATACTGGAAGGCAAGATATTTTAAAAATCACAATTTATACTCCTGTCAAGTGCAAGTTGGGAGTTTGGTCTTGGGATTGTTGCAGAAATGAATAACACTTGTGGAAGCAGGAGGACAGTTAAACTGTTGCTGTGTATTAGGGTCCTTTTCTTCACTGCTAGTCCCTCTGTTCCAGATCTGCCAGGCTGGAGTGCCTCAGTGGATAGCAGCATGCACTGGATTGCCACAGACAACCACAGTCCAAGGCCAGTGTAGATGGATGCTTGGAGGCATTTTCCAGGTAGGATATCAGAGTATGTTAAAATGTGCAAACAGTGGGATAAGTTCAGATTAGTAAGAAAAAGTCGTGCTCTTTAAATCAAGATGCTTCCAAAAGTGATGCCTTCACTGTATGTGTCTTGCTGAAGTATCAAGGCATCTTAAAAGCTTCCTGCTGCTGTGGTTCCCCAGTGCAGCAGGACATGTAGCAGTGCTGTGCAGTGGGAAGCACTGCCTTGTCATTTGTTTCCACTTCTGTAACAGCTTGCAGGGTGCCAAATTGTGTCTGTCCACAGGAAATTAGCTAGAACATCATGTAGTAGCAGTTAAAAATAGAGAGGTGAAAAAATGTGTAGGAAATGGGGGTGGATGCAGGCTCTGGGAACAGAATTAGTGTGTTTCTCTTGGTGTTTCCTTCTTGTGTACAATGACATGTGAGGAGGTTCAGCCTCTTCCTTGTCCCCCTGTGTATTACAACTTGTGTCATGAGGCCATGATGTACAGAATCGGAAACTTTCCTGTAAGCTCTTTGGCTCAATGTCTTTTCTCAGGTAACACCTTCCAGTCCTGAGAAAACTGCCCGTGCTGTTGTGACACAGTTGTGCTATTAAAGCACCAGCCCCTGCCCAGTGGTGTAGGATGTTGGGAGCAGGGAGGGAAGTGAGCAGTTCTGGAGTTGATTGATAAAGTTGGGCTTACAGTGGGCCACCAATAGATCCAGTAGACTGCTAGGGATGGCTGCTCTGAACAAACCAGCACATGCACTTTGTCTGACATGATTAATAATCCAGTTACTGCTAATCTGGGTGTGCTGGAAGGCTGTGATAGGTCTGTTCAATGTGCAGCTGCTTGCCTGGAGATCCCACTTAGTCCTACTTGATAGTTTTTAGCCCTGTCATTCAACTTGTGCTGAGAAGTTACAGTGGTTGCACTGACAGTTTTTGCCCTCTAATTTTATTTTGTTTGAGTCCCAGCCACAAAGACAGTTGAACGAGCTATAAAGTTGTAGATAAAAATAGCATAAACTTTGTTTCTCTGCAAGGCTGGAAAAATAATTATTCTTTATTAAGAGTCAAACCCCGTAATTAGAAGTAGTGTGGGAGAAAATCAAAGCAGATAGCCTGTGGTTTTTGAGCAGGTCTGCCAGCCTGTTCCATCAGTGTGTTCAGAACACTAGGGAATGTGTAATATGGAGCATTAAGCAGGGACAACCATCTTGTTTGGAACAGTTATAATAATAAATTTGTGCTTTTTTGTCATGTGAAGTTTTCGGGGATTAGACTAAACTGTAATTGACTTGGAAGCAAACTAAGAGTAATTGGTGTAAAGTTAAGTGTTTAGTAGTCAATGGTCTCTTCATTTTCTTTTATCATTTTTCCTAGAGACACAAGGCTGGCCAGTTCCAACTGTCTAAACCCTGTGGATTGACTCAAGCCAATGGAGCCATTACACAACAAAACAGATGGTTTTATAATACAAATAAGGTTAGAAGAATTTCATGCTTTTTTTGTCAGAGGACACATTGTGCTCAGGTTTATACAGGTACCAGTAAGAAAACCCTTTTCAAAACATGTATGAGATGATTCAACTCCAGCCTAGTTTGGTCTGGTTTAAGTGTGAACAGTGGGTGCAATGATTTGCAAAGTGTTTCTGTTCCTTTCTAGAAAACAAAGGGCTGCCATAGGAGGGTGCAATTAGAGCTGGGTTATCTGGGGTGAAAGTCCCAATGATAATCCTGGAACAATAAGGAAAAAATTAAGTTCAAGAGAGTAGTTATTGGGGTGGGGGGCAAATGTTCCCTTCTTGCCTTTAAAAAGGGGAATACAGAAGTTGCCTGCAGATATTAGAAGTGACAAGATGTTTCCTTATCCTATATCTTGGGAATATAACAGTTTTACCACTGAAAATTGTCAGGCAATCTATTAATAACAACTATTGTTCATGTGTACTATTCTGTTAATGTGTTTTCTCTGCATCTCTTACATTTCTGGTCTTTTGTCTTGAAATAGTAGTTTTCTGGAGCATGAATCATCTCCATGAGATTGGTTTAGGGGTTAGTTCAAGGGAGTCAACATCCTCAGCTATTAAATATCCTGATCCTGCTCTTGTTAATGCAATGTGAAGAGAAGTGGCAAAATGGGATGTGTGCAAGAGAAATGAGAGGACAGAAGGATAAAGAAAGTTAGAGATTGATGGGTAAAATTTGACTAAAAGCAACAATCTGGGCTAGCTGTCTGCTCAGCTTATTTGGCTGGTGTAGAGTTAGAGACCAATACTAAAAAGTATTTTGAATTGGATATTTTGACATCCTAATCTAAGTGTTTGTTCTGGCCATGCATGGCAGTCTTTATGTTGCTAAATTGCTTCTAAGAAATTTTTTTCCTTAGTAAGTTTGTGTCTTAGGAGGAGGTGTTTGAGTCTGAGGTTCCAGTGGGATGCTTTTATCAAAAAGGTTATGGAATGGTTGCATTCATGAGCAGAAGAATATCATGTGAGAAAAGCAGTGTTGTATTTTGCAGAGAAGACCTAAAGATGTGTTTGCTTTGTGGAACAAAGAAAACTAACAATAAACTTGTTAAACCTGTAGCTTTTTGAGATTGAATTGCTAAGGTTGAAAATGTGATCTTTCAATTTTACAGCATCTTTCTGCAAAAGATTCCCTGCAGTCCTCTGGAGAGAAAGTGGGTGCTTTCACAAGGATAATAGAAGCAATGGGTTTCACAGGACCACTGAAGTATAGCAGATGGGTAAAGCATTAATTTAATACTTCTCTTGGCTGTTTGATACTTTCAGAGTTCTAAAAAGCAAACAAAAACACCTCACTTTTTTTTGTTTTCTTATGATAGGAGCAATACTTGTGGAAAAGTACTAATGATTACCTATGTCAATTCCTGTTCTGTGATGAGAGGAATAATAATCCATAGCTTGGACCTCCCTTGATCTTTGCATTGCCATAGATGACATAAGTAGGAATATTGCATTTGGTTTGTAGGATCTTAAACCTTCTTGAATTTCTTCAGATACCTTATTTTTAATTTCACTTGTGTGCTAGAGAACACATTGACAGCCTTGCTAAGTCAAACACCCACATAAACCATCATATTGTATCTAGTATTGACCAACTGCAGTTATCTAGGAAGAATTTAATTACAGGACAAGCATCTTGTGGTACTCATGTGCCACAAGTACATCCTCATGTGCTCAGTTGGTGTTTCAGGACTTCTGCACAAAACCAGGCATTTTTATGTAATATCTGTTGGTGAATTTTTCTTCGGTAAATTTGTCCAGTTGCATCTATAGCCTTCAATAGCAGGGAGTTCCACAGCTGGAGTACCCACTGGAGGAGGAAGTACAGTTGTTGTCAGTGGTGCCTTTTAATTTTGTACTTAAAAAGAGTAAAAAGGTGATTATTCTTTCCTTGGAGTGTACATTCACATTCTCCCTTCCACTGAGGATTTTATAGACTCATTCCAGAATATCTTAGTCTTTTACTGCACTGAGGAGACTTAGTCTAACTTGTTTCTGTTATTGAGGCTCTTGGAGGTTGTGATTTGTGTTCCCTCCTCTGAGCCTCTTCCAGTGGTCTGTATGTCTGTGAGAGAAGGGTCTCCCAAAGGGACAGGAGTGAGATACCTAATGGTTGGTGTTGGAGTCACTGTTCAGCAGTGTCTGACTAAAGCAGTCACAAGTAGTCCTCCTTTTCCTCCTTTTTTAGGTAGTCCTTTCATAAAACAGTTGTTAATACTGACTAAAGGAGAACAGTTCTGTAAGAGACACCATGGGTACCTTATGTAGAAGGAAAAAAGAGATTAAATTCCTGAGTTCTTTACTCTGAACTAGGACACAGTCTAAAGGAGTGAGAGGAGAAGGCAGCTTGAGGGAAGGGCTGAGCCCAACTCTGCAGTAATTAAAAGCTTTAAGGTCCTTTGAATATCTGCAAGTCAGAGTGGACCTCCTCCAAGACTGATCTTAAACTGTTGCTGGTTGTATCTCACTCCTCAGAAAGCAAATACAAAGCAAAGCAAACTGACACTTAAGGGGGTTAAAATCAGTTGCTTTTAATCAGGTGATGCTAAACCTCATGAGAGAGTAGTTTCTTTCCCATGTGCTTGTGTACATATTGTTGTAATAAAGATTCTTGTTAGCTCTAAGTGTTGATTCAGAGTTCTGCTTAATTGCTACTCTTTACTGCCTGCTTTTGGCTAGGGACCTTGAGTTTGGAGAGAGTTATTTTGTGGTTATGGCCCAAGAGACCTGAATTAATTTTCAGCCTTTCCAGTGCTCTCTACGAGATCTTGGGGAACTTTCTTCATATTTCTCTGCTTTTTTCCATCTTCTTCTCCCTTCCCCCATCTCTCTTCTACACCCTAACACTTCCAGGATTAAATTTCTCCAGTTTCTCCTGTGTTACCTGCCTGATTTAAGGGCTGGATTGCAGGGACTGGTCTTTAGAGTATGTTTTGAAAGCCTAGCACAGGTCTGGGGCAGTGGCTTTCACAGGGGAGATCTCTATCCCCAGACCAGGCAGCATTTCCTTTAAAAAGGAAACCTTCAGAACTCCAGTAAACAGTGTAAAATGTGTTACTGCAAGGAGTTGAGATGTGTACTTGATTTTTGACAGAAACCTGAGATTACTGAATAAGAAAAATAATGTCTGCTGTGTTTCCACAGCAGGAGATCAGTTGAAACTTCCTTATTTTTCTTTTGGTTGGAGAGATACAGAAATGGTTACTTTGGTCATTTGAAGGGCCAGTTGACAGACGTGGTGCTCATGGCTGAAGTACATTGAGCACTGAGATGACCCCTGGTATCTGTCACTTAAAAATAATAAAGGAAAAAAAACCCAACCCAAACCGACTGCTGCTTCCTGGCTTAGGTAGTGGAGTGGGCTCTGGAGTTTTCTCTCTTTTTTTTTTTAAATATATTTTTCTCCCCTATCAGGAACAGCTGACAGCTCTTTAAACTCTTTGATACCAGCTACTGTGCCTTTGAATCTTCAGCACCTCCATCTTTGTTACAGGTTTTTCTGGTGCAAGAACAAAATTAGAAGTGCCAGAGCACCTGAATATACCTCTCATCATTCATCAGTTGGGAATCTTATCACTTGTGAAGCTTACTTGGTCAATTTTCATTTTTATAAGAGGAAAAAACATTTTAGGAGATGTCTGTTATGTCAATTCTGTAATATTTAAAACTTAAATGATACAAAACACTTTTGAGTGATATACATCAATTAAAAGTTATTGCAGGAAAACAGGAATTGTGAACTGGGATCCTTGGAGTCTCTGTAAGGAAAGACATTTAATTTCATTTTCTGTAATGACAGGGTTATGTTGAGCTGGATTTGGAAGGGTATTCAAGAAGCCATTTAGTCATTTTTTGGCCTCAAGGCAAAAATTGACTGTAGTTGTGTAATTCCTGGAGATGTTCAGTGTGCTCCTGAAAATCCCAAGTGATTGTGATTCTCAGAAGTCTTTTCAGAAAAATGACAGTTTGTATGTAACAAAAGCAGTGGAATTCCCCAGCTCTCCTGGGAATACTGTAAGTGTTTTTTCTTCTTCTTCAGAAGATCAAGGTGGCTGCGCTGCGCATGTACACCTGCTGTGTGGAGAAAACTGACTACGAGGAGTTTTTTAACAGTAAGTGCTGGATTTGATGGTATTTGGAGGACTTACCTGGTGAGAGAACTTCTGATGACAATTCCTAGATGGATTGATACCAGGAAACTTGGCAGCAGAAAGACTTGCCAGCCCCTAGCAGAGCATGAGCAGCCAGAAGCTGGCTGGGCTGCAGCGTTCCCTGTGCTCCGGAGGGGCAAGGGTTCAGGGGTAGACTGGAGTCTGGGGTTGGTGCATCTTGCCTGCTGCAATGGAGAACAACAACAAGGGAGGGATAGGTAAGACCCAGAATATCCTGAACTTTGAAGGATGTTGCCCTTTTTATTACCAAGTGTGGGATAAACTAAGATCCCAGATATCTCTTCCCTTTTTACTGTGGTCACATGGTCTCTGTGTCCTACCCTGTCCCATGACAAGTTGTGAGAAGTATGTGATCAGTATAACTGGGAATACAGGTCTGAGAACCATCCCCATCTGCTGATGCACAACGTTTTTTGGGATACAGGGTCAGTTGGATTACAGGGACCTGCCTGTCTCTCTTCCTCGTGGCTGGGGCAGGTTTGGCTCAAACTTAGAGACTTTCTCCATTTTACTGACCATGACAGGATTAAACCAGGACACATCTCTTTACTGGGTAGAGAGTATGATACACAGCTCCATCCTTTAAATATATAGGAATAATATTGCCTTGATTTGGGATGGCTTTTCCATGTTGTCCATAGTTCTTTAGCTATTAGCTACAAAAATCTGTTGCTGCTTTTATTAGTATCAAATCAAGCTGGTGAATGGGGAAGATGTTTTGAGACTTACATAAGCTTCAATAATATTTTATTCTTACATGAATTATTTCCTATGTCAGTTTAGCTGGTACTAAACCCATTGCCTGGATCTGGCCTGTCACCCAAATTCCTCAGCTGCCAAGGGCTTTCTTATGGCTTTACAATGAACCATCAGAGGTTGGGGCTGCTGCTGCCTCCTCTTGAGAGATCAGCTGAAGGGACATCTTTGTGTGTTCAGCTAGTGCAGAATTTATTTAGAGTGGTTTGGTACATGGTGTTGCTGCTGCAAGATTTTCCAGTGGTTTTCAGAAGGTTTTCTAAAGCTCTGATGTGGTTTCAGTGGTTGCAGGAGTGAGAGAACTCTCTCGGCAGTAGGATTCATCATTAGTGATCAAAAAATTAGAACCTCATTTTTCCTGTGCACACACCTTTCCCTGGCTGTGTGCCCTCTCAGGCTTTCTTAGATAAGTTCTCTTCTGTCTTGACATATTTGCCTCTCAAATAGAGGCTTTGCTGGTTTTAACTGGTGTTTCACAGTCTTTGCTTAGCAGGTTAATTGTACAAAGATACATAAATGTTGCCCTGTATTAAAATTTAAAGGAATTTTGAAACATGCAAAAAAGATACTGGCACAGAGTTTCAGTCTCAATACTAAATAAAATTACTTCAGTTGGAGTCTTGATACTGACTTACTGTTATAAAGAGAAAATTTCTAGCTCTCCTCCTCACTTTGAGCATGTCACAAACTGCAGGCAGCCTCTCAACTTTCACAATTTTCTCCAGAAGGTCCTTGTTGCTCCTTTTGTCTTTTTGCTCTCTAGTAGAAGTTGTAGCCTGTCCATCTCTGAACTTACACCCAAAAGAGATATTTTTTTTTGCTGAGAGTTTGTTCTGCTGAGGCTGACAATGTGTGAGATGCACCCATTGGTGCTATAAGAATGCCTGTGGTGTTGGGGTCTGTGCTTGTGGCTCCAAAGAAATCATTGCTTTCATATAAAACTGGGCATAAGTAGTTTCTGTTTCTTCTATCTACTAAGAGCTGAAGCTGTTTGGGGGATTAGCCCTAAAATGTAGCAGGGATGTGATCCTTGTTTAAAAAGTAGATCCTCTGAAATACAGACTGTGTGGGTGGGCAGGAGCTTTTGAATTGATTTTGCCAGTGATGAAGCTTTAGGCTGTGGTTTGTTCCATGGGCGGCTGAGCTGAAGTAGTGGCCAAAGGGAGAAGGCTCAGTTCTCCATCTTCCTCTGCTTGTGTTCTGGACTGGACAGTTGGCATGTCCTCTGGTGAACTGTTTAGGTCACTGGAAAAAAGCAGACCAGGTTTTTCCTGACTTACTGTTTTGCTGTGTTAGTAAACACACATGGCAGGGTCTGATGGACAGCAGCTGTGGCATAGAGTGGGTGGTGAGGAAAGAGGGGAGCAGGGCATGAAGCAGGATACCCAACTCTCAGTTCAGTTCACCATGTCCTCATCAAACTAGGTCAGCCAGGATCTGTTTTGTTTTTTTTCTGTTCTGAATTGCTCTTTTGTCAATTAAAAGGTGAGTATCTCTTGGGCCAGGACTGCAGCTCCCTCCCAAGAGAACAGCCTGGGGGACTAGTAGGAGCAGGAAGCAACAAACTCTTGACTAACTCAACTAACTCATCTTTCCCTTGGAGATGCTGCAAGCACAGCTGTGCCTGAAGCAGTGCTCCTGTGGGTGCCGTGCCCTAACAGGATGAATTGTGCTGCACAGGAACCCTAGGAGTGGTAATGGTGCTGCACAGGACCCAGCTCAGGCCCAGAGCTGGCTGTGTGGAGACCTGGTGGTGTAATTGTGCTTTGCTGCCCCCAGCACTTCTGGCTCCACTTGGTGGTGTTGGGATGTCCAAGTGAGCTGTGTGTTCAGCTCTGGTCTCTGGAGAGCTTATTAGCTTTTCTGTGCCATTTGTGAGAGTTGTTAACCTGCTGAGCTGGGCTTAGAAACCATACATCCATGCATGTGTAAAACTGTTTGTGGGCTCATTAACCCTGTGTGATCAGAACCAATTCTGCTCAGAGCCTCCATCAAGCATTTCTGGATGTGCTTTTGTGCTGTGGCTTGAAAAACAACTGCAATGTGACATTTCTGAGACTTTCTGTTCTGCAGAACTGTGAACTGCCTTTCTCTGCGTTGTGCCTTAGAACAGCAGTCCCCGAAATATGGACTGTGGGTATGGAAGTCATCAGGCTGCTGTAGTTTACAAAGGAAGTGTTTTAATTGGGACTCTTTACTGTTAGACTGCAGTTAATTTTATTATACCTGCCATTCTGTTGGTGATCATGTCCCTGCCCATGCAGGGGGGTTGGATCTAGATGGTCTTTAAGGTCCTTTCCAACCCAAAGCATTCTGTGATTCTCTGATATGATGAGATACGGATGAAACTTTGGAATCTCTTGCTTTAGAGCCTGCTTCCTGGAGCTGGTTTAGGACTTCAGCATTTTCTTGTTTAAGGGACAGCAGAGAAGCAGTAGAGGGAATAGTAAAGTTACTGATGCCAGCCTTTCTGTGCTCAAAGCTTGCAGGGTTTGGGTAGTGCTACCAAAATGCAGAAGGTAGCCACCTGTGAGGAGTGTTTCATGCCTAACCTTCTACTTGAAAAGTCAGAGCTTTTAGGATCGGTTAGGTGATACTGAGAGCTGAGCTGGAGTTTTTCTTGTGAACAAGGAGTGTAGGGTTACCTTGAATTCATCTTGACCTGTTAATATTGTTAATTGCTCCGTAGTAGTGAAGAGCTGGGTCTGTCACGACAGCCTCTCAGATGGCTCCTATGGGGCTACCAAGCAGCTTGAAAGGGCTGGGGATTCACCTACAGGACACTGGATTCTTCTGTCTCCCTTAGCCCATCAGGTGCCTTCAGGCACTTGCTGCAGTCTGCCGTGCCCAGGGGAGCACTGACACACACACAGCACCTGCTTTTTTGCAGGATGTGGGGATATTTTCCCATTGCATCCTTCTAAAATTGTGGTAGTGGCAAAGATGATCTATCATGAAATTCAGTCCATGTTCAAATCCTTTTCTGATGAATTTTAAGTGCAGAATATGACTGGAGGAAGAGGTATGTCCTCATAAACTTGAGCCTTTGTGTCTCTTATCAAATGCAGACATGTGACCAGGAGGATGTGTTCTGTGAGCAGAACAGATTTATTACCCAGCTGATAATAGTCATGGTAATTTCATAGGTGGCTTTATATTTTTTGTGCATCTAACTATTCTAAATTGAATAGTTTTCTGTTTAATTCTAGAATGGATCTTTCTCCCTGGTTAGTTTCCCAAAATAAGATGTTCCAAACCCTCAAATTGTAGAATTGCATTTTAAAAAGCTGTTACCTGAGGGAAGCTTGTTGCTTGAAAGGAGCCATCCCTCCTTTACATTTACAATGTAGACAGTCCTAATATAGAAGTTAAAAAATGAATTACAAAAATAGAAGTGGAACACTTGGAAAGTTAGAGAAAAAATTCTTCCCTCCTGGTTACTGAATAAGTCTTTAAAAACTTGCCGTGTTTCCAGCAGCAGAGGTGTGAGCTTTGCTTTCCACTCAAGAGTGATTTCTGTGGTGGGAGACTGATACGTGGTAACTTCTACTTCAGAGACCTCTTGTCTGTTGAACCAAGTGTTTTACTCTGAATCTTGCGGGTGGAACCTTCATTTAATGAAAAGGTTTGATTAATGCAAGCATTGTGTGCTGTTGCCCTGGTTAGAGATGCCTTGGCAGGCCTTTAGGTCAGAGTAGTCATTTCTAGGCACATGAACTATTTCTAATAGGAAAGAGGGAGCCAAAAGGGGAGAAGGGTGAGGGAAACCTGTGTTTAATCTCCAAACACAGACTGTTAGTGTCTTTATGCTGTCTTAGAAGTGGCAGAGGTGATGTATGGGCACTGATGCTGAAGCTTAGCACCTCCCAGGCACTGATGGAGTCATCTGTCTGAGGAGAGAGGGACAGTGATGATTTGCTTGGCTCTTCTGGTAGTTGCCTGACCATAGTTGGCATATAAAAAAGAAAGAGGCTGTGAAAAGTATTGCTTCATGACTCCTCCTTGTTAATACTTGAGATCCAAGAAACGTAGGAGTCAGGAAGGAATATGTTCCACACAGAAAAGATCAGATTGACTTCCTTGGGGCACATTGGACTGGAGAGTCCCTTTTTGAATACTCTGGCCTTCTTACATCTGGGTTTGAACAGCCCAGAAGAAAAGACCAAGTGCTGGACAGGCCAACGTGACTGTCAGATCCTTCTCATTAGTTAGTTTGCTTAAACCTTCTCCAGGAAACAGATGTAGAAGTGTCTTCCTAAGAAGAAGGCTTAAGATTGACAGGAACTGAAGGACTTAACATGAACATAACCAATAGGTCCATGCTTTCCAAGCATGAAGAAGAAGAGTATGGTTTCTGTGCCACATAAGCTGACTCTCCAGCCTCCCATCCTAACACACATGCACATGGAGAAACCATTTCTGGGAACCCCAGTGTCTATAGGAGTAGAGCTAAATCTGTAGACACTTTGTTTCTAGGGTTGATTAGTGGTTTTAATCCTAGAGTAGGAGGAATGGGACACTCAGAGTGCCATGGGCTGTGTTTGTCTAATTCTCCTTTTGGGAATTCTTCACTCCTGTAAATGTAACCTGAGTTTCAAACACACAAAATCTTTTGGAATCTACAGTGTCCAGTGGCTGCATGTTCTAGAGTTTATGCACAAGGTGACAGTGAGTGGTGTTTGTTTCTGATATGTATGTATTGTTTAGGGCCAGAAATTAATTTACTAAATGGTGTTTAGGTTTTGGTAGTGACATTCTGTTAGGTGCAAAACGTGATAATGCATATTAATATTTGGTTTTGTTTCTGTTTTGTTTTGTTTTTTTGTCTCCCCCTCTCCTATCAAGGGTGCCAAATGCCTGATACTTTGAATTCATGGTTTCTAGTAGCCCAGCTTCATGTCTGGTAAGTGAACAGTAAAACAGCTATATAACTATTTTCAGGAAATAGAGTCATATGTATTTCAGTGTGAGATGAAGCAGGCTCCTTGGTTATTGATCATAGTGGTTATATTCAGTTCACTAGTAACTGAATGTTAGCAGTTTTCTACTAAGGAACAAGAAGTCCCATAGAGAACCTGACATCTTTTACATCTCTAAGTTCCTCAGTCATGGAATGATCTTTGCTATGGGTTTTCTAAAAGCCTTCCTTGGCCTAGATGGAAAAATCTTCCTTGGGTGTTTTAGGAAAAGTTTAAATTTATGTAAAAGTGGTTTAAATTGGGAGAATTTGTGGTGATTGAAATTGCTGCTCGTCAGAAGCATTTAACAAATTATAGCACTGGCATTTATTCTTGAGCCTCTGAAAGGTACATGCAGGTTGGTGCATGCCAGCTTGGCTACATGTAAAAATATTTAACACCTTGAACATTAAGCTTTTTCCTTTTTTCATTTGTGAAAATAGTAGCCAAAAAAATCAGGTTTTCATCTAGCATTACATACTTGTAAAGGTCAGAGGGATGCACAAGGGAGTTCAGTGAATTTTGTTAAGTGCCAGATCTTTCAGGAAACTGAAGCCCATGGAGTTAGGTTCAGCTACCCAAAGGCTGAAAGGAAGCTTGTACTGAAATAGCTGCACTTAAGCATAGGCCCCTTATTTCCTTGCCTCCCCTTTTTCCCTTTCCCTCCTTTTAATTTCCTGTCTCCTCAATATATTGAAAGATGGAGCAGCTCATTTTGCTAAGGAATAAATTAGCAAAACCATTGAAATTATAATAAGTTAATGAAATCAGTGGTACCAAGTAAGGAAGACCTGTGAGATTTACAGCTTCTTTCTTACTGTTCCTTGTGGAAAAAGGTTTTAATAATGAATCAATAAGCTAACAATTCACACTGATAGTTGGAAAACTATTGCAATAAATATTCAGACCCAAACTGTTTGAATATCTGGGGAAAAACAAAGAGGGGTAGCACGAATCTGCAATGAACACACTTTTTCCACATTGTTTTGATTGCATATTGACAGGAAAAAGTACCCTGTGATGCACAGCATGAGATTCAAATTACATAATCTTCTTTCATGACAGGCATCAAAAGAAAGAAGGGGTCTGTGATAGAGATGAAACTAGTATGGGATAAACACACAAATTCCAAGGTCAGAGCTGGAAGACCAATAGTTGCCACACTTTGAGCCAGTGATGGTAAGGAGAGGTTTAAAGAGGGAAATGAAAATACTCTTATGTTCAAGATAGGTGGGCAGGTTGGCAGCAATATACTACAGGAGCAGGAAGGAAGCAAATCCCTCTAACTCAGGTGACAGCAATGAAAATTTGAGTGTGGAGATTAGCACTAAAGGTTAGTTTTTCCAAGGTTTATGTGTCTGGCTCCCCCCTGTTCCTGGCAGCTTGACCTAAGGAGTGCTGTCATTCTCAGCCACAAATGTGTTCCTCCAGTTCTCAGGCACCTCTCGTGCTCTCCAGGACCTTGCAAAGATGATGGAGAGTGGCCCAGCAATAACATCTGCCAGCTCTCTCAGCACTCACGGGCGCATCCCATCAGGGCCCACTGATGTAAGGATGTCCAGTTTGGCTAAGTGGTCTCTAACCTGGTCCTTCTCTTCTGAGAGAGAGTCTTCTTCTCTCTAGACCTTTCCCTTTGCTTTCAGGGCCTGGGATTCATGAGGGACAGGTTTAGCAGTGAAGACTGAAGCCAAGAAGGCATTCAGTGACTCTGCCTTCTCTGAGTCTTCCATCACAAGGGTGCCCACCTTATTCATCACCAGCTCTCAGCGCATTCCTTTTCCCCTTTGCAGTGCAGTTCAGATCACTATCTGGTGTACTTCGTTCTTCCCTATCCTCCAGATGTTTTGTTTCAGCTGATTTACAGTGTCTTCTGGAGCTGGAGAAGATCAGAATTTTTCCTAGTTTGGTAAAACCTCACGTTCCTTCTTGCTGTTATTGCCCATCATGTTGTAGTCATCTGTGTTTCTATTCTGTTTACATCCCACCTTTTATAGACTCAAGGTGCTTGTCAGAGAATACATTCTTCTGCTATAGGTTCTGGTGGGTCCTCTGTTTGGATCTGTGGCTCTTCTTGTAGAGTTTTCCTACTTCAGTCAGAAAGGAGGGAAATTCAGGCTCTCCTGTTTAGCCTCTGCTTTTGCTAACTTCTTTCAAGATAACATTCCTCTAGATACACTCCAGTGCCTTCCAGTGCAGTGCTAAAATTATACTTCAAAGAATAAACCTGCCAGTATTCTCTCCTGAATGCCATTTTTATAGGCTGTTTCTGCTACTTCACACCTTTGATGTCAGAAGGACTCTCTGTGTACTTTAGAAGTCCAGACCTTCCAGAAGACCTCAAGCTGTTCATTTCCAGTGCTGGGTTTGCCTTCTCCCATGTGGTGGCAATCAGGATAGAGCATTGCCTGTGTCCACAGCTGTTGTGAAACTGCTTGAAGAGGTAACTTTGGTGACTGTACTAGGAAATGTTTCTGTGCAGGATATATCATGTAGGTGCCTAGAGCTCCCTCCTTATTTTCACCACACCAAGTATAGTTTCATCTCTAAAGTATTTAGGATCAAAGTAGAGTGGTGCTACAACTCCTGTTCTGAAGGTCTCAAAGATCTGTTGCAAGAAGAATCTGAATGTGCAGATCCATCTGAGCATTGTTTTGAATAAGGAAATCTGCACTTGGGAAAGTGTTGACCAGTCTGAGAGTGTCTAGAGGAGAAGAAGAACCACCAAGTATGTAGGAAACAGGTTCTGCAGGAAAAGGTTTCTCAGGTTTGTATGGAGGAGCCTGAGGGTACCAGGGCATTTTGAAGTGTGCTGCTTCAGAAGAAAGGGAATATACTCTGTGTTTCATGGTAGAGAGGGCAGGGAGAAAAGGGTTTTAAATTACATCAGAGGAGTCTTGCTTGAGAAAGGTTTTAAGAATAAGTTTATCTGAAATGTCTTAGGTATTTAGTCGATCCTGCCTTAACATGAGGGAATGGGCTACATGGCCTAAGCCAAGGCACCAGGGGAGGGAAGGACTGCACAGCCAGGCTCAGCTCTGTTAGCTTGTGCCCCAGCAAAGACCTGTAAATACAGTAGTGGGGGAGCTTGATAGGCTGGGCTCAGAATAACATGCAAGCCTATTTAGGAAGAGTTTGGAATTCTCCTGGTTACCATTATTCCTTGAAGTTCAGGTCACAGCATTGAGCTGATGACTAAGTGGGTTCAGGAGCTTCCTTCTGTTCCCTAAGTTGCTGGTCATGCATGGATGGGTTAGACTGACTAAAGCCTTCTGAGATTGCTGCTGATGCTTGTGGTATTAAGCCAGAGGAATTCCTCTGTATGTATAACAGGGCCCCAGAAAGCACCTGAGGAAGCAGGAGTGAGTAGCCAGGTGTAAGGGATAGTGGGAGGCTCTGAGTGGGCTTTGCCCTTACAAGTATAATGCCTCTTTCCTCCTGATGTTTTGGCACTGAGCCTCCTCACAGGAGTCTGCAGGGTGGTGTCAACTACCACTTCTGGTGTTTAACCCAGTTTGTTGGCACTGGGGGAGTACTGGCAAGCAGTTTTACCAGAGGCTCTTGTGGGAACCTGCTACATTTCATCTAAGACTTATAGGTGCGCAAGGTGCTAGGTCAACTTACAGGTGCTCCAGTTCCTTTTCAGGCATCCTTTCATGTAGTTTTTTCCAGCAGAATCTCTCTGCACAACTTAAACACAGCATAAATTATCCAACCCACCCAATGTCAGGTAGACACCTTTCTAAAGATAGTTTGGATTACTTTTGCTTTCATGGTTTGAGGAAGATGAGTCAGTATTTGACTAAACTAGAGCACAGATTCTGTAGTGGAACGATAAAATGTTTCACACTGTGTTGATCTAGTGAGAAGGTTTATAGCCTTTAAAGAGTCTGTGTCTTTTAAACCTCAGACAGCAGGTGTAGTAACAAACTACCAAATTTTCAAATAAACTGCAAAGTTCCATGATCTCACTCGTGGTGCTGCAGAACAGCTCAGTGACAGCACTATGCATCCAAACACAGAGCTGCCTTTTAGGCTTTGTGGGCAGCAGGTTTTCCTCTGAACACCACTCAGCCCTGCTCATCAGTGACCAATTGTTAGCTGTTGGTTTGTGCACTGCTCTCCTGCTTCACCACCACTGAAGGCAGACTGGGTAGGAACCAGGATTTATGCTCAGGAGGAGCTTTTCTTGCCAAGCCAGTCTTACTTCGCCCCTTCCCTCCCCCCAAGTTTGCCTGTTCAGCAAGAGAAGTATAAAAATGCTTTTCTTAGCCCAAAATTACTTGTTTAAAGTAAGTCTTTTTGACTTGTTAAGAGTGGGGAAAATTTTGGGATATGGTAAGTCTTACTAATTAACTTTTTCATACAGCTCAATTATGCAAATGCACAAGAGAAACAAAGGTTTTGAAACTGGTGGAAGTG
Organism: Chaetura pelagica; assembly: GCF_000747805.2. Lineage (NCBI taxonomy): Eukaryota > Metazoa > Chordata > Aves > Apodiformes > Apodidae > Chaetura > Chaetura pelagica. The sequence continues at coordinate 118,977 of NW_009953503.1, forward strand.
AGAGACAACAGAAGCTTGTTGTGCATGAGCTTTGTGGAAGGACTGGTAACTGGGCAGCTGCTCTGGGTGCTGGAGCACTGTTTTAGCAGACACCTTTGCCATCTTTCTGTGAGCAAGAAGAGGATTATTTCTTGATACCATCTGAAGATTCTGAGTGGTCACAACCACAGTGTAAACCTGAGGAATCCTTACACATCTCTTTCCTGAAATTGAAATTGCCACTGTCTTGCCAGCACTCCCTTTGCTGCCCTTCCCCCTCTACCCAGTGCTGCCTGTCATGGCACCCTTTGATCACTGGTGTATGTGTCACCCCTCAGTCCCACTCTCCAGTCTTCTGACCTCACTCCACCAGGCTTGTGTTGAAGCTTGGGCTGTCTCTTGGATGCCCAATGTCATTTTCAGCAGCTCTCCATCTAGAAACCGGATTCTGGTCCATGGCCTTTTCTCCTTTCAATTTTGGTGGCTCAGTGGACTGGTCTTTGTGTGGGACTTGAATGTCTGGTTCTAATGAGAAAAAAGGCTATAGGACTAACACAAGTTTTGTTACCTTCAAGTCTGTTTTGTCTTTGTGACTCAGCACTGGCAATAAGTTTTCCTTCCTTTGCAGGTGAAAAACTGTCTTTACTAATCAGTAAACAAAATAGATTCCATCAGAAAGATTGGAATCTCTCAGCAGGTCAGCTCAACAGACAAGCTTCAAGTGTTTCTGATTCTCTCCCCTTGAGCTGGCATTCACAGATCACCAAATACTTGTAGTGCTTATGGTGAGGCACAGATCTTATGTCCACTGAAGAAATTAACAGATAAAAATCATCATTTTTACTATGAACTCTTAAGGGCACATTCAGTACTGTTAGTGTCCTGCTGCTTCCAGGAGGCCTCCAGCAGCTCAGGCAGTGCTGGGCAGGCACTTCTGGCCACAGCACAGGAGCAGAGCTTGTTGGTGGGGTAGAGAGAGTGGGACTGGTGATGGGAACTGGTCTCTCAGCTTAGTGAGGGGTTAGCCTGCATCTCATTTCATGATGTTTATAGAGGTTGTAAAAGAGGCAAAATAATAATAAAAAAATATATAATAAAATAGAAAATAAAATAACAATTAAATAATAGTTAATAAAATTAAATGTAATAATAATTAAAAAAGTTTTGTTCTGATGATTTATTTTTTAGACAGAACAGCAGCAATGAAGTGGCTTCAATGCTTAAAGAAATAAACCAGCTCCCCCTGGTACTCCCATCAAGCTCCCACAGTGCCCTTACACACCTCTGAGTTCTTCCAGCGTGCGCTGTGTGTTTTTGCCAAGTGGTTGGACATGTATCCAAAGACCCTTGTAGTTGGAATAATTTAGGATATTGCTAATGTGAGTTTGGGTGAAGTCTGTAACTTGCAGAGCTTTCACAGCTTGGCTGGTTCGGACTCTCCCAGCACTTCAGGAGACCAAGCTGAGTTAGAGCTGGCTGGTAGCCTGGGATTGGACAGGACATTGTTTCCTGCCCCAAAGGGTGATATATTCTTAAGGCTGAGGAATTTAGTGCTCTTTAGCTAGATTACAGCACAGCCAGACAAAATAGAGTCCCCTGTCACTCCTCCATAGATGGCTTGGCCAAAATCCAGCAGATACAGCTCTTGAGCTCAGAAGAGAAAAGTTAGTGATAGTTTATTTGAGAAAAAATAAAATCTTGGTAGGTTTTTTCCCTGATTTCACCAAACACATCCTATGAGGAGACTGCAAGGAGCCGAAATGTATTTAACTTACTCTTTACATTTGAGAAGAACCCTAGAAGCTCTGAATTTGGTGTTTCTGTTGTTGCAGGATGTGCCTGGTACGGATGAAGCAGGAGGGGCGCGCGGGGAAGTACATGTGTCGCTACATCGTGCACTGCATGTGGGAGGACGTGGAGCAGCGCGGGAAGGTGATGGGGGTAAGTCAGCCTGGGGGGTGAGCCCAGACTCCCAGCACTGCTGGAGTTGGAAGGGACCTCTAGAGATCATCTAGTTCAGCTCTCCCACTGAAGTAGGATAACCTGGAGCACTTCACACAGGGCTGCATCCAGGGGGTTTTCAGTGTCTCCAGAGATGGAGACTCCACAGCTTCCCTGGGCAGCCTGTCCCAGGGCTCTGTCACCCTCACTGTAAATAAGTTTTCCCTCATATTTCAGGGGCACTTCCCATGTTCCAGCTTGTGCTCATTGCCCCTCGTCCTGACACTGGGAACTACTGAGAAGAGCAGTGATGATTAGGTGATTCATGTATGCCAATGCCTTTGTTTCTTCATATATCTGAGAAGAATGCCTAAGAATCAACCTGTAACTGCTTTTTTATTTCTTTGTTAGCTTAAGCTGGTATGTGTTGCCCTCACTCCTGAGCACTCATTCCTGCAGCTCTGCTGCCTGTTTTGTTCAGCAACTGAGCTCATTTCTGAAACTGCACATGGCCTGGGTGAATCATAGGATCCCAGACTGCTTTGGGCTGGAAGGGACCTTAAAGATCATATAGATCTAAACCCCTTGCCATTAGCAGGGACACCTCCCACCAGCCCAGGCTGCTCCAAGCCCCATCCAACCTGCCCTTCAACACTGCCAGGGATGGGGCAGCCACAGCTTCCCTGGGCAACCTGGGCCATGGTCTCAACAGGCTCATAGTGAAGAATTTCCTCCTCATGTCCAACCTAAATCTCCCTCTTCCACTTTTAATCCATCCCCTGTTGTCCCATCCCTCCCTGCCCTTGTCCCAGGTCCCTCCCCAGCTTTCCTGGAGCCCCTTCAGGCACTGGAAGGTGCTCTAAGGTCTCCCTGGAGCCTTCTCTTCTCCAGGCTGAACACCCCAACTCTCCCAGCCTGGCTTCAGAGCAGAGCTGCTCCAGCCCTTGGATCACCTCCGGGGCCTCCTCTGAACTCTCTCCAACAGCTCCATGTCCTTCTTGTGGGGCTGCAGAACTGGACATGGTTCTCCAGGTGGGGTCTCCCCAGAGCAGAGCAGAGGGGACAATCCCCTCCCTGGCCCTGCTGGTCACTCTGCTGGTGACTGGTGACACAGCCCAGGACACGGGTGGGTTCTGAGCTCCAGCACATGGTGGTGGGTCATGTTGAGCTTCATCAACCAATACCCCCAGGTCCTTCTCCTCAGGGCTGTTCTCAATCCATTTTCTGCCCAACCTTGATTTGTCTGAAAGTAATTAATTTTCCACATGATCTGCCAATGTGATTGCAGAAACAGATGCTGCTGCAGCAGAATGGGCATTTGTGGATAGGAATGAGCAGCTGAGGTAGGGAGAAACATGACTGGTGCCAAAAGTGTAACGCACCTTAAGTAATTCCAGCAGAGCTTTGAGTTTTCTCTGTATCTAGGGTGGTGAGTAAAAGAAAAGTTAAGGGACAAGGTTTTTATGTTGGGTTTCTGTACACGACTATAACTAGTCATTAGTTTCTTATTTGGCATTCTCAGTGTAGGTCATCTTTATCACAAGAGACATTTTGAGGGATAGTTCATTTGCATGTTTAAGGAAGAACGAGCTTGGCTCTTTTTGGCCTGTTCTGAGGAAGTTTTTGCTAGTCAGTTGTAATGGTCATTTCTGGGCTTAACATCTGTGAGTGTTTCTCCAGCTGTGTGTTGGTGAGAGTCTTCAGAGGAGGCAGTGCAGAAGCACTGGGGTAGTTTTCATAACCCCAGTGTCACAGTGAGGACAGGAGAACTGGTGCAGTTGAGGATGCCTGTGTTCAGGGCACTTCTAGTGGGAGAAAAGATCTCAGTGTTGTGGAAAAAATAATTGTTCCATTGAATAAACAGAGGTTTGTCTGTGATTAAAATAAATTAGACTGTTTTGGAGAAGAGACAGTTTTCATATCACAGTGGTGGCCCATTGCCAAGTCTTGTTGTCAGCCAGATAAGCAAGGGAGAGGCTGCTGGTGGTGACAAGGGGATTAACCAGTGAGTTATGATTTGGTATGTGATCACATTAGTAATTCAGCATGTTTCTCTCTGATCTGTTTTGTTTGTGGTTTTAGGAAGTGTTGATTCTGGTGTAAGTTCAGTTAGTTAATCAGGAATAGCTTTTTTTCTCTAGTTGTTGGAAATGTCATAGTTTGACTGTCTTAGAGCTTCTTCTTTTGGATTAAATCTAAATTTAAGCATCTTAGAATTTTTCACTATGTTAATGGGCTTACATCAATTCCAATATGGGAATCTCCACTTTCCTGGTCAGATGCCATAAGGCAGTGAGAGTGAACTTAGATGATAGTACCAGAAAAACAATTGAATTAAACAGTTTCTGCATTTTAGTCCTTATCTGATGCCTTCCATGTCATATCAGGGATTGATTCTGGTTTCTGTAGGAATGGGAGACAGCTCTAGGTATAAATTTAAGGCTTGAAAAGTGCAAAAACTCCACCAGAAGCATAACAAAAAACCCCAGGCAAAAACCTCACTTCCCAAAGCCCCCCCCAGAAAAACAATTGAATTAAACAGTTTCTGTCCATCTATTCACGAGGAGAATGCTATTTCTCTTCCTTTTGACCCTAATTTTGCCTTAAATGAACTAACCTGAAACACCACCTTGTAGCTTTCCTTGCAGGATTTGAAGCACCAGCAAGCAGCACAGAGAAGCAAAGCTCCCTGTTTGCTACCCCTGCAAGCACACAAAACTCAGAAGTGAAGCTTGGTGTAAGGTAGACCTGTATCAAGACTTTTGCCAGTAAACTTTAAGGGAAAAAAAGATAGTTCTTACAGTTAGTTCTTTGTGAAGGGAAGCAGAGTTTCCATTTCTGAAAACTAAAGCATTCCATTGCTCCCCGAAATCCCTTCAAGTGTAAAAAAAATCTGCCAGTCCTTATGTTTTCATCCTCTCTGGAGCCTCAAATGTTAATTTTAGGTATTACAATGGTGTGGTTGCTGTGTAATGCTACTGTCAGGAGATCCTAAGTTGTCTGAAGGCCATTCATTCTCTGCCAGGGCAGGTTAGGCATCTTTTCAGTTTATCCTTGAAGTTAAATGTCACAGTATTTGTTTGTAATAATGATCATGCAATCTAATAATGAGCATGCTTATTTTGCAATAATATGATTCCTAGAATATCCCTGAGACTGTAACCTAGTGTTGCCTTGGCTTTTATGTGGCAATAGCTGATGCTTAAGTGAAGTATGTACACATTTAAAGGCTTGATCTCAAACAGTTACATCTGTGTGTATATTTAATATAGTTTAGCTGCACAGAGGCCCATTGATTTTAATGAGACTCCTTGTGAGAGAACCTGAACTCTGAGGTAACAGCCAGCTAGACCAGGCACTAAGGGTGTGTAAGAAATCATCGTGAACTTTCCTAGCCTGTAAGCTTGGAAATTAGGACCTTTCTTTTCCCCACAGCATTTGTGAAGGCTTTAATAATCTTTTAGTCTTTTTTTCTTTTTTTTTTTTTTCAAGTTATTCCTAATTTTTCAGTCATTATTTTATCTAGATGAATTTTAGTCTCTTCCAGTAGCATTTATTGTGTATCAGATGAAAATAATCTATGGATTGATGTTTGAAGAGGTTAGCTCTTCCCTTGCTCCTTATCATTGCTATGTTTTCCTTTTTTGGTGCTAGTGATCCCAGCTTAATGTACCACTTCACCTGTGTCCCTGCACAGGCAGTTCCTGGTTCTTCCATGCTTGTTCACTCTTCTGCACTTACTTTCCTTCCTTTCCCATAGGTGTGCCCTTGCTGAACTCTTCTTCACACCTCAGCTCTAGCAATTTCAAGGAGTTGTAAGTGATAAATAAATAGGTATTGGGTTCTGCTTATTGATCTTGATGTGTTTATCCCTAATGGTTACTTGAAAATGAAGCTGAGGTAGTGACAAGAGTCTTGTGAGCTGGCTGAGGAACGTGTGTGACACTGATGTGTTTTCAAGTAACTTAGTCCTGCAATCAGTTTATATTCTACCTCTAAAAGAAGATAATTAAATATATCAAGATAAGAGCTGTAGATAAAAAGAGGGTGACATTCATGTTTTTCTGATGTTAAATGAAGAAGTTGAGAAGTTAAATGAAACTTTCCTGAATACTTTTAGGACACTAAGTTGTCATCTGCATAGCTCCTAGGAGGTTGGGAAATTCCATTCCCTGCTTTTTCTCTCATGCAGAATCTCAGGGGTCAGTGTTTAACCTCGGTGGGTATGTTCCTGTATTGTGGTAGGAGTGACAGAGCACCTGTAGGAAATTGCTGGTTGGATGCAACTAGTTTAACTTGTCGACAGACAAAGCTGCAGTTCTTCAACTCATTTCCATATCTAGCAACAATGCCAATACTTGATGCAGAAAATGGACACTGAACTGATATTGACAGTTTATTAAAATTTGCTGTCTGCTCTTAAATATGCAAGTTTATTGGAGCCAAAAGTGATAGAATGTGAGGTATTTTAACTACTAATTTATATCAGCTCCAACTCCAAATGGAGTTTGTATTATTTCAAAACCTGGTTGTTAAAATTGCTGAGATCTAAATCTCAGCTACGAAGTTTTGGGACCTGTTAGCCTGAGCTCCTTCAGCACTCCTGAATGTCGGCAAGAGTCAGAAACCCAAACTTGACACAGCTGTGAAAACACAGGGAGAGCCTGTGGCCTCAGCAAATTCTACTGGTGCAGGCATATTTCAGAAATAAATTTTACTCTGCTGTCCCTAGTACTAATGAAGTCAGTTTCTTTTGGTGGGTTTGCAGCCAGGTGTGTCCAGTTCTGTGGCTAACCAGTGCTCTTTACTTAATTTTTCCACTAGTGACATTTCTATCAAACTTTAAAAACAAACAGAAAAATTGGCTTGATGCAATGGCTCAAAGTGTTAATAGTAACATTAGGCTGGGTAAAAGACTTCCTTTTGGTCCTGCTCTGCCAGAGATCTCCACCTTGTGGCTTGCAGTGAATAGATTTATACTGGGCAAACTGGCAGCTGCCTGATCAGTGTGTGAAGGGAATTCAGTCAGGGCTAGAAATTGCTGCTACTTGTCTTCCTAACAGAGTTCTTTAGAAACCTGAACATTAACCTTACTCACCTGAGTACTGTGTTTTAGTAACTGTGTGTATATAAAAGTAGTTGTTAGAAGTCTAAGTGTACTTTATTACCCTTGGGTGAAGCTGCAGAGTTGGTCGGAAGGACTTGGAGATGCTGGAGTTCCCTAGAATGGCATTTCAGCTGGTAGTTGGGTGATAGATATGAAGTTAAAGACCTCCACCCCAAAAAAGCCCCCAAACTCCATTAAAAAAACCACTAAAAAAAATCCAGCACTCCTCCCCTGCCTCCCTCCTCCTCCTCCAAGATCCCCATGCTAATACTTCTGGGTGCAAATCACATTCTGTTTTAGAAAGATCCATCAGGCTTTATTCAAATACCTGTAAATTGTTGCAGGCTTATTTTAACTGTGTTTGTCTGGTGTGTTGTGGTGGCTTTCTGCTTTTGAAATGGGTAAGGTTTTTTCAGTGCAAAAAACTGATTCATTTTATAACCACACATGTTCTAAAAGCTGCAAAAGAGATAAGAAGAGGAGGGGCTGTCAAACCCAGCGTGCCAAACCTGTTTTAATTTATCTTAATCTCATTTTCCTGTTTTCCCACCAGACCTCTTAGACCCCTGCCCCCTTTTTTTTCCAGGAACACATCTAGGTGTCTTTTGAATTCCTTTATTGGCTCTGCTGTGCACAGCACAATACAGTCTTTGTTATACTTTTAGCTGGAGCTGTTTATATACAGTGACCCCTGATTTGCTCTCAGTTACATTGGAGTACATCTGAAGCAACCCCATCAGAATCAATAATATGGCTGACATCAGGGTAACTGAGAGCACAATTTACCTCTGGGAACTTGGACACCATTTTCTGTCATGATACTCTTCAGTTAGAAGACTTCAGGTGGTTAAAAATGCCATTTTACCTTAAAGTAGCTGCACAGCTTCCTAAACTTGGTACAGTTCTAAGTTATTCTTATTGTGGAGGATAAAAAAAATCTCATACTCAGAAATCATGGTCAGAATGAGGCAAGTAAGATCCTAGAATGGTTTTAGAAGATGAAAGGACAGGGTATAAAGTTGATAGAATTTAAAGGTAGAACTTGGTCTTTGTGTGAATTGAACCATTGCAGTTGGTTCCCCTGCAGTGGGACCTGCTGTACTTGAGTACTCAGGGGCTTCTTTTCAGCCCTGTCTCTAAAACCTAGTGGAAAGTTGTGAAGTCAGTTGGGGATGCACAGAAGAGAACAACATTGTCTTGGGAGAGCAGGGGCAGAAGGAAAATGAGTGCAGTGACAGGGGGACTTGAGATGGAGGAAATATCCTGAAGCAAAATGTTACAGAGAAGGCAGTGATTTTGTTTGAGGAAATGGATTGGGATACAAGATAAGAGGGTAGTGGTTAGTACAGATGAAAAAGGTTTTTAAAAATCTGTAAAGCTGAAGAGGAAAAGTTTTTGTTTCAAATGGTCTCTGTATGTTTTGAAATGCATCACTTTATTAGGACATTTTAAGGAGAAAAATGTCATTCGTGCTTTAACAGCTACTTAGAAAACATAATATTTAAAATATTGAACAGTTTCTAATTTTTGTTTTGTTTTTAAAAAGCACAACACCAAACTTGCCAAAGTAGTGAGATAAAATTGCCATGTGTGTTTTATGCTTCTTTCTTTTTTTAGTAGAATGCCAGGCATTGTGTGGTATGTTTTAAATTAAATTAGTTTTTTAAGAACATCACAGAAGAAACAGTTTTTCAACCCTTGATGCTTTATCAAAAAATGCAAAAGTTCACAGTAAGTTTCCCTTATTTTTTCGTTTCATAAATGAATAATAGGATCAGGTACTGTTCCAGAGTAAACTCTGGAAATCTTAATAACTTAAATATTAAGGAAAATGCATATGTATGGAATGTTACCTTGAAAATATTTCTAGCATGATGAGGTCTGGAGCAGTTAAGTATGTGTGGTGATGCAGATTTAGCTTTACCAAGTCATGGAGCTCTGAAATGAGGGTCTCTCTCATGTTATTTTTATTGTAGTTGTTCTAGAACCATCACCCTTGGAACCAACACACTTGCTGTTTGAAACACAGGCATGTTTGGGGCATGCCAAGGATACCTGGTGCTGAAATCAAGGTGTGATATGTGCTTGGCTTCTTTCCAGCTGGCCTGCCCCAGTTGTCTGTCAAGTCTGGCATTAAAAAATCAATTTAAATTACTCATATGTGTTGGATCCTGTTACTCTTGGGTAGTGCCCTTGGTCTATTTTGTGCCTGCAAGAAGTACACTGGAAGCTGCCTTCTAGCACCTTTTCTAGAAATACCTTTCTCATGATTCTCCACCTTCTGCCCCAGTGGGGCTCTGGTGCCAAACCCGATTTCCCCGTGTGGTGCTCAGGGGTGGTTGGTGCTGCCCCACGTTCCTCAGAGTCTCCACGACTGAGTTCAGTTGCCAAAATTCAGACATTGAGCAGCAAAATTACTGCTCACCACAACTGCATGATTTTTATTTTGAGAGTGTGGAGATGATGGTGGAAACAGGAAAATGATCCTTGCAGAACCTGCCTCAGTCCCCAGGCTCCGCAGCAGGGGCAGCAGCTCCGTTATCACTTCCTGCTCCTGCCTCTTGCCAGGCCTTTGTGTGTCACTCACCAGCCAGTTTGGGATTTATTTGCCTGCTATCAGTGCAGGATTAAGTAACGTGTTGTTATGCTAAATATTTTGGACTTTTACCTTACCAACTTTCTATCCATTTGGAGTTTGCCCCAGAATTCCGCAGCTGAGCTCAGCTGTTCTGCTGGGCTGGGCCTTGGAGACCCTTGCAAGCAAGGTGGCTCATGCTGGGGCTGTAATTCTTTTATAATGACTCTAAGCTGCTGCAGTGAAAACCTCTGTGCACTTTTAAGCCCCTTCATAAACAGAGAAAAATACCAAGACCAATGTCTTTTCTAAAGCAGAGTCCTCAGACAAAGCACTGAGAGGTTCTGTGTTGCTCCCAATGCATTTCAGTCGTATTGTTGCTTGTGCTTTTTGCAGCTGGCAGAATGTCACCAGTACCTCCTGCTTCCTCTTCAGAAATTAGTAACTTTTCCTTATATTTTTAGTGCCTGCCTGTCTTGAAAGACGAATGATACAAGCATGAGTTGAGGTTCTGACACAGTGCAGGGGTGCTGCAGGGGTTTGAGAGGCTGCTTGCTCCCTTCCCCTCACACTTCCCTTGTGTCCTGCCAGCCCCAGCAGGACCCTGTGTTGTTGCTGTGGCTCAGGCAGGATGCAGGTGCTGCTGGCTCTCCCAGCTCACCAGGTGTTCCTGGCCCCTTCTGCAGCATCTCTGGCTGTTGCCCTCCTGCTGTATTTGGAGGGTTTAGTTGCAGGTACCAGAAGGTATTTGATAAGTGTTGCTGACAAGAGATCAGTTGCTCTTCTGGACACACGCAGCTTCTGCTGAATGCTTCCAAATGCCAGTTCTGCCTGAACTGAGGAGGGGCTGAAGTGCTGTATTTTGTACAAACTCTGGGCTTGCCTTCTCAGGGCACAGATGTCACAAGTGAAGTCTGTTTGGTACTTGGGCTCTCTTCTCTAGCCTTTATTTTGGGGAAGAATTAGTCACTTGGTTTTATTACTTTGTTTCTGATAGCAAGATGTGAGTGCAGCTTTACAAGCTACAGTGGTTGTTTCCAGGAGAGAAGGAGGCACAGCATGGTAGAGAAATCCTTTATCTGTGACAGCCAATGTCTTCAGGCTAACAGGATCTTCATCAGCCTGGTATCTGTACAGCTGTGGTAGTTAGTCTTGTTCTCTCTCCTGACAGCTTGGTCCTGTTCTCTGTGTTGCCTTCCTTGATCTGGTATCTGTACAACTGTGGTAATTAGTCTTGTTCTCTCTCCTGTTAGAAGATCTTGGTCCTGTTCTCTGTGTTGCCTTCCTTGACACTTCCGTTTTGTGAGGTGCAGTGAAAGTCAACTTCCCTGTTGGTTGCTTTGCTCTCTACACTGCCTGTACTACTGAGCTCATCCATGCCTACTTTTGGCTTTTACTTGCAGTACATAAGCAATTACTTAAGGTTTTAATTCATTGCACCCCTTCTGAATGTTTTTTTCCCTTCCTTGTCCATGGTCATTTTTGTGTTACCCTAATGCCTGAATTCATTGGAGCTTGTACCTGACCCCTTTTCAGAGTATGCAACTGTTTTCACATTTCCTACCTCTCAGTATGGCACATACTTCTCTCTTCCTACTTCTTATCTTGTGGAGATAATAGTTCATCTCTCTACCTTTTCCTACCTCTCCTCTTTCTGTAGGACAGGCTGGCACCACCACCACTCTCCCTTCCCTTGTGTTCCTTCATGTTCAAGCAATCCTTTTCCAGCTGGCAGTGCCAGTTGTGCCTGCTCTCCACCCCTGCTGTGCTGCTGCACTGATTCACCTGGCACATCCTCACCTTTATTCAGAGCCCATCCAGGAGCCTCCTGTTGCAAAAGTCCACAGTGGAAGCTCAGGACCTGTCCTCTTGGCTGCCTCTGCTTCAAACCCACCCTTGCATTTTAAAGCATCTTCGTGACTTTGTGTCTTTCAACTCCAGATCTTTCTTTTCTTCTTCAATTCCTTTTTTTCTTTTTCTGAACTTGCTTTCCCATCCCAACTTACAGCTGCATATTTGCCACCATCAGCACTTTCTTCCACTAGTGTCCTTCTGCCTCATCTTTTTCTCTCTCTGATCTAGACATCACTCACATCTTCCAAAGACTGCTGCAAGGATCACCTCTTGGTCCTCACTGTGGCCTTACATCTCTTGACTGTCTCCACTACTGTGGTTTTGTGTTTCAAGAGGTTGCAGTAACTCCTGAGGGTGTGTGCTGACAATCTGGATCAGCCTCTCCTGCCAGCAGCTCTGTGCCCCTTGAATTGCTGAACTCTTTCAAAGGCCACTCTTAACTTCTGCTGCAGACACAATGGCTTCATGTTTGCAGTGCACGTCCTGCAGTGCCTTGCAGCCTGTTTAGGTAGCTGAATTGCAAATATTTTCCTGTTAGAACACAGTTTATTTTGTTACTTCATTTTTGGACTTCTCTGGCCCATTTTATCCTTTCACAAACCTGGCAGCTCTGTGAAGCCCTTATTTTTGACTGCTTTTACTAATAACTCCCACAGTAGAATAAGTTGCAGTGATCAAGAAGTGCAAATGCAATCCATGCAGTAATTCCAGTGCTCACTTTCATGCTTGCTTGCTTCTTTGATAGCTTTTACTGCTTCAGTATAAGCAATGAGATATGATACTTTTGTAGGCAAACTGGTGTGTTTTCCTGATTTTCATTCTGGTGTGGGAATCTCAATAGATTCTTTATCTTGTCTGTCCTCAGTTGTCTTCCTCTTCTGTTTCTGGAGATACCCAACATTTGCTGTATCTCTGTTGATATTTATTAGTTAATTAACATTACACTTATGTAAGGGTTGTTTCCCCGTTCAAAAGGTAGAAAATAATGCAAAAGGTTAAAAGATTTGGCCAAAATACCTGATCTTATCTTAGAGATCTCAATTTGTTGCTAGCAGAACTCCATGGTGTTTATGTTCAAGTGGCCTTGTGGCCACAGGAATGGCTGCACACAGGCAGGGATGCCCTGCTGGGATGGATCTCATGGATGGGGTCAGGACAGTCGTGGTATACATGGAATAAGCAACAGTGATCTGAATTGGTTTTCAGGTGGCTTGGCCATGGATTCCATAGCTCCAAAGCTATTTAGTTGGAAACAGAAGGCTGGCAGACCTGTGAATGAGCAGTAGTTTTAGGGGGTGTCATCTGGACCATCCAGTCATTTGTCTCAGTCATGCTAAAAGTGCTGGCAGTTCCTTCCATTTGTAGGTGCTCTTTGAAAACTTCAGATTTTAAAAGTAAGGAAATGGCAGAGCCCCTGGAGCTGGTGGAATTCCATGGGTAAATCCCCAGAGGACAGAGCTGTGTGCTGAGGGGCTTGAAAATGCTGTGTGACATGGAGGATATCTGAAATTTGCCCTTTTGTATCCTGTTTTATCCTGTACTCACAAGAGGGGAGATGATCCATATGCAGGTTTAATCTGTCTCATGCAGGAAACAGCGTGGAAGGAAATTTTTGGCTTCCTAAGATCCTTGCTCACACTCTTAGGATCTTCTGGAAGTTTATTTATTCACAGCAACATCAAGTCTGAATGAAATACAGAAGTAAGATGGAAAACTCACAGTATCTTGCCATGCAGCCTTCTCATGGCTCACTTTCCTCCTTTGCCTTTTACTTGAGGGCAGAACCAAGGTAGAGAAATAATTTTTGTTCGCTTCTGAAAGGTTACAGTAATAAAGAAACTCTTGTTAACATCAGAGTATATGGCAGGCAGGAGTTTTCACAGTCTGGCATTGTTTATTTTACCAGCAATTTGGAACCTTCTGCACTCTTAAAATATTGGCAAGAAAATATTTAACTGTTAACTATTCTGTGGCATGTGTGTGTTTGAAGCCCTGGGGAGGAGGAGTGCTTGGGGAAATCGGGTTTTTCTCAGCTTATGATTGAAACCAGAAGGTGTAGAATATTGGTAGAAGGTGAAAGCAGTGTGACTTCAAATTAGACTTTTACCCAAATGTGGAACTGATGGGAGAATGTCAAACAGGTCACGTATGAGCAGGGCTGTGCTGGGAGAAGGTGAGAGCCTGGTGGAGCACACACTAATAAGGCAGTCTGCTGGGCACTACAAAAATGAATTGGAGAGTGAGATAATAAGAGTATTTGCATTTGCCCTGGTCTCAATCCCTGGGTAAAGGTTGTGCAGTACTAGTTCAAGGGTTAGGTTTGTTAGTTGCTTACTAATTGTATGAACTCTTAGCAATTGTAGACTCATAAAATGCTGAAGGTTGGAAGGGACCTTTAAGATCATCTTGTTCCACCCCCCTTTGCCATGAGCAGGGACACCTCCCACCAGACCAGGCTGCACAAGCCTCATCCAGCCTGGCCTTGAGCACCCCCAGGGATGGGGCAGTCACAGCCTCCCTGGGAAACCTGGGCCAGTGCCTTCCTACCCTCATGGTGAAGAATTTCTTCCTACTATCTGACCTAAATCTCCCCTCTCTCAGTTT
>NW_009953503.1:133287-135354 GCF_000747805.2 Chaetura pelagica
CACTAGCATATTTCAGGTGAAATTTCCCATTGTGTCAGCACAGTGACCTGGTGTCTGCTATCCAGGATCATCTAAGGAGCTGGGGCTGGACAGGCAGGAAGAGACCCCACTCCACAGAGCAAAGATCAGCAAAAGTGAACAAAACTGGGCATACTCAGAAGTCATTCTTCTAAAGGCAGATGAAGATCCAGTGTACTATTTCTAGCAATGACCTTTTTTTTGGGAAAAAAGTGGAAGAAAGCAGAACTGTTGGTCTGTGTTTTTTCTGGTATGTTCTCTCAGCATTCACTAATAAACAATAGGAGTTGTGGGGGGACCATCATGTTTAGTATCTACTAACAGAAACCCTCTGATGTATCTGCAGTCCCCTTTTTACCCCTTTTCTGTTTTTTGCTCTGTAATGTCCCATGGCAATGACTTCTGCCACTGGATATGTACTATTTCTAGCACTGACCAGAGATATTTGGGAAAAAAGTAGAAGAAAGCAGAACTGTTGGTCTGTGTTTCTTCTGGTATGTTCTCTCAGCATTCACTAACAAATAATAGGAGTTGTGGGGGGACCATCATGTTTAGTATCTACTAACAGAAACCCTCTGATGTATCTGCAGTCCCCTTTTTACCCCTTTTCTGTTTTTTGCTCTGTAATGTCCCATGGCAATGACTTCTGCCACTGGATTGTGTTGTATGAGGAAGTACTTTTGTTTTGAAAGTATTGTTGGGTCATTATTTGTCCAACAGAGGCTACAAAGATGATGAAGGGGCTGGAACACCTGCCTGATGAGGAAAGGCTGAGAGACATGGGGCTGTTCAGTGTGGAGAGGAGAAGACTGAGGGGGGATCTAATGAATGTCTATCAATACATGAGGGCATCCAGAAGGCAGGACAAGCTCTTGTCACTTGTGCCCTGGGACAGGACAAGGGGCAATGGATTCAAACTGGAGCCCAGGAAGTTCCACCTGAAGATGAGGAAGAACTTCTTTGGTGTGAGGGTGACAGAGCCCTGGGACAGGCAGCCCAGAGAGGCTGTGGAGTCTCCTCTGGAGACTTTCCAGACCCACCTGGACATGTTCCTGTGTGATCTGCCCTAGGGGATCCTGCTCTGGCAGGGGGGTTGCATTCAATGATCTTCAGAGGTCCCTTCCAACCCCCAACATTTTGTGATTCATTTCATCAGCTTCTTGTCTACATCTTTTTGCTGAGAAACAATGAACAGTAATTCCTTGCTTACCTACTTGAAAACTCTTGTGTTTTTTTCCCTCCATCTTTCTCCTCATTTCTTCCTGACTATAACTAGTGTTTCCCCATTAAGTCTGATCACCTTGGTCTTCTTTCTGTTTTCTGTTTCTTTTAGATCTGAGATGAGAAGATAATTAATACGTGCAACATTTTATATGAGAGCACACTGATTTTATGGCAGAACAGGGTTCCTCTTTTGTTCTATATTCTGTTCATAATAATTCCTAAAATTCATTTGCCTTTTTCTTTACCATTGAATCATTGAACTGAATGTGGTTTGTTGGTTTTTTTTAGATTTCTCCACAAAATATCTTTAAGATCCATTTCTGGAATTGTAGTGCATGTTATGTAAATTTTATTACTAATTTTTTTAACCTCTACTAGTAGTAGCTTTATCAGTACTGAATATTACTGGTCATAATTATCTGTGATTTGTTATTTTCATTTATTATTGTATTTTCTACTAGTTCGTACATACCTGGTTCTGCTGAAATGCTTTTCAAGAGAAGTGTCACCTTTCATGTCTCTGCAGCCCTATTAGGTGTCATCTAGAAGGTTTCATTCAGTTTAGTACTTGGTGACCCCAAGGATTTGGTTGCTCTTGACTTTTATTAAGCTACTGTAAGTCCCTGTGGGCAAATGTTATCCCATGGAATGTGAGTGACTCCCAGCATCCCGAGTGCTGTGGGAAGATGATGGAGCAATGTTTCTTCCCTGTCTCATCCAGTGACAAAACTGGGCCACCAGGTGAAAGGAGCAGAAGCCAGTTTCAGAAGGAGCAAAGAGGAGATGGGGGTTCTCCTCGTGGGGGGCAGAGCAGGGTACCTCCTG
>NW_009953503.1:135373-137527 GCF_000747805.2 Chaetura pelagica
CCAGACAAGTTGCTTGACAGAGACAGTTTGAAGGTGACTGTGTGAAAAAGAAAAACAAGGGTTGAGAATTGTCCTGAGCAGGAATTGGTTGGGACAATAACTGGAGGAGCAGAGATCAGCTTGTGGACTGTTTACTTTTCTCAGTGTATCTGGCTGCTGTTGAAGGCAGGGTACCTTGTTAGGTGGAGCCAGGCTGGGAGAGTTGGGGTGTTCAGCCTGGAGAAGAGAAGGCTCCAGGGAGACCTGAGAGCAGCTTCCAGTGCCTGAAGGGGCTCCAGGAAAGCTGGGGAGGGGCTTGGGACAAGGGTAGGGAGGGAGAGGACAAGGGGGAAGGGATTCATGCTGGAAGAGAGGGGATTTAGGTGAGATACTAGGATGAAATTCTTTAGTATGAGGGTGGTGAGAGCCTGGCCCAGGCTGCCCAGGGAAGCTGTGGCTGCCCCATCCCTGGCAGTGTTGAAGGGCAGGTTGGATGGGGCTTGGAGCAACCTGGGCTGGTGGGAGGTGTCCCTGCCCATGCAGGGGGTTGGATCTGGATGATCTTTAAGGTCCCTCCCAACCCAAACCAATCTGGGATTCTATGGTCCTGATCAGTTACCACTTTTACCAATAGTTTTTTAAAAGAGGCATTACAGGAGAAACCCTCTGCAGCTCCTGACCCTTACAGAGACCAACACAACAAGGCACAGATACCACGATTCAACCTCTGGTCCCTCATCTGTCTCTTGAGAGGTTGTCAATGAACTCTGCCAGCCCTGTGCTACAGAGAAAAAGGAATTTGGAATAAGCCCCCATAGATTTAATACAGTTAGGATTGTACTGTGCACCTTTGCATCTTTAATCCTTAGTATGGCCGAGTTTCCAAATTAAGAGTTTCCAAAATGTCTTGTTTTCCTAACACTAGACAGCTTGGGGTGACCCTCTTTTTGCTGAAACATGTAGATAATGTTGTATAACTTGCTTTTCTGCCTCTGCTTGAAGTAAACATTCTCTAAGGAGCGTTATTGATGATGATGCAATTCTTATGAAGGTAGCAGAGCTTGCAGAACCTTTTTCCATTTACATGTTTTTATGGATTCTAGCAGGAACTGGTTCTGATACAATCTGCCAGTCAGGCTTTGTCTGGGTTAGTACAGTACTGAGGAAGGTTGTCACTGAACCCTGAAGAAGACTTTAGAGACTATTCTCTGAAGTTTACTGTCTACTGAGGTGCATTACAAATTTTATTAGAAAATTAAAGAATTCATCAGGAAAGTTAATATTTTAAAGCATCTGGGGTCTCACAGCTGTAGCTAATTACAAACCACTAAGCTCGTTTGCAGACAACAGTAACAGAGTGGTTAATAAAAGGCTCAGAAAATGAAGATTGGAAAAATAATTTCTGCAATATCTTTGTCATTTCACAACTATGTGAGATTGCTTGAAGAAACTGGCCTTTCTGGCCCCCTTGCTACGAGATACTTTTAATCTGTTTTATTAATTTAGTCTTTTTGCTCCTAGGTACAGTCTCAGTCATTTTCAACTTAGTTAGGTTATTGGAGGAACTAAAAGGGCTGCGTGCAGGGTTTCCCATTTAATGTCCTGTGTGTTTATTAAAAGGGCAGCAAACACTTAAAAAGCTCCTATGTAACAGTATGTGGTTACATGTTATTTACAACTAGTATAAACTGTATATTATAAATCCTTCTTTCCAAATGCAACTTGACAGAAGGTGCCTTAAAAAACAAAAATGTCTGAAGAGTGACATTTTTTCTCATGGAAGATTTGTCCTGTATCTCCTTCAGGAACTTCTGCTGATCTTGAATGCTCTGGTAATTAAAAGTGTCAATAGGAGTTGATTGATACTTCTGGCAGTGTGGCCAGCAGGAGTATCCAAAGCAGACTCAGTTATGGCAATAAAAGTGTACTCATACCTGTGCAACTTGTTTGCACAAGAGATCGATTAATTTTTCCTGTATCAGCTTAAAACATTTGCTGTTACAGCTTGGCCCAGCCCAGGAGTGTGCCAGTGATGGAGTTTTATCGGTGCACCTTGTGTAAACATCACCTCAAAGAGCCTCATCTGAGTTTGAAAAGGTGACTGTGCTGGCACATCTGCTGCGTGCAGGTACATGAGCAAATACATTGTACAGAAGAGGCTTTTTATTCCAGCAG
>NW_009953503.1:137816-143658 GCF_000747805.2 Chaetura pelagica
GCAGGAATGGCATAATGAGAATGAGGAGGTGGAAACTTCAGCCAGAAAATTCAAATATGAAATGAGATACACATGTTCAGCTGTGAGGGTGATAGGCCTTAGCCAAACACAACTTACTGAGCTGAGTACAGAGGGAACTCGGGGAAGTGTAATGGCCTGTGATATGCAGAGGGTCAAGTTCTATGATCTAACCATTTCTTCTGGCTGACATCTCTTCATAAAAAAATCTAGTTCAACCATAACTTAAGGCCTAAAGAGAGGAATTGCTGCATGAAATTCCATGACTAGCACTTAAGGTGCAGTTAGAAGTGTCCCTTCTGGCTTTATAGTCTATGGATGGATTAATGTGTTCAAGTAGCCTAAGGGTGCAACACGTGCTGGCAAGAGCCCTAACAGAGAGAACCTCCTGTTAAAGTGCTCTCAAATAGTCTGGCCCGTGGACATCACAGCTGTGTCTGCACCAGCACTTAGTGGGCTCTGACAGGAGCACATTTGTTGAGTGCAACAGTTGATGATCCAGCATCCCTGCTCCTTGGGGCTGATCCTGACCCTGCTCTGGTTCCAGGCTGACCCCATGGGCTCTGTGCCTCTCAGCAGGCAGGGGATGTTGGAGCTGGAGCAGCTTTTCCAGTTTGTGCACACTGAGACTCCTCTGCAGTGTAGACCAAAGTGTGGCAGGTGGGGCTGAGGAGGAGATCCCTTAGGAAAGAATGGTCTCCATCCAACATAAGGCATGAATATGGACTGATCCTATGGCAGCTCTCACTTTAAAATCTGGACCTATTCAGAAGGTAGCAAAGAATAATAGAAAGGTTTGGGTTGGAAGGGACCTTAAAGATCATATAGATCCAACCCGCCTGCACAGGCAGGGCCACCTCCCACTAGATAAGGTTGCTTAGAGCCTCATCCAGCCTGGCCTTGAACACTGCCAGGATGGGGCTTCCGTGACCTCCATGGGCAACCTGTTCCAATGCCTCACCACCCTCATAGTAAAGAATTTCCTCCTAATATCTAATCTAAATCTCCCCTCTTCAAGTTTTAAGCCATAGCCCCTTGTCTTCATGCTACATGCCCATGCAAAAAGTCCTGCCCCAGCTTTCTTGTAGCCCCCTTCAAGTGTTGGAAAGCTGCTATAAGGTCACCTCGGAGCCTCCAGGCTGAACAACCCCACTTCCTCAGCCTGTTTTCATAGGGGAGCTGCTCCAGCCCTCTGATTATTTTTGTCACCCTCCTCTGGACTACCTCAAGAAGCTCCATGTCCTTCTTATGTTGGGTGCTCCAGAACTGGACACAGTATTCCAGGTGGGGTCCCACAAGAGCAGGGTAGCAGGGGAGAATCACCTCCCATTTTCATACATGTCCAGCATATACAATAAAGCTGTGTGCTTGCTTTCCTAGAAATTCTGTTAGAATCCAAAACCTAAACTGGGACTTGGTGTGAATTGGCTGATGGAGCAGTAAAGCCTCAGTGGCTGTTGAGCAGTGACAGTGCAGGAGGTGCTTGCTGCCTTGGAGACAGAACGTGGGGGGCTTGGGGTCTGCACTGAAAAGCTGTGATGGGTAGTAAGAAGATTCATTAGTTGTACATTTCCTTTTTGTCTAGGTCTTGTAAATGTGAGAGATGGACCAAAAATGTGTCCCTTGTTTTGGGCTGAGATAGTTCTGTGTGTCAGTTTAGTCGATGGGATGTAAAATTATCCTGGTCACAGCTCTGCAAGGGGCTGGTCCAAAGAAGGCAAAGTGGCTAAAGCCCTAAAATAGCTCCAGATGTTACAGATGTTGTTTTTTCTTCTTACTAGCAATTACTCTCTTGGAATTGTCCAGCAGTTTTTCTTCTTCCTGTGGAAGAGTGAACAGAATCATGACCAACCAGGTCATGAAACTTGCCAGTGGTAAGAACATGCTAGAATCATGGAGTGGTTTGAGTTGGAAGGGACTTGTGTGCAAACTTTAAAACGAGGAAGCGTTTCCAACAAATCCTGATTTGGATTGACACAAGTTTCTTGTTTTATAAAGGATCTTTTCCCTACAGTGTTTGTACTAAACCAGTGCTGGTTGTATTCTTCAGAAACTGCAATATTCCTTTACATGTTATTTTATTGCCTAAGATACTGCTCCATCCCCAAAGTCATATTTTATATTTTAAACTGCTTGTCTTCTAAGATGTATTTATTGCTGTGTTTGTTTAACTTGGTTATCTCCTTCATCAGTCTGTTTCTTGCTAACTTAAAGCTGCTGCTCTTTGTTTTTAGTATAGAAAGCTGCTTCCCTAGGGATGTATAGTCCAGGACTTGTCTCTGTAATGGGGCTATTTGTTTTCTTTGCCCCTTGCAGTTGCCTGCTGTAACATTTGTAGTATGTGTTAAGTAATCCTTGAGGTAACATTTTTATTATGTCATAAAAAGTGCGTGGCAAATATATAATAACTCATGGAATTTGTTTGTTTAAAATGGAAGGATAATTTATTGAGTGTGTTACATGAGACCTGCTCCCCCTTATTAGAGCTGTAGAAGTGCAGCTTATTTAGAAGTATGTTCTATTGAGAAAAACCACGATCTCTGACATGCACAGAAAGTTTGAGCATGGTTGGGTAGAAATGACATCATAGTTTATGTACTCAATAAAAATTTAATTAAGTCATTACAGAAGTTGCAGTCATCATTTAACCCTCTGATTTCTTATGTTTAGTTCTTTTTTTAAACATTCAGTAATAACCAGTCTCCAAATCTTGATAGCCTATAAAATATCTGCATGAATTTTAATAGTTTATATTAATGGAAAAATAAGAGTAACTGACATAAAAGGAATTTTCCTGGTGTTTGCCCTGTATGCATTTCTATAAAAATCAACACATGAAAAAAGATAATGGGTTAATGGAAGAATATTTGAACTGGGATTTGCTAGAGTGACAAAAGCCAATTCATATTTTGATAGAAAAGCTCTTGCATCATCACCAAGGTGAGTACTCTTAAGGATGCTACGAAAGCCCTCAGGACGTGGGGTTCACACTGTCACGAGTGTGAAGATTTTAGCTGTGAGTTCTCACAGCTTTTCTTTAGCCTGGCATGAGCTGTACATCAAAGGCAGCAGGGCTTATTCCCTGCCAGAACTGACATCCCACTCTGCAATCCTCTTTGCACTTTCTTTTTGTGAAGCCTGTCTCCAGGATGCAGCCTGGTACACGAGTGTGGTGCTGGTGTGCAGGTGTGAAGAGAGTTATTCCTGTTACTGACACTGATGTTCTGTGCCAGAGCTGTGGAAAAGACAAGCCTTGTGTCTCTTGGAGCTCTTGTGAGGGCCAATAGAAAGACTAATATCTACCAACAAGTGCAGCTTAGCCCTCAGGACAGGGGCTGTTTTTTACATCATTTTGTTGAAAGAAATAAATGTACAGACAAAAGGAATAAAGAATTTGGGTGAGGGAGATGCATGTGGTGCATGAAAGGAGGATGGAGCCAGACTGTTCAGTAGTTCCCAGGGACAGGGCAAGGGACAACAGGCACAAGCTGGAACATGGGAAGTACCATGGAAATACAAGGAAAAACTTATTTACAGTGAAGTTGACAGAGCACTGGGACAGGCTGCCCAGGGAGGCTGTGGAGTCTCCATCTCTGGAGACATTGAAAACCCCCTGGATGCAGCTGTGGGTAAAGTATTCCAGGCAACCCTGCTTTACTGGGGTGGGAGTTGGGCTAGGTGATCTCTAGAGGTCCCTTCCAACTCTGACTATTGTATGAGGTATCCCAGCCACTGCTCTGGACCTAGCAGCTGATCCTTTTGGTTCTGTCTTGAGCTCACATGAGGTCAGTTCTACAAGCCAATGGGTGGCTTCAGCCAAACCAGCAAATATTTAACCAACTGTTAAATTTAGTTAAATGTCAGAGTGGAACTTGGACTGAGTCACACTTACAGCATAGGGGGAAGTAGCTGGATCATCGCAAGCTCTTAGTCATAGTCAAAACAGAGTAAGTCTGAGCTTCTAGTGAGAATTTGTGTGATTCCTGAGAAAGTCAACATTGACAAGTAAGTGAGGAGTGTTGGTAGGGATGGTGCCTCTATCTTTAGCATCACAGAACCTTTACTGCAATGGCACCTCCAGCTCTGGAGTCCATGCTGTACAAAAAAAAAAGTTGAAAAACCTCCAAGGTTCTAAAAGACCTGTGTGAGCCAAGGCCTGGAGAACCTGCTTCATAGTTAAAATGCAGAGGAGTCATCATTGTCTTGGCCTGGGCTGCCACAGAGAGGACAGCTTTGCCCTCACCCCTTCCCCAGCTCTGCTGTTTCTCCACTCGTGGAGCTGAATGGCAGAGTTCTTGGCTGAGGATTCTTCTGCCACTCACCTGTTTGAGTAACACTCAGTTGTGCACAGGGTTGACAGAGCTGTGTTACCTGTTGTTCTGAAATGTCTGACTGCACTGACATCATTCCAGCCAAATCCAACCCTTTTGGGCACCGTTTCTGTTTTGCCTGCTGAGTGTGAAACTGATGATGTTTTCTCATCACTTCCTCCTCAGAGCCTGTACAGATCATTTTCTGGTTTATTTTTCAGATTAATTCTGTTGTCCTAAAGGAAGACATGAGAACCATGGTAGAAAACTTCTATGCAGCTCTGTTTGGATATGATGAGGTAAGAAGGGTGTTTTCAGACAACATGCAAGAACAAATAGACCATTGAATTAATGAACACAGAATACTCCAGATGAGTGAAACCTTTGCTGTACATCTCTTTGGAGACATGTTATGTCATGGAAGCAGAGTTCTGACCTCCTGTGATCATCTTGTGCCTGGGGTTGAAGTGCTGCTAAGAAAAAAGAAAGCACACAACATATTGATGTAAAACCATGAGACATGGAAGGAGGGTTGTTCTTTGTACTTCTTGACCATCAATAAATCCTTTACTCCCTCTGACTGCCATTGTACTCAGCTATACTTTGAAATCAAAGAGAGTATTTACAGGAACTATCTAATTAATATGGGCAGGCAAAAGCTCCCCTGTGCACAGGTGTCTGCAGGACTTTCTAGAAGAAAATACAATGACATCATCTGCTTTAGTAGTGATTCTTTTTGCTCTGGTAGGTGTTGCCCCTCAGATGTTGGTGGTATTATTTTTTGCAGTGATTTGCATTATTAATAACTTAAAAATGTAAACTTCATGGAATTGTGGACACTTGTTATACGTGCAAGTCTTTAATCTAGTTTTAAGTGTAGCCAGGATGTGTCTGCCTGTGTCAGTCTGTCTTTTTTCTTTTCTCTTTTTGTTGACACTCTTTTTGGAAACAAAATATCTAGTTAAATTAAAGCCAAATGTTGACCTTTTTCAGTTTTAGCTGAATATTTTAACGTCCTCTCTTGCCTTTGGCAAATGTGCCAGCAGAACACAGGAGTTATGAGACTATGGTGGTAACACCACGTAAGCTAAAAAGACAATAAAAATGAGAGAGAATTTAGACAAAAAAGCACTCATGGATGTGATTCTCATAGAAGCCAAATTTAATATTAGATTTAACTGGAAAAATCTAGATAGTTCTTGATGATGAGGAGCTCTCCCCTTCTCATTTACAATGAAAAAATAGAGAAGCAAAGCAAAATAGCAAAGTCCTGACTACATTTCTACAACATTGTATTAAATATCCTTTAATTTTTCTTTTCCAAATGTCATGGGCTTCTCACAAGTCTGTGAGGTGGTTCTGTCTTCCCTGCATGGCCAGAATTTTTATGGTGAAGATTTCATAACACAGAAATGCAATTATCAGCTCCTGCATTAGGAATACACTCACCCAGGTATTTTTCCAAATTAACTGGCCAGGATTCTTGTTATAGGCTGCTCTGTAAATTATTTTAA
>NW_009953503.1:143724-175103 GCF_000747805.2 Chaetura pelagica
GGCAGCTGTGGGCTCGGAGGCAGCCAATATTGTCAGCTGCCAAGTAGAGCAATGTGGTTGTCTTGTGTTCAGACCCTTTCCACGTGCAGTTTTTAATCCCCCTCTGTACTTCCATAGGGAATCTTGTCTGATGATCACGTTCTGGCAGCAGCTCTTTGGAGAAACCTTTTTAACAGGAACTGTGAGGACCCTCGGCACCTGGAGCTACTCGTCGAATACGTGCGCAAGCAGGTACCCTGCAGCTCGTGGTGTGGCTGCCCTTCATTCCCTTCTCTGGAGTAGTGCATTTTGATTTTTATTGCTTGCAGACTATGTAGCTCAGTTCTCATAACTGAGGTTTATATCCAGTAGTTAGGAGAAGGTAAAAATACAAAAGCTGGCAGATGCTGCGGTTCGATGGGACGTTCCTGCAGAGAAGCTCAGGGAGTAATTGCAGGTGATTGTGCTGATCCTTTCCTGGGCCTGTGCTCTGATGGGGCTTGACAAGATGTGTCAGGAATGGGCTGCAACTTGTAGAGTTACAGTTGATGTTGCAGAGTTGGAATCCTCTTCATACTGAAACAGCACCCAGAGCTTGAAAATCTCCTGATGGTCTCTCTGGGAAAGCAGGAAAAGGTTTTGTTTTCCAGAATTAGTTTATTGCTTCTTTCTGTTGTTACCTAACAGCTATTTTTATTCCTTTCCTGGAGGAAACAATGTAAAGTAGTGTTTGTCCTCACAAACCCTGGTTTGTGAACCAGTTTTATAGGAAATTTGGTAGGATGTAGTCCAGGTGGGTATCAAAGACAGAAAAGGCATGAAGAGGTTCTGGAAGAAGTGTAGGCTGTTGGACAGGGAACTGGAGACCAGAACCTCCACCACAGCATTCTCTGTAAGGTTCCCAGTACTACATTCAGGACCAGGCAGAGATTTGGAGAGACAGTATTTCTGTGTGTGTCTGAGAAAACGGTATGGGCCATAAAGGCTGGACTTTGTAAGGGACTGAGGATACTTCTGGAATGCTAGAGGGATTCTCAGGAGGGACAGACTTAATTTAATGTTTAAGGTTCCTGATGCTTAACATCAGTGAGGCTGTAGGAAAGTTTACAACTTGTACTTCTGTGCATTCAAAAAAAGGATGGGACAGGAGCTGTCAGCAGTTGATGAGGACAGAGTGATCACACAGATAAATGTGGCACGCTGGGGAGGAGTTGGCACAGCTTCTGCAGAGACAGGTTGTTCCTGTAGACAACTCTGAAGTGGTGCACGTGAGAAAAACAGTCCCAGCTTTACACAGGTATTGATGAGCTCTAAACTTACCACACAGGAATGAGTCCTTGAGGTTAGAATTGTATTATCAAAACGTCAGCTCAGCGCCCTGTAGTGTTTAAATAAAGTAAAACAAATGCTCAGTACTACCAAGGAAGGAATACAGAATAAAATAGCATTGCCATGCCACTTTTTAAATCCATGGCACCTTTATGATCTTGAATAATGTGTGTGCTTTGGGCTCTGGCCATCAAGAAAGACAGAAATCAAATTAAGAATGTTAAGAGATGAGCAGTAAGGATGAGATGAAACAGCTCCTTGATTAGGAATGAGTAGGATACCCTGCTTGAAAAACAACTGAGAGAGAATGTGGGGCAGCTCTGGGAAATCCTGAAGGCACGTGAGGGTGAGCAGGGAAAGGCTGGTCACTGCTGCAGGAACGTGGGGATGTAACTTTGCCACAGGTTGGTTGGGATGCTCCAGCTGCACATGGGCTCCAAGGCCACTGGCAGTGTTTATGGGACAGAAGTATGTGCAGGTTTGTTAAACCCACAACAACCACTTCAGGCGCAAAATCCCCAAACTAAGAAATTTTGAGAGGGAGGGAAAATAAACAAGGAAAGTAACATAGTATGCAAGCATTGCATTTGACTCCAGGGGAATCTGCTGGTGGTGACTGCTGGAAACAGGATATTGTGCTTCAGTGGCTCTTTGGTCTGACCTTCCATGGCCATTGGTCTGTTCTTCCCTCTGTTGAGAAACTCCTTCTCAAATTACCTTTGGTTTCCAGGATGCATTGTGTATGAGGCCTTTCCCACCACTTCTTGCTGATCCTGTCTTTAACAGTGGCTGTTAGTAGATGCCAGAGAAGAATATAGTAATAGGGCAGGCATGTCTACTATTTCTCTGGTCAACTCTCCTAGCAATCTGCTGCCTCCACAGACTTCCTGAGCCAGAGGTGGTGGGTTTGTCTTTTACTCACCCTTGTTTGCAGCATCTTGTGGCAGCAGGTTAACCCTATGTGGTCTGACAAGGGTTTTAGAATCATGGAATCACAGAACATGTGGGGTTGGAAGGGACCTCTCAAGGTCACCCAGTCCAGCCCCTGCATTGAGCAGGGACCTCTGTAACTAGATCAGGTTGCTCAGAGCCCCATCAAGCCTGACCTTGAATGTCTCATGGGATGGAACCTCCACCACCTCTGGGCAACCTGCTCCAGTGCTTCACCACCCTCATGGTAATGAAGTTCTTCCTGATACCCAGTCTGAATCCACCCTGCTCTAAGGTTAAGGCCATTGTCCCTTGTCCTGTTGCTACACACCCTCCAGCTCATGTGTTTTTATGTTATAAACCTCAGGTGTTCCCTGCTGGTCAGGCTTTTTTCTGTAGTGAGAAGCCTTGGTCTCTGTGAAACCACTTTTATGAGAACACTCCATGTAGATGATGGCACTAACGGTGTGTCATCTGAAGTAACTTCTGGGAGGAGAAATTACTCATGTTAGCTTTGTGTGGCTCTTCTTTGTCCTGTTGCCAAATGTTCAGAGGAGACATCAGCTAAGTAGTTAGCAGAAAACCTTCTGCAGTTAACTCCAGTGGATCTGCAGATCCTTATCTCCTGGTCTTTCCATGATGCTTAAGCAGTCCTAAATTATCTTTTGAGATCTAGGTCACACAAATGGCAAAGTGTGCTAAAATCTCCCTGTTTTGCTTTTTTTTTGGAAGCCACATGTTTGTGTAGCTCTTGAGGAAGCTGAGTGGCCTCCTGGGGTGCATTCAGCAGAGTGTGGCCAGCAGGTCAAAGGAGGTTCTTCCGCTCTACTCTGTCCTGGTGAGATCACATCTGGAGTGTTGTGTCCAGTTCTGGGCTCCCCAGTTCCAGAGGAACAGGGACAGACTGGAGAGAGTCTCTAGTAGTCTCAACAGAGGCTACAAGGCTGGAACTGGAACATCTGTCTGATGAGGAAAGGCTGAGAGACCTGGGGCTGCTCAGTCTGGAGAGGAGAAGACTGAGAGGGGATGTTATCAATGTTTACAAATACCTGCAGGGTGGGTGTCAAGGAGGGGCCAGTCTCTGTTCAGTGGTGCCTGTGATGGGACAAGGGGATTCAAACTGGAGCCCAGGAAGCTCCACCTCAACATGAGGAAAAACTTCTTTGCTGTGAGGGTGACAGAGCCCTGGGCCAGGCTGCCCAGAGAGGCTGGGGAGTCTCCTCTGGAGACATTCCAACCCACCTGGACACGTTCCTGTGTGACCTGCCCTGGGGGGATCCTGCTCTGGCAGGGAGTTGGACTCAAATGATCTCCAGAGGTCCCTTCCAACCATCCTGTGATGCTGTGAGTGTGCAGGGGTGGTGGGGCAGCTCTCAGTGACACCCTGTCCTTGCAGGTGCAGCACCTGGACGCGCTGAGCGGGGAGGAGCTGCTGCTGACGGGCGAGGTGACCTGGCGGCCGCTGGTGGAGCCCGGCGCCCGCAGCGCCCTCCGCCCGCCCGGCCCCGTCTACAATGACGAAGGACTCTGAGCCTGCTGGCACCTGGCTCTGCTATCAGCTCTCCAGATCAGCTGGGGAAGCACGCCTGGAACGGACCTGGGCTGAGGCCAAGGGGTCAGGGAGGAAAATCTGCTGGTGGAGAGGAAGGATTTAATTAGGTGTCCTATCGGTGGTGACTCAGGAGCAGATCGGGCGGCCACGCTCTTCTAAATAGTCACCCACAAATAAATGCTGCTTGGTTTGAGAACCTCTGTCCTTTTTCAGGCACTGAGTGGCCCTTGCTGACAAATGGAAAACCCTGCCTTCTGTCTTTAGGAAACCAGGTATTTTACCATGACTTAGAATTATCTCAAGAAGACGTTTCTGTCCTTTGCCTGGTTTGAAGAGCTGCTACGTGGAGACACTGGGGTGTCCTCTGCTCCCTCAGTGGCTGGGAATGCAAATGTGAGCTTTGCATATTAGATTTAATGTATTTTCAAAGCCTGATCTGAAAATGGAACGGTCCATTTTTGCTTTAGTGGAGTCAAGCATTGCTTTAACAGATTCTGAAGGGTTTTCTGTGAAAATCCTTCTTAGGAACTCTGCTCTGTTGCACAAGGATGGGAGGATGCAAAGAATCATGTGCAGCCCCCAGTAATCAATGCTCTGTGACTGTCGCCATCTTCATGAGAACAAAGCCCCAGACATAGCTGGGCTGTCACCAGAAGCTGCCTCCCAGTGCTCCGTGTTCCCATCTGCCTTGCTGATCCCTCTGCATTCTTTTTAGAGTGGTGGTCTAAGAATTTCTTTAGGAAAAGAAGACCCCAGTTTCTGTCCCTGGCTCTTAGGGAGACAGGACTGTGCTGCCCCCCACCCCCCAGAGCAGTGGTCCAGGGCTTTGTGACGAGCCCTGTCAACCCCAGGGGAAGCTGTGTCTGGCTGCGCAGGCAGATCACGCCAACACAGTAATTATGGGAGCAGGAGCTCTGCTGATGAGATCAGCAGGGGCTGAGGTGTGCCCTGTGGGTGGATGGTTCACCAGGCTATTTCCAGGTTGGTGACAAAAACAGTTTTCATTTCTCTCCTGTCTAAAATCCTAGTCAATAAATCAATGTCAGTCGGGGTCAGATGTGTGTGTTCTGTGCCGTGTGCGCTTTTGGTAAGATCAAGTCTTGTCATATCAGGATTTATTCCTAATAAAACCATTGCACAAAACTCAAGCTTCATGTGTGAAATTAATCCTTAATTTTTAATCCTTAATTTGTAATCCTTAATCTGGTGAAAGTCTTGACTGTGCCTGGCTGTGACTGTTCTTCCTTCTGAAGTTGCTTTCTTCATGTTGTATGTTTAGGGGAATATTTGACCTCCCTTCCCTGGGAGAAGAGCAGCAGGACACAGGCTCCCAAACACTGGCTTGCATTTTATTTTTTTTTTTTGTTAATCTTCTCTTAGGGAGCCTTCTGTGTATAAAAAGGGCATTTTGTTATTTTTTTCCAAGGCTAACTTCCTCAGTTTAACTTGTTATAAAATGAGTCATGTAAAGAAACCCTCCGTGTGTGAGGTGTATCCCTTCTCTGTGAAAACATTACAGACCAAACAACTTGCTTGCAGTTTATTTAAGATGCTTTTGTTGAAAGCTGAGCTAAGCAGAGAAACCTCTTATGTGTGAAGTATTATACAGTGTGAGTGAGATAATAACACCTTGTAATTCATTACAGCTGGGTTGTATTTACATAAAAGAAGGCTGAGCTGTGTAGGAATTTGCTGATTAATTTATTTTTAATGAGAGCGAAGTACACCAAGTACCAAAATAAACTTTGCTTTGTGTATCTTACTGCTCCTGAAATAGGTGGAAAAATTAATGGTAGATATTTTGGCTCAAAACTACATACATTAATTCATATACAAAACAGTCATTTAAGCTTTAACCCCTCTCCAGCTATGTAATTCAAACCTGGACTCACGTTATCCACACCATGGGAACAGAGGACTGGGAGGACCCCCTCATCCAACCTGGAGCTGTACACAGGTCAGAGACAGGGTAGTATCTGTGGTGCTGGTGCTGTGGAGTGGGGGGAATTCATGGGACCACTAGTCTGTAGGTGACAACACCTTTTGTTCTCTGAGTATGAGGTGGCCATGTGGTCAAAACTGAACCCTTTCCTATGTTTATGTGCAGGAGTCTCCAGAAATCTTGGTGCCAGGTTGTGGTCATTGGCATCTGCTTTTGCACATTTTATTAATATGAGAATAAAGACCTATAATCATGGCTCTCCTCTTGTTCCATGGAATGGCTTCAACCACCCTGCTGTGACAGCTGAGCCAGCAGGCAGGGTGTGTCTTGGACAGGAGTGTGTGGGGCCTGGTAAGTGAACAAGGCAGAAACTGCCCATTAATTAAAAAGGGTAATCGGTTAAGTGAGAAAAAATACTCTGGAGGCTGCATAGGACAAGAGAAGACCTTGCTTCCCAGCCATCAGTTAACTGGAGACAGGATTTGGATGGATAACATGACCCCTCTTACTTGAGGGGTGCATGCCAGGGGGCTAGAAACCTGCCATGGCCACGGGGAGTTAGGAAGAAATTCTGTGCTGTGAGGGTGGTGAGAGCCTGGCCCAGGCTGCCCAGAGAAGCTGTGGCTGCCCCATCCCTGGCAGTGTTGAAGGGCAGGTTGGATGGGGCTTGGAGCAGCCTGGGCTGGTGGGAGGTGTCCCTGCCCATGCAGGGGGTTGGGACTGGATGATCTTGAAGGTCCCTTCCAACCCAAACCATTCCTTGATTCTCTGATCTTACATAAAGACCAGCATTTTGAGTCCTTGCAAATGAGTGTGTTTCCAGTAGCAAGGTCTCCCCTTGCAGGCCCTGGGGCAGCAGTGCTGAGCAGCTGACAGGGGTTCCTCTGCCCAGCACTGAGGAGGGCAGCAGAAGGCAGAGTGTTGTAACCCAGTGCTGCAGGGCCCATCTTCTCCCCCTTCTGAGGCTTTGCAGAGGGAATGACTGAATTTGTTTTGCTTATGGTCTTTATGCTGCTGGGCTTTTTGAAAGTGGTCTCAGATCACTGACCTGGGGACACTGACTGTATTTTAAGTGACTATATCCATGTGTGTTTCTTCTGGAAGGAGCCTGCTGAGCCCTTTGTCATCCAACCTGATCTCATCTCTCATATACAGAATTTGGATATCACTTATTATTCCAAATGACTTGTTTCTTCAACTTTTCCAGGTGTCCTAAAATGAAAGAGCCTTAGGAAGCACTCACTCATTATTTCAGGTAGATCTTGGCTTTCTTGTCTCGGGGAGAAGAAAAGAAGGATCAGTATTCGATGACTTCCCTTCCTTCTCTGCTCTTCTCCACCAGTGGGAGAGCAGGTGCTTTGGGTCATGCTCGGTCTGTTGTTTCCAACTCATATTCTGAGATGTTCTGGAGTTGGAGGGGAGTTATCTGATACCCTTTGATGTCTGCTCTTTATTTTAGATGTTTAAATGTTTTTCTGTCTCAGTTTCTGTGCTCACACTGCCTTTTGGTACTAACATCTAATGGTTTTGTCCTGCCCCTTCAAACAGCTGCAGTGCTGCCAGCACAGGCATCCTTGCTGAGCTCCACATTTCCTGCTCTGTCCAGGGCCCTCAGCCCTGTTCAAGTGCAATTACCACCTCCTGGATTTCAGACTCTTGACCTCACCTTCCACAAAGAAGGTTTCAGTCATGCTTCTGCTACACCAAGCCCTGGGGTCAGAATTGCTGCTCCTGATGTAGCAGTTGGACTTGACCTGTCTCACTTCCCCTGCCCTTGGCTGGGCAGGTAAGGTAAGCAGAAACTGCAGGATGAGTAAGAGCAAATCTTCCCACCAGAGCTTTGAAGGAGGTGAGTGGAGATTAGATGAAGAGCAGCAGAGCCATGGGAGGGGAAGCATGGGCTGGGAGGGGATGGTGACTGGTTCTGCAAGCAGGGTCCCTGTGATGGATGCCAGTGTGTGGCACCACTCAGGAGCAGTGAGAGCCATGCCATACCTTCTGACCCACTCTCTCCTTTCTCTGTACTCCAAAACCCTGCAGAGGAGCTCTGCCTTCAGAAATCCAGATCAGCTCTATGACTGCAACTCTGGTGCAGTGTATGTGCAGCATTTCTGTGGGACCCCTTTCATCCTGAGCATGTGCTGGGGGTCACAGACACCTAGAAATTCCTTGGTGTCTTCTAACCCCTCTGTTAGCAGAGTTGTGCCATGAACACAGCAGTCTCTTGTTGTGACATTCTCCAGCTTCTCAGGCCCCAGTGCAGACATTTGGTTGTGGTCTTAGCCTAGTTCATGGGTTTGTTGGGGTTTTTTTGGGTGATGCTGGTGGCAGCTGATTCCTTAATAGACACCCCCTGCATACAGGCTCCTGCCCTCTCCCTCTGCCCCTTCTCTGCCCCTGATCTCTCTTGTCATCCTATATAATTGAGACTTTTTTGCTCTTTTTTTCTCTCAAGAGACTGAGATAAACCCCATGCATACAGGCTCCTGCCCTCCCCATCTGCCCCTGATCTCTCTTGTCATCCTGTATAATTGATACTTTTTTGCTCTTTTTTCTCTCAAGAGACTGAGATAAACCCCAGCCCTGTCCTCTGCTGAACAGTCTGCATCAGACCTGCCAGGGCCTTTGGTGTTCTAAGGCTGGCTCAGCAGCTTTTCCAGCAGCCTGGGGGATGGGACTTCTCCCCCTCTGCAGCCTGCCTTGGGGAGCTGCATCTCCATCTTTTGAACATGTTGTGTCTGCACAGCTTGGTCCTCAGCACTGGGTCTTCTCCTGAAGGTCTGAGAAGTCAAGGGGAGGACACAGGAGCCTGGGAAAGTGGCAAGGACACAGGAAAAACCCTGAGGCTCTCCAGGAGTGTGTGGTAGGCTCTGCTGCTTAGGCAGCTGTGCTGTGCTTGGGAAGTATCCACCCCTGTTCTCTGCCTGCAGAGGGACTGTCACCCCTGGTGCTGCCTGGCCTCCAGCACTAGGATGGGGCAGTTGCATGTTAATAGTCTCATGATCCTTCACAGACTCCCCTGCTGAGGTTTCTTTCACTGCTGCCCCTTCTCAGGTGTTTAGGACTGTCCTGTGCATCCTACATGTGTTCTTCCTGAAGTTGCTGAACATGTTGAGGGAGTACTTGTTTTGCTTACAGTCATTCAACCTGCCTGGCAGCTTGCTCTGCTCATTTGTGGGGCAGCAGAGAGGTTTGGGCCTCATCCTGCCACTAGGAGTGCAGAACAGGAGCTCAGAGGAGCCTGATTTCACCTTCTGCTGTTACATATCAGTAGCTGCTCCAGATGTGACATGCTGGGAGCAGCCAGAGAGGTTAGGTCAAGTGGCAATGGATCTGCTTGAGGGCCAGACTGGTGTAAACAATTCCCTGCACACCAGTGTAGGAACCAGAAATGCCTACTGTCCAAGTTCCTATTGTTGTGTGCAGGGGTGTTGGTGCAGGAGGAGCCTGCAGCTGAGGCTGGATACTGTGGGTGCTGCTGTGCTGCTGCAGCTCCCCTGGGAGGCAAGAGGTCCTTCATGCTCATTTAGGAAGCAAGGAGCCCTGCACATGCAAAGCCTTCAGTAACAGTTCCGTGGCTTGTCCATTCCTCACCCCCCCTGCAAGCCTCCCTGGCTGCTCCACATCCTGTCCAAGCCAGGACAATCTTGGGAGGATTTGCTCATTGTCCCACATCCTTCCCTTCGTACCCTCTTCCTGCTGGTCACTAGACCCACTGATGGTACAATGACCAGCTCTCTTCCTGGGTATTTCCTTGGGAAGGGGAGAGGAGGAGGTGTCAGGGATTGCTCTTTCACAAGTTCAGCACAGGGCAGCAGCTTGGGGAGGAGGCACCTTGTGGTCCTCTGAACAACCTGGTCTAGGGGTTGGTGTCCCTGCCCATGCAGGGGGGTTGGATCTAGATGATCTTTAAGGTCCTTTCCAGCCCAAACCAGTCTGTGATTCTGTGATTTTATGATGTGTGAATAAGCACCTGGAGCAACTCTGGGCTGGACCTCAAAGGGCCACCAGAGCAACTCCATGGCCACACGTTGGCTTCCCTGCATGGCCTGTGGTTGGTAGGTACCTCAGAGTGGCAACTGGAAGGGACCTCTGTGCTGGACACAGCACTGGGCAGGGGGCCAGCAGGGGAGGTAGGGTTGTCTGCTTTCCCTGCAGGTAGCTCATGTGGCTCAGGGCTGGCCACTGGTGCCCTTCAGCAGAGAGGGGCAGAGCTGCTCTCCCCTGATTTGGAAGGGTCTTGACATACACATGGAAAAAATGAAGCAAGCACTTGTGTGCTGCTGCTGTGCTGAGAAGAGGGATTCTGCAATGCCATGGTCAGGGAGCTCAGACAGAAACCTGGGAGACCTGCCTGCTCATCCTGTGAGTTCAGGGTTGACCCAGATCTCAGTGCAGCAACTAAAATTGGGACGTTCCTCATGTAGCTGTGCTTTTTACATCTGGCCTGTGAATTCTGCCCAGTGGAACATTGCCATGCAGATGGCTTCCAGAAATGCCTACAGATGAGTATGTTTGAACACCATGATGTTTTGTGGTCAAAGATATGGATTTCAGTCTGAAATAGAAAGGTGGGAAAACAGCAAACCTGGCTCCTCATGTTCCTGGGGATGCTCTCCAGGAGCTGTAGCACCACAGAAAAGGTTGGCAGGCTCCCTTCATTTGTGCTTGAAGAGGGAGCAGCAGGTACATTTTATGGAAAGCCCAGGCAAGGTGTTAGTGTTTGGTAAGCTCCAAGAACGTCTGTAGTGGGACACTAGAATGAATTACTGCCTAATGCTTGAATCCTTCCTGAGCTCAGGTATCAGCCAGAGTGTAGCTGCCTAGGGACACTGACTTGGAAGTGGGACTTGGTGTGTGTCTTGAGCCAGAGGGAATT
This sequence comes from Chaetura pelagica, assembly GCF_000747805.2. Classification (NCBI taxonomy): domain Eukaryota; kingdom Metazoa; phylum Chordata; class Aves; order Apodiformes; family Apodidae; genus Chaetura; species Chaetura pelagica. Next base: position 154,336 of record NW_009953503.1, read on the forward strand.
TTCCATTTTCCTCTAACATAAAAAGGACATGGAGCTCCTGGAGTGAGTCCAGAGGAGGCCAAGAAGATGCGTAGAGGGCTGGAGCAGCTCTGCTCTGGAGCCAGGCTGGGAGAGTTGGGGTGTTCAGCCTGGAGAAGAGAAGGCTCCAGGGAGACCTTAGAGCACCTTCCAGGGCCTGAAGGGGCTCCAGGAAAGCTGGGGAGGGGCTTGGGACAAGGGCAGGGAGGGATGGGACAAGGGGGGAGGGATTAATACTGGAAGAGGAGGGATTTAGGTGAGATATTAGGATGAAATTCTTTGGTGTGAGGGTGGTGAGAGCCTGGCCCAGGCTGCCCAGGGAAGCTGTGGCTGCCCCATCCCTGGCAGTGTTGAAGAGCAGGTTGGATGGGGCTTGGAGCAGCCCCATGTTGGCCCATCAGCCTGTGGAACACCAGGCAGAGACATCCCTCTCCCTGGCACTCAGCAGGAGCAGGGTACCTCAGCTCATTTTATTTGTCTGCATGGTAAATCTGTCACTGGCTTCAGCAGCCTGAGTTCTCCTTCTGCTCTGGGGGAGAGACAAGCACTTCCAGGGCACATCCCAGCTAGCCTGTTCCAGGTGGCTGCTGCAGGGTGACTCCCTGGAATTCTCTGCCTCTCCCCACCAGCACTGGAGAAGCCTGGACTGACAAGTTCAGCACGAGATGTTCATATCATGTGTGCTTTCCTGTGCTGAGGTCCATGAGAAGTTACAGGATGGAAAGTGGATCATTCCCAAACACCAGCTGGGGACAGTGGAAATCCCTTTACAGAACCAGTATCAGTTGCTTATCTGGCAGAAAACCCCCATTTGATCACTTCCTAAAAATCACACTTCCCATCTCTTCAGGAAGGCAAAACAAGGGTGAAGTTGCCCTCCCTTTAGGTTGTCACTGAGGTGTCAATATCACCCTGGCAAAGCAGCTCCCAGAGAAAGGCATAGCCCCTTCCCTTTGTTGTTTCCCCCAACTCCTTGACATTGTGTTTGGCTGTTCACCTCACGTTGCAAGTTCATGATGTTCTTCAAGCTGCTCTAACACTTATTTACACCCACAGCACTTGGATGCCAGCAGCTTCACTAGGATTTGCCCCACATCTGTTGCCCACAGCTGCTGACTCTGCACCCACAGCTCTGCCACAGAACTTAGATTTTCTGATTCATTGCAGCTTTAGTTCTGTCCTTGCAGCCTGCACAGTTCCACTGAGGGTTCATCCTGGCTGCAGGGATTTAAAGACCAGGCAGCAGATCTACACCAGTGATCCTGCTCCAGCTGTAGTCCATGGGGAATGATAGTCCCCTGGGGCCATGATTCCTCCCAGGTGACTTAGAGCTTCCTGCTGGTTCACACCTGGCCATGGCTGTCTCCCTCCATCTGCAACCTGGTGATTAGTAGAGACCAAACATCCAGCTTTCAGAGGGCTTCATTTAGCCTGGATTAATTTAATCTACAAGGTTTTGTAACTTGCAGATAAAAGGCTGGCTGATGAGATCAACTATCCAGCCAGTTCTTCCACCCCTGGTTAGCCTCTGTGCAGTTTAGTAGCCCCAGGGTGAGCGAGGTGATGGGTAGGGGAGGTCCCACTGCAGCCCGGGCACTGCTGGGTGCCTCATGCACAGCTGTTCACGTGCTGCTGGGTTCTGGAGGGGTGTTCCTGACACAGCCTTCACACTCAGCACTGCCTGGGTCGTTTCTCAAAAAATAGCTCCGTGAAACTTTTGGGAAGCTGGAGTTAACTAATCCCATACCACATGGTGTGTGGACAGACTCATCATTCAAATAGCACCAGACTCTGAGTTTAAATGTTCCTTCCTTGAAGGAACATTCCAGGGAGATCCAGGGAGATGCTGAAAGACCCCATGAGCTCTTGTAGCCTGTGGTATCTAATGACATGAGCTGTGCCCTGCTGTGCTTCCTACAAACACTGTCACCCTGTGACATCAAAAAAGCTGGTGCTTTGGCTTCTCTGCTGGGTGCCAGCCTAGCAGGGCCCAGGCTCCCAGGGCATGCTGAGGAGGAGCTATGGTTCAGGGATGAGTATGATTCTTGGCCAGGTCTGATTACCCACTTGGGATATTTGTATTTCATTCTAACTGACACTGAGAAGGCGGTTTGATTTGGAACAAATTTCAAGCAGGAACAAGTTTCAGCATCTGCATTTTCACTGTGAGCACAATGAGGGACAGAACAGGTTCAAGCCTGCTTGGCCAAGGGTGGGGACCTCAGCAGGGAAGGGGAGGGCAGTACATGAAGCAGTTACAAGGAAAGGGAAGGACCAGCTTGAAGAGCTGATCTTCCTCCCTTTGCACAGGGATCTCCGAGGACCATGTGTCAGGTGTGTGTGTCTGAGGAAGCCAAGAGAGGCAGCTGGGAAAAGCCAGCTCCTCCCCCAGAGTGGGAGGCTGTAACTGGTGATTAACTCCCAAGCAGAGTGGAGCTCATGCTGAGTCCTGGAGGAACCTGCCAGGAGGAACTCGGGAGTGCAAGAGGGTTCGAAGAGACCTGGAGTTGGACAGAGGACTGACCCAGCTGGAGAGGCACCTCTGGACAGCAGCACCTGCAGTCATGTTCAACTACCTGGCAGTGGAGGTGAGACCCCAGTCCCACCGCAGCTACCTGGGCCAGCAGGGAGTGTCTGGGCCACTGAGGAGCTGCCTGGAGCAGCTGAAGAAGCCGTGGTGGAGGGAGCCCACCCCACTGGTGCTGCAGCACAGCGAGACAGCCAGGCTGGCCATTGATGCCTTCCTGGAGCAGGGGGAGCGCGGCTACCTGGGCGCCATTGCCGGGGAACGGGAGCTGCCCTTTCTGTCCCACCTGGACATGGAGTACATGAGCCAGCAGAGAAGCCAAAGCTTCCCAGATCCCAGCTCAGTGAAGGACAAAGAGGCCGAGCCCAGCGACGAGGATGCCGGGGACGCGTCTTCCCTCAACTCTGAACTCACCTCCGGCACCTACTTCCCGCTCATGTCTGACGTGCACCCTCCAGAGCTGGAGCTGGGCTGGCCGGGGACCCCGCTCCTCTCCGTGGCTGGGCACACTCAGGCCACCGTGGTTTTCCAGAGGAACAAGGCCAACAGCATCAAGGACCTGCTGCGCTCCCTCATCAGCCGCGCGCGGACGGTACGTACAGAGCGGGGGCCCGGTCCCGCTGGCTGCTCCCCGAGCTGGACACCGGGCTCTCCAAGCTGCTGCTGCTGCTCGGGGGTGTCTGCTGTGATGGGATTGCTCTTTCTCTAGCAGATCTGTGACTGCTCCTGCTCCTTTTCCTTTCCTGTCATCCCCTCCCACCCGGGACGCGGTGCCCGGGGAGGTGTCTGTGGCTCTGGGGATGCAGGGCCTGGAGCCCCTGAGTGTCCCCAGGCAGCCCCCCTGCCAGGGCCTTCCCACGGCCAGGACTGCCCTGCACCCCAGGACATCACGTTAAGCAGGAGCAGAGGACACCCCTGGTGAGTTGCTGTGGGACCTGAGTGAGCCTGTGGGTCTGAGAGTCCCTGCCTGTGTCTGGAGAGGGTTGGGATACGTCAGCACGTCTTCTAGACTGGATGTCTGTGCCTCTCTGAGGATGAGTAAGATCAGCCCGTTGTGCCCCATCACAGCTCCTGTGGGGCAGAGGCTGCCAGCCCTGGGATCTCAGAAAAGCTGGATGAACACAGTCCCTGCCTACCAGGCACTATCCTGGTGGGAATTTACTCACTAACTTAGTTCCTTCCACCAGACTGTGCTGAAGCAGCAGCTCAGACAACTGGATCTCAAGACATGTTCAGCTTTTATTATCTTTGTTCTCTTTATGGTTCTTTTCATCTGTTCCATGTTAATCTTTTTTTTGTGGTGTTTAATCTCAATAGCGTGGTGGTGTGGAGGGAACTTGTAGTGCAAAGTACACTTTTAACCGTGCCTCTTATCACTCCAGCAGTTCCTTCTTTAACTTCAGTCGCTCCTTCAAGTCATTACTTCCTAGTGCAGCAAGTGGGAGATAAAGAGCCGTTCAGCCTGGAGGTGGCTGTGCTGGGCACACCAGCTGCTGCCTCCTGTCACAGCTGCACAGCTGAGCAAGGTCACCTTGTCCCCAGCCCGTGGAGCCGGGGCCCTGCAGCAGCTCAGGTTGCTCTGCAGCATCTCAAGAACCTCGTGTTGTTCTGTTGAGAGCATGACCCGAGGGAAATGGGGAGCTGCTTTTCTCCAGAAGAAGGCTCTTTTGCCACATAAGCTGCTGCTGAGCTTTAAGCAGCCGTTGCTTAATGCCTGAACTTCTGTTGCACCTTTGTAGGCAAATAGAGGAAGTTTTGGCCAGGAAGTGAGTGACAAAAAGCTTTGTTTGTCCTTCTAGGCAGCTGTTATATGATATTTTAAATGATCTGAAAAGTCCCGTGACTCCACTTCAGCAGTGGGGATTAAGACGTGGTCACGGCAGAAGCACAAAGTCCCCGGCTGCCAAGAAATGTCCCCGTGTCACTTAGCACACCTCCCATATCCCTGACAATACTATGATCCACTTGAAAAACATCTTGCTGCTTCCTCAGTCCCCAGGAACTTCTCACTTGCTGCAGGGAGGTTGCCCAGGCAGCAGGTGCTTTATTGCACTTTAAATATATTTTGAGCTTTTTACTTTGTTCTTTTTTTTTTACTGGGCTTGAAAAAGCTCTGGAAGTTTTCAGCCCTTTCTGTTCTAGCTGTGGATTTTCACTCAGTGTTTTTGACTGTTGTATGGAGTGTGAGAACGAGCTTCCATCTTCCTGGTTTATTATTGGTGTTTTACTGGCTTCTAGGTTGGGAGCTCTGGCCAGTGCTTCCCATGACTGGCAGCAGTTCCAGCTCACTCACACCCCCAGTTACACATCTTTAAGTAGTTACCAGGTCATTTTGCTCACCAAACTATCAAAAAATATGTTACTTGTGTGTCTTTTCATGACAAAAGAGCAACCAGACTTAAGAACATCTTTGGCTTGAGGTGCTAGTAGCAGCTGTGCAGAGAACCACTTGCCTTTTTGCTTTCCAACTGCTGTTCCTGCATTTCAGATGTTTTCTCCACCAGACTCTAAGCTCTCCTCGTCTGTCCCTCCTGGGGAGTGTTTCTCTCCCTGCTCCAGCTGACACAGGAGGGGACACAGTGTCAGGGGGGGATGTGGAACAGATCTTGAGATCCCTGGAATCTTCTGGCTCCTGCAGACAGGGAGGCACCTCTTGAGATGCTGCTGGCTGCTTTCTGCTGCCCAGCCACCCAGAGCCACACCAGCTGGCACATTTTGCACCAGGGCATTTGGGCTGACAAATCAGCAGAAAGGACATTTGTTTTACTGGTGCCCTTTGCTGGTGTGGTTTGTCTTTTTCCTTGGCTGTGTTTAAGCAGCTGCCTTTGAAGATGATGTTCAGCTGGAGCTTTTCCCTTTGCAGACGTAAGATGCAGCCACACCTCAGCCTTCATTTGATAATACTATGACAGTTTGTCCTGGTGTTGCTTGGGCTCCAATCTAGTTTGAACTGTCCCTCCTGCTTCTTCTGCCCCTCTTGGACAACTGTGGCCCTGGCTGGGTGTCTGCCATGGCAGAGGGGTCCCTGGTGGTCCCCCAGAGAAGCAGTGAGTGGCTCCCAATGGCAGCCCCACGGTGGTGACCCAAACCACACTGCTATTGGCAAATACCAGCCAAACCAGCTGTGCTGGTTGGGAACCAGACTGATGGCAACCCCAGTGGGGTGCTGGTAAGTGCTGTAATTCCCAAAGTGATGACTGTGGTAATTGCTGAATTGAGAGTTTCCAGCAGGGGATTTAGAAATGTCTTGATTTAACCCTAGAAGGGCAAGATGTGAATGTTCTGGGGCCTGTAGGGCAGCTCTGTCTTGGCAACGTCCTGACCTGCCAGGGCTGTGCCTGGGGCTTGGTGGCTGAGATCAGTGTGGTGAGGAACAGGGGTCTCTGGGGCAGCCCCAGCCCTGCAGCCCCCACCCAGGGGCTGGAGGCCCCATCGTGTTGCTTGGGTTGGAAAGGGCAGAGTGGCTGAAATCCCCGAGGCTTTTAAATGTGAGACATGAGCTGTCAGGGTCCCAGACTTAGGCCCCCAAGACCCACTGCTGCTGGAGATCACTTTTGAGGCTGTAGACCTCACATCTGGGACTATATGAGGCTTTGAGGGGAAGACTCCCAGGGTCTTCTTCCCCTAAAACATCTTGGCTTTGAGGTTGAGCTGATGTTATTAAAAGAGCTGTTTGCTGAGAGGGTGTTTTGGTGTGAGTGGCCCTTCGGGCTGTCCTGTGGTTGGAACCAGCAGCCTCACCACGGGGGTCTGCATCTCCACCATGCAGGGCTGTGCAGGCACAACCTGTCCCCTCCCCATGGACCTGCTCCTGCTGCAGGGCTCGTGGGCATCAGCTCGGGGTGCCTGCCAGCACCACCAGGAGCAGCTCTCCCCACATCCCTGCTGAGCAGGGGCTGCACCCGAGGAGGCTGTGAGCAGAGCTGCAGCCTGTCCCACCTCCTGCTGCCAACCTGAGCCTGCCAGCCTGGCAGGGCTCCTCCCAGCTTGCACAAGCTGTCCTGCAGCCTGGGGCACTGCCTGGCTCCAGAACTCTGCCAGGAGGTGCCAGGAGATCCAGCCAGATGGATCCACAGCTCTGGGTGCCACTGCTGGCTGTGCCACACGCTGCCAGCTCAGCCCCCTCCTGGGCACCAAGAAGAGCTTGGCCAGGGAGGTTCTTCTGCCCCTCTGCTCTGCCCTGGGGAGGCCCCACCTGGAGCCCTGGGTGCAGTTCTGGGCTCCCCAGTTCCAGAGGGACAAGGAGCTCCTGGAGAGAGTCCAGCCCAGGACACTGAGGTGCTGAGGGGCTGGAGCTGTGAGGAAAGGCTGGGAGAGCTGGGGCTGCTCAGCTGGAGAGGAGGAGGCTGAGGGGGGGTCTGATCAGTGCTTACAAATACATACATATATATATATATATATATATATAAAATATATATATGGCAGATGTTAGAAGGATGGGGCCAGACTCTGCTCAGGGGTGTCCAGGGACAGGACAAGGGGCAATGGGCACAAACTGGAGCACAGGAGGTTTAACCTAAAGATAAGAAAATACTTCTTCACTCTGGGGGTGACAGAGCCCTGGGCCAGGCTGTCCAGGGAGGCTGTGGGGTCTCCTCTGGAGACATCCCAAACCTGTGCTCCTCTGGGATCTGCTCCAGGGCATCCTGCTCTGGGAGGGGGATGGACTAGATGATCTCCAGAGGTCCCTCCCAACCCCACTCTGTGAGTCCCTGATCCTGCCCCAGAGAGCACTGCAGACTGGCAGGGCCATTCTGGGGCAAACAACAGCCCCAAACTCCTCCAGGCTGTGAGCACTGGGAGAGACAAGCAAGTTGGTGTAGTCTTGGGCACGAGTGGTCCCTCTGAACACGTGGGGTCTGAGGACCAAGGAGCAAGGGTCCCTCCTGACTCCATCCTGCTGGCTTCCCAAGCCAAGTTCAGATTGTCCCCAGGGCCAAACCTGCTTGAGATGAGCTGGAGAATCGTGAGGCAGGTGTGGCTGAGGGGACCTGCCTGAGCCCTGCACAAGGTTTTCTCTTGGTGCTTCATCACTAGAGTAGGGATGGGTGGCCCATCAGAGTCATTTGAGTGAATTGCCTTTGGTCTTTGGTCGAAGGCCAGTGTGGAAAGACATGGGGAAGCCCTTTTTTTGTGGGGGTCCCAGCAGTACCTGTTGCTGCTGGCCCAGCAGCAACACTGATTTGGGAAGCTGAAGGTGCTGCTCCCTGCTTTCAGAGCTCCTCCAGGGCTGACTGCTGTCCATGCCAGGTGGACACGTTTCAAGAGCAGAGGAGGGTTTGCCAGAGCCTCATCAGGCTTCTGGGAAGACAACACTGGTGAGGGCTGTGAGAGAGGTGCCCTTTGGAGTCAGGCTCTGAAGACTTTATCTCCCAGGGCCAGGGTGAGCGGGTGGAGAAGTGAGTTGGCCTGGACAGGAGCAATGATTTTTAGCACTCGATGAGCTAAAAAGCTGCCTTCTGTCCCATGTGGATGCCTGGGATCACACCAGCCTCCCAGAAGGTTCTTCCCTGAACCCTGCTGTGGGGGGCTGGGCCTGGGGTCTTCTGCCAGATGTTGGGGACCAGTGACTGTGCAAGTCATCATCACAGAGATGGGGGACAAATCAGAGCAGGAAATCTTGTCCACCTGCAAAAGGGATGAATTCCCAAGGGAGCAGGAGCAGCCCTGTGGCTCTGCTGTGGCTCTGGTGCAGAGGGTCTCTCCACGGGGGGTGTGGGCAGGGAGGAGCCATCAGGCCAAGCAAAGACCAGGCAGGAGAGCAGGGGAAAGCCCAGGGGCTGCCCTGTGCCCCGGGCAGCTGCTTCCACTCAGCACCTGGGCACGGTGAGAGCCTGGGGAGGCAGTTTGTTCATGAAAACAGAGCAGCAGGGCCTCTGGGCAGTGGGTGATCTGGGGCAGAGACCTGTGCCTGTCCCCACATCCAAGGGCAGGGACACTTGGAGCTCCTCTTTTCTGCAGGTCAGAGCCATCAGTGTGTGATTCAGCCAGTTCTTATTTAAAGCCTGAACCACTGCTGTCATACAAGTCACATAACAGCTGTTCTGCTGTGCCTTCAGCTCTGTCTGAGGAGGAGCAGATGAGCAGAAGAGGCAGAGGAACGTTCACCCTCCATGGGTGGCTCCATCAGGTGGTTTGGAAGCTGTTGAAGTGCATCCATGGCCACGCTCTGCCCCAGGCACAGGAGTGTTTGGAAACAGGAGTCCTGCCTCCTTCCCAGGTGCCTGATGAGCAGGGAACAACCTGTCCTGCACTCTGTGTGCCAGCTGTGGTGCAGGCTGGAGGGGGCATTGGACCTGCCCTCCAAAACGTGGTGCTTTTTAGATCATCTTGATCTGGGCATCCTCTGCCAGGAGCAGGAAGTCACAAACAGTTCTGCACACAAGTTGCAGGTACCAGTTACCTTATCTACTGCTAAGAGATGGTAAAGGCTGGGGCTGAACTACCTGGTCAGTAGTTCCACTATGCATCTTCTGGAGGCTGACCTGTCAATAGTTCCTCCCCTACTTCACCTTTTCCAGCCCCCTGCTGTGCTGCCATCTCCCTCCAGTTCTCAGTGTTACCTGTCAGTGGTTCAAGGGCTCAGTCACCAGGTTGCTCTGAAAGCAGCCTCAGGTGAGGTGTGTCAGGCCTGACAAATCACCCAGCTCAGGAAGTGCTCTCCTGCCTGTTCTTTCCTTCTCCAAGATGTCCCCTGATTCCTGTCCCTAATGGTGAAGGCCAACAGATGGATCCCAGCAGTCCCTGATCTAAATACTCATAGAATGATTTGGAAAGATCATCTAGATCCAACCCCCCTGCATGGGCAGGGACACCTCCCACCAGCCCAGGTTGCTCCAAGCCCCATCCAACCTGCCCTTCAACACTGCCAGGGATGGGGCAGCCACAGCTTCCCTGGGCAACCTGGGCCAGGCTCTCACCACCCTCACAGCAAAGAATTTCTTCCTAATATCCCCTCTAAACCTCCTTCTTCCAGTTTTCATCCATCCCCCTCATCCCATCCCTCCCTGCCCTTGTCCCAAGCCCCTCCCCAGCTTTCCTGGAGCCCCTTCAGGCACTGGAAGGTGCTCTCAGGTCTCCCTGGAGCCTTCTCTTCTCCAGGCTGAACACCCCAACTCTCCCAGCCTGGCTCCAGAGCTGCTCCAGCCCTCCCAGCATCTTTGTGGCTCCTCTGAACTCTCTCCAGCAGCTCCATGTCCTTCCTGTGTTGGGGGCTCCAGAGCTGGACACATTTTTCCAGGGGGGATCTCAAGAAAGTCGAGTAAAACAGCTGCCTTGGTGTTTTCTGCTGGCAGCCTCACTCACTGAGGAGCAGGGGAACAGCTTCTCCAGTCACATCTTACTCTACTTCTGGTTTATTTCCCTTGATCTGTTGTCCTGGTTGCAGGTCACAACATGCTGTGTATTTTCTAGTTCCGGGTCAACTCACTTTTGCTTGTCAGGACCTGCCTTCCACTGGCTGTATTTTCCCTCCAGGTTTTGGAGAATTCATTAACCAAGGTCTCTTGCCTCCCATCCCATCTCCACAGTGGGATGAGCTTCTTCAATCTCACTCTTGAAAGTTCTCTTTACAGTTCCTTTCCTTTTTGAAACCCCTGCCTTGGAGACCTTATCTCAGAAGTCTTTAGTTTATTGAGATATATTTTATTTCATATCTGCTTTTAATAATGTGAGTGTTATTCCTTCTTCCTGCTGTTTGGTTTCATAACTGCCACGTGCCCCCTGGGCTGTGCTGGCAGGAGAGGGGAGGGGTCCTTCCCACACACGTTATCCTGCAGTTTTGTCTACTTGGGTGTCATCTTGGAAGGAGGACGTGCAGGTACTTGATCCTGACACATCCTGCCTCTCCTGGCAGCCTGTTCTTCCTGGGGAAAAAAATACAGATACACTTCTTGGTGTTCATACAGAGGTATCAGCTGCACTAGGTGGTCACCTCTGGAAGCTGGGGGGTCACTCGTGCCTCTGTGATGATGATTTTGGTCAGTACCAGGGAATCGCAGGAGATGCTGAGTTGGAAAGGACCCACCAGGACCATCGAGTCCAACTCCTGTCCCTGTGTAGGGCACCCCAAGAATCACCCCATGGGCCTGAGAGCATCATCCAAAGGCTTCTTGAACTCGGGCAGGCCTGGTGCTGTGACCACTGCCCTGGGGAGCTGGTTCCAGTGCTCAACCACCCTCTGGGTGAAAAACCTTGTCCTGATATCCAACCTAAAGCTCCCCTGATCCAGCTTCTGCCATTTCCCCCAGTCCTGTCCCTGGTGACAGGAGTGAAGAGCTCAGGACCTGCCCCATCTCTTTTCCTGGTGAGGAAGCCATGGTCCCAGCTCCCTAGTTGTCACTCTGTGTTTCTGGCTTACCTGGGGCAGGAGCCTTCAGAGTTTGTGCTGTTCCTGTGAGGGGCAGATGAGTCAGGAGGCAGCTGGATGGGGACTGTGCACAAGAGTAAGTGCAGAGTCCTGCCCCTGGGGAGGAGTAACACCAGGCACCAGTACAGATTGAGGGTTGACCTGCTAGAAAGCAGCTCCATGGAGAAGGACCTTGGGGTCCTGGTGGACAAGTTATCTGTGGGACAGCAATGTGACCTTGTGGCCAAGAAGGCCAGTGGCCTCCTGGGGTGCATTCAGCAGAGTGTGGCCAACAGGTCAAAGAAGGTTCTCCTTCCCCTCTTCTCTGTCCTGGTAAGATCACATCTGGAGTGTTGTGTCCAGTTCTGGGCTCCCAGTTCCAGAGAAACAGGGACAGACTGGAGAAAGTCCAAGGGAGGCCACGAGGATGATGAAGGGACTGGAACACCTGCCTGATGGGGAAAGGCTGAGAGACCTGGGGCTGTTCAGTCTGGAGAGGAGAAGACTGAGGGGGGATCTAATGAATGTCTATCAATACATGAAGGCAGCAAGAAGGCAGGACAAGCTCTTGTCACTTGTGCCCTGGGACAGGACGAGGGGCAATGGATTCAAACTGGAGCCCAGGAAGTTCCACCTCAACTTGAGGAAGAACTTCTTTGGTGTGAGGGTGACAGAGCCCTGGGACAGGCTGCCCAGAGAGGTTGTGGAGGCTCCTTCTCTGGAGACATTCCAGACCCACCTGGACATGTTCCTGTGGGACCTGCCCTGGGGGATCCTGCTCTGGCAGGGAGTTGGACTCAATGATCTTCAGAGGTCCCTTCCAACCCCTGACATTATGTGATTCTGTGATTCATGGCTATTAAGAGCAATTTTACCTGCCATGGTGGGGCATGGGCTGGTAAACACCAGGGTCCAGAAGGAATCAACACCAGTGGCTGCAGATGCTCAGTAACTCAGGAAGCCTGAACACCTAATTCAGAGTTTAAACCACAAGTCACTTGGTCGTGGGGTTTCAACAGCCTTTTTTTTTGTTTGTTTCCCCCCCCACCTCTTTTCTCCTGGTTAGGTGATAGCAATTGTGATGGATCTGTTTACAGACATGGAGATCCTGTGTGACCTGCTGGAGGCCTCGAGCAGACGCCACGTCCCTGTCTACCTGATCCTGGACGAGGAGAACCTGAAGCATTTTGTGGAGATGTGCAATAAAATGGCTCTGACTCAGGACAACTTCCCAGTAAGTTCTCAGTCACACACTGGTTATGATAAACAGGCCTTGGTATTGATAAAAAACCACATGCCCCTTGTTCTGTTCCCTCTGCCTGGTCTCTGGGGCTTTATCCCTTCTCCTGCTGCCCCAGGCTGGGAGACCATGGCTGTTTGGGTTAGGAAATGATCTGGAAGCACAGGGCAAGGAGTGAAGGAGCCTCCAGTCCCACCCCTTGGTGTGTCATGGTCCTCATGCCAGTTTTGCACCCAAGAGGTGTGCAGTCAAGGCCAGGAAGGTGCAGACCAGGGGGGCTGGAACTAGGTGATCTTTAAGGTCCCTTCCAACTCAAACCGTTCTGTGATTCTCTGGTTTCATCCTGGCTCTTGATGGCAACAGCTCAGGAGCTGTTAAGGAGCTTCATGCTGGAGCATGTTTGCTTTCATAACCAACTGCATCACTGAAGTCACCTGGTGGATCCAGATAAATTCCATCTCTCCAATATTTATGTGATTTCCTTCCTGTCCAAGAGCTTAGCCCTTGGTTTTAATTAAAATTCAAACGAGTTTCCATCCATGGAGATGTCCCTGTCTCTGGGTTAGGCCTGATGTCATGTCTTGTGCTTGCCTGGCTAATGAGCACCTGCCTCCCCATCCAGTGACTCACGGGCAGGGTTCATTGGCAAGTGCCTTTTCAGCTGGTGATGTCAAGCAGGGCATTCGTGTCCATGCCTGATGCTCACATCAGGGTGGAATGAGGGGACAGACTTGGTTCCTGGCCCTGAGCTGCCACAGGATGTGATGCTCAGTCTCCATGTGGAATAATCAGTGACAATTTGGGGTTGACCACATCTGGAATATGGTGTCCAGTTCTGGGCCCCTCAGTTCCAGAAGGACAGGGAACTGCTTAAAGGTGTCCAGGGCAGAGTCACAAAGGTGCTGGAGGGAGGGGAACATCTCCCTGCTGAGGAAAGGCTGAGGGAGCTGGGGCTGTTGGGCTTGGGGGAGACCTTGTTAAGGGTTACAAATCTGTTCAGGGCAGTGTCAGGAGGACAGAGCCAGGCTCTTCTCAGTGATGTCCAGTGACAGGACAAGGGGGCAATGGGTGCAAACTGGAGCACAGGAGGTTCCATGTAAACATGAGGAAAACCTGTTTCACTGTGAGGGTGGCAGAGCCCTGGGACAGGCTGCCCAGGGAGGTTGTGGAGCCTCCTTCTCTGAAGACATTCCAAACCTGCCTGGATGTGTTCCTGTGTGACCTGCCCATGGGGATTCTGCTCTAGCAGAGTGGCTGGACTAGATGATCTCCAGTGCCTTCTAACCTCCAACATTCTGTGATTCTGTTGTTCTATGTTTCATGGGGACATTGGTGCCATTGTCCCTGCAGCCCCTCACCCTGAAGGGCAAGATGTCAGGTCCTGGTAATGAACATCAGCCAGTGGTGCATTGGCAGGGGTCCCAGCAGAGGACTTCACTGCTGGGCTTTTTCAAATGCCACCTGCTGGACCTACAACTTGTGTCTACCCCAAGGGAGGGTGGCCCCTGGCAGCCTGGCTTCCCTGTGGGACTGCAGGGTTCTCACCTGGTTCGCACAATTCAGGGCCAGGTTTGCCAAGAGGAAGAAGAGGATGGAAAAAATGAGCCAGATCTCAGCAACTGACTCAGCCTTGGGAAGCCAGAGGGAGTGAAGAAATGCTGTGGCAAAATTCCATGGGAGATCCCTTACCTGAAGTCGTTTTAACTTCCTGGCGTGGTGGGGAGAGGAAGCTCCTCCCAGTAAGAACTAGTATTCCTGGAGCCTCAGTGCTGGAAGACAAACATCCCTGTGTTGGCTGGCAACAGGATTGGCTGGAGATTCCCCAACCTCTGGCCTGTCTTGCACCAGCAGCTGGTGGTGGCATTTCAGAGTATCACAGGTTACAAGTTGGCAGGAACCTCAGGAAGTCATCAAGTCCAACCTCGTGCTCAGAGCAGTCACCCATGGGGCCAGAGATGGTCTAGGCTTGAACATCTGCAGGCATGGAGACCACACCACCTCTCTGGGTGACTTGTTCCAACTGTCCTCCTGGGGGAAGGTTTCTCCCTCTGCGTAGGTGAGAGATGAGGATGTTTCTGGGACACAAGGAGGCAACGTGTGAGACTGCAGTGCAAAGGCTGTGAAGCTTCAGCTCTGTCCTGGCTAAAGGTTTCCATGAACTCAAGAAAAGACTGGACAAGTAGCTGGAGAAGAGGTCCAGGGGGATTCCCACTGAGACAAACCACAAGAGGCTCAGGGTCCCCTGAGCAGAAAGCAGAGTCAGCAGCAATATGAGGGGGCAGCACCATCAATGGTTTTGCTTCTTCCTGCTCTGCCCCACCTGCAAGAGACACTGTTGGGTCAGATGGTCCCTGGTCTGCAGGAGATCTGCTGGGGTTAGGAAGCCCTGAAGGCAATGGTGCTCCCTGAGGGGGTGAGGAGGCCACCCCAGCATTGAGCTGTTCCCAGTGTGCTGCCAGGAGCTCCCTCCCCAGCAGCTGTTCCCAGGAAGCCCAGCTCCTGCCCACAGGGACTCTATGGAAGAGGGAGGCCATCAGGAATGGAGTCACCTGCTGCAAGGTGGCTGCCTCATGCTCCTCACCCCCTAGGCACAACTTCCAGGCTGGAAACCCCAGAGACTGGGCGAGCAGGTCCCGGGCAGTGCAGGCAGCCTGGGGAGCCCAGAGCTGCTCACCCAGCCTGGGGTGGGGAGGGGAGAGAGAAGGGGACACAGCAAAGCCCAGGAGCAGCTCCTGGAGGGTGGCAGGGACCTGGGTCTGCATCCCATGGAGAACATCTGCAGGGCAATCACAGCTGCTCCTGCTTGGGCTTTGGCTGCAGCCCCGGCAGCCCTGCTGGCACTGGCCAGGCTGAAATCTGCTGCCACCTCCCCCAGGAGAGCCCACCAGCCATGGGCAGCACCCACGTCTCCCGGGAGGCCACGTGGAGCTGCAGAGCCTGTCCCAGCAGCTGAGGGTCCCTGCCCCTTGCAGGGCTGAGCTGCCACCAGGGCAGGTCCTGGTGGCCTGGGGGGCAGAGTGTCCTGACCTGGCAGAGCAGCACGGGCACAGCCTCAGGGGTGGCTTTTCCATGTGAGATCACAGCATCACCAAGGCTGGAAAAGACCTTTAAGATCACCAAGTCCAGCCCATGACCAACACCCCCACATCTCCAGACCAGGGCACTAAGTGCCACCTCCAGCCTTCCCTGGAACACCTCCAGGGATGGTGCCTCCACCACTGCCCTGGGCAGTCCATCCCAAGGTCTGATCACCCTTTCCATGGGGAAGTGCTTCCTGATACCCAACCCAAACCTCACCTGGAGCAGCTTCAGGCCAGGCCCTCTCATCCTGTCACTGGTTGCCTGGAAAAAGAGCCCAGCCCCACCTGAGCACAACCTCCCTTCAGGTGGTTGTAGAGAGTGAGAAGGTCCCCCCTGAGTCTCCTCTCCTCCAGGCTAAACAACCCCAGCTCCCTCAGCCTCTCCCTGTCAGACTTTCCCTCCAGTCCCTTCACCAGCCTCGCTGTCTCCCCTGGACCTGCTCCAGCACCTCAAGGTCCTTCCTGCAGTGATGGGCCCAGAGCTGCCCCAGGACTGGAGCTGAGGCCTCCCCAGTGCTGAGCACGGGGGGAGAATCACATCCCTGCTCCTGCTGGCCACACCATTTCTGATACAAGGCAGGATGCCCTGGGCCTTGGGGCCACCTGGGCACTGCTGGCTCATGTTCAATGGCAGTTGTTCAATGGCAATGTTCTGGGCAGATGAGGATCAGGTCTGTGTCCCTGAAGAACAGCAGCTGAAAGTGTTCATATCATTTTCAAATCTACTGATAAAAGGCAGTTCCTGACATGCTGACAGACATTCCTGTTAAACCTCCTTACTGAGTGATGTTTTGGCCCTAACAAGCCTGTCACTGTGAGATCAGGAAGCACATTTGGTTAGAAACTGGTTGGTTGTTCTGGGTCAACGTTTGGGACCTGACAGGAATCATCCATGGGTCCTGAAGGAATGGGCTGATGAAGTTGCAAGGGCTCTGCCCATCATGTTTGGAAAGTCTCAGCAGTTTGGTGAAGCTGTGGCTGCCCCATCCCTGGCAGTGTTGAAGGGCAGGTTGGATGGGGCTTGGAGCAGCCTGGGCTGGTGGGAGGTGTCCCTGCCCATGCAGGGGGTTGGAACTGGGTGATCTTGAAGGTCCCTTCCAACCCAAACCATTCCATGATTCTATGAAAATCCAGTTAAAATGCAGAACCATCAGCTACTGTGGGTAGTTGAATCTTCTCACTGATCTGAAGAAACTGCACAGTCTTAGATACTTCAGAAACCACCTGTAGCCTCATAGGATCCTCCAGATTGTTTTCAACCCAGCACTTCTACCCAAGGGCAGCTGGTTAAGACCTGCTGGTGTTTTTATCTCCTAGCACAGACAGAATGCCAAAGTATTTGGTGGACAGAAGCCAAGAAAAACTGCCTGGGGGAGTCCACCAGTGGTGCCCAAGAGCACGTGTTGGTTTAAGCTCAGCTGATGCCCTCACAGCTCACAGACACTTCCTTTGGTTGCAGAACATGCGTGTCAGGTGTCTGGCTGGGGACACCTACTACAGCAAGGCTGGCAAGAAGTTTGCAGGGCAAGTGCTGGAGAAGTTTATCCTGATTGACTGTGACCAAGTTCTTGCTGGTACCTACAGGTAAGAACTGCTCTGACCCTGAGAAAATGTTCATCACCAAAGCACTGAGCAATGTGCCTGTTTTCTTGTTTCCCCATGACAGGCTGGTTGTTCCTCTTCATGTCCCCTCATGAGGTTTTATTTGGGTGCTTTACCTACTCCTGCCTCACCCTCTTGCTCTCACCTTCCTGTTTGGCTTTCAGAGAGCAGTGACTGCCTGTCTGCCAACACTGACCCCACCTGGGCACATCTCAGAGAGTTGCTTCATCTCTTAAACATGTACAAACTGCTCTCCCAGGCCAGAGGATGCTCCATCCAGCCTGGGTTCTGTCTCCAGCTGCTGCGTGGAGGGACAGCAGCCCAACCTGCCACCTGTGCTCCAGCCCCCCGTCCTCCCTCAGCATATCCAGTCCTTGCACCCCTCCTGACTCCCTTCTCTGCCACCTGTGCTCCAGCCCCTCAGCACATCCAGTCCTTGCACCCCTCCTGACTCCCTTCAGCACCAGTTCTGCACCTCTTGCCCATTCATCTGCCCGACCTCATTGTCTCTTCTAAACCAAACCTCTGCTGGTGTCCTGGCTGTGGAGCTGCAGGCTGGTGACACAGCTGTCCCACATCCAGCAGCCTGTGCTTCCACAGTTTCCAAGCCTTGCCCACCCTCCCTGCCCTTTTCTGATCTGAAGTGAGGACCTTGGCCTTTTCAGTCCCTCCTCATCCAGCAGCTGCTTCATCCCTGAGTCATTTGGACTCTCTAACCTCACTGTGTCCTTGAGAGCAGAGCAGCCTGCAGCCCCTGGGTCTGAGCTGCCATGCACACTGAGCTGGTGACTTCAGGGAGCTGCTGGCCATGACTCTGAGCTCCTTCCTGAGCTGTTCCAGCTTCAGCATCACACAGGCCTGTTCACCATGTTTGCCTGCACTGAAGTTCATCTGCCACTGATTTGCCCTCTTGCTCAGTCCTGGGAGGTCCTCCTGGACTTCCCCACCTTCAGGGAGGTATCCAACCACTTGATGGAGCTGAGGATCCTCTGCAAGCCTGGGGGTTTCACTGTACCCCTCCAAGCCTGAGCTCACCCATGGGGTGAGAACCAGTCCCATCACCAGTCTCTGGGGTCTCCCTGCAGACTCTTACCATGATGAAAAATGACCACTAAGCCCCACCCTTTGCATCCTTTGCTTCCACCAGCTCGGTCCATACCAAGACCTTTCCTCCATGCCCACAGTGACTTATTTTTTTCAAAAGGCTTTGCTGCAGAACCTTGTCAAAGGCTGTTGGAAAACCCAAAACCATGTAGTAACTGGTCCCTTTGTCCATGTGCTCACTGGCTCCCTCACCAAGCCACAGCAGGTCTGTGAGGCAGGGCTGAGCTTCACAGCAGCCCTGCTGACCTGCTTCCAACAGGCTGTGCTTTTCCAGGCCACCAGGAATCCTGTTCTTCCCAGCACACTCTGCCCTGTCCCAGGATGGAGGTCAGGGCCTCAGGATTATGTCCAGAGCCCTCACTGTAGGTGGGATTATACTGGAAAACTCCCAGTCCTCAGCAAAGCAGTCTTTGTGGTGGGCTTTGTGCACAGGAGTGAACAGGTCCCAGTGTCACCAGCATCAGCAACAGATGCAAAACAATCCCCTGGGGTTCCCTGCCATGGTCTTGCTATCCCTGAAGGCCCCTTTCGACCCAAGGGTCTCACATGGACCCACCAGTTTCCTGGCTGCCAGTGCAGCACTTTTGCAAGCTGTGGTCATCTTGGGTTTCTTGGACTGCTCCTTGGCAGCTCTTTTTGACTAATTGCTGCATTTTTACACAGTTACCATTCCTGAAACTGAACCCTCATCTGCTGCATTTGTTCAGGCTTCTCTCCCCCATGACAGAGTGAAAATGGTGTCATGAACATCATCCCAGGCTCTGCCACTTCCACCTCTGGAGCTGAGTCTCATGCATCACTCCAGGCCACATCCTGAACAGCATCTTTTCTTGTGGCTCAAGCAACTGAAGGCTGCTTAAGGAATCTTTCTTGCTTCCAAAAAGTTTTTCCCCACAGCTCATCCCACTGAAGCATTCCCTGGGTGTGGGTTTGGTGGGTGACATCCCCACTGTTGTACCTGCCCTCATTTTGCAGCCTCTGCAATCTCAGGCACCTTTCCTGATCCCATGATCCCACCCCTGCTCACCACCCCTCTTCTGAGCACAGGCTCTGGTACTGTATTTTTATTCCTGGACTCCTGAGTGTTTTTCCACCTGCAGATCCTTCCCTCAGTGTTTTCACACACCATGTTGCCCTTCACAAGGAGTGCAGCTCCCCAGGACAGACTGTGCTGCTATTTCTGGGAGTTTGGTGCCCTGGCAATACTTCATTCTCCCTCCAACAGGTCTCCTTGAGCACTGCTCCCCTCTCCCTTTCCCTTTCCCATCTCCCAGCCAGCACATGCTGGACCCTTGGTCTGCCAGTGTCCTCCTCAGTGCTGCAGCTCCAAGCTGCACCTTCTCCTCTGCTTCTGACCCTGTCACCTCTGAGTGTGGAGGTCTCACCTTATCAAACCCTGGCAGTGAAAGCTGGAAGTACCTGCTTGAAGCTGGGTATGTAGAGTCTCTATATGAACAACATGGTGAGCTGTGTCTGGTGGCATTTTTGACCATCCTAAACCATGTACCTAAGAACAAGGAGGTGAATCACTGCCTGGAGGCATCTGTCCATCTCCTGCAGGGGTGAGGATTGGAGAGCTGAGAGCTCTCCTTTGGGAATGGCTAAAGCTGAGCATGGGGCAGCTGGACTGGGCTCCACAGCAGGAGGAAAATCCCATTTCCCTGTGCCCAGAGTCAGGGAATTGCTTGAAACACAACTTGAGTTCTTCCCCCTGCTGCTCTGGGGCCAGGATCTGGGGCTGTGATGTGCTCTCTTCCCATAGATCTCTGGATAGCTGAAGCTTCTTGAGTTCTGGAAGATAATAATTCTGTTGAACAGGGTCTTACAGCTAATTCTTTGCTGTCCCAGTGAGCGTGGGGTGTTCTGGAGCAAAAGAAGGTCCCTCTCTGGGATTTGTTCAGGAGAGGCCAGAGACACTTCCACAGGAGAACATCAGGCAGTCTGGGTGCACTGCAGCCTGGCACACCCAGCACAGCAGATGTCTAGAAGACTCTCCCTGCAGATGGGAAACCTGCACTCAAAGGGTGAGAATCATTCCTGAGCAAAGCCAAAGATCCAGCTTGGATCCAGGAGGATTTTGGAATGAGCCAGGAAAGAGGGTCAGAGGGTTCTTACCCACTGGCAGGTCTTACAGTTCAGCAACCTTGTGTGCAAGTAGCAGAGGTTTCAGAACCCCCAGGGTTAAATGTTGTCTGTGCTGCTTTACCTTTGATTTGCCACAGGAGAGGTTTTCCCACCATGGTTGGCTCCATGGAACCCTCTGGCAACAGGTTGTGCAGTTGATGTTTCATGTGCAGAAGTGATCCTTTGTATTTAATTAGACCTACTGCCAGATTATATTTGATGCCCCCAAACTCCCATAGCCTGGGAACAGTAAATCACTGTGTCCTGTTCACGTTCTTGACTGCATCCCTGATTTTCACCTCCTCCATTATAATCCCTCAAGTGAATTAGCTCTTCTCCAGCTGAAGTATCCTCAGCTCTTTGGTCACTTCTTGTGCAGCAGAACTTCTGTGAGATGAATTGACCAGAACTGCATGAAGTGGTTGAGATATCCCTACCCCCTGTGCTTTAGCTTCTCAATATAATGATCACTTCTGTCTTCTCTCAGTCCCCCAGTTCCTAATCTGCTCTTTGCCTTTTTGACTAGTGCTGGACATCCAAGTGATCTTTCTTTTTCAAATGTCCATGGGAACTCTGACCTCTTTCTTAGTGTTAACATATCATAGAATCCCAGACTGGTTTGGGTTAGAAGGGTCCTTAAAGATCATCCAGTCCCAACCCCCTGCATGGGCAGGGACACCTCCCACCAGCCCAGGCTGCTCCAAGCCCCATCCAACCTGCCCTTCA
>NW_009953503.1:175241-182384 GCF_000747805.2 Chaetura pelagica
CCCTTGTCCCAAGCCCCTCCCCAGCTTTCCTGGAGCCCCTTCAGGCACTGGAAGCTGCTCTAAGGTCTCCCTGGAGCCTTCTCTTCTCCAGGCTGAACACCCCAACTCTCCCAGCCTGGCTCCAGAGCAGAGCTGCTCCAGCCATTGGATCATCTTGTGGCCTCCTCTGGACTCACTCCAGGAGCTCCATGTCCTTCTGGTGTTGGGAACCCCAGAGCTGTTCCCAGCCCTGCAGGGGGGTCTCAGTAGAGCAGAGGGGACAATCCCCTCCCTGGCCCTGCTAGTCACTCTGCTGGTGACACAGCACTGAACACAGTTGGTTTCTGGGCTCCAGGACATGGTGCTGGGTCACGTTGAGCTTCATTGACCAACACCCCCAGGTCCTTCTCCTCAGGGCTGTTTTTCATCCATTCTCCACCCAGCCTTTATTTATGCTTGGGCTTGCCCTGGCCCAGGTGCAGAACCTTGCACTTGGCCTTGTTGAACCTGATGCATTTTGCCCAACCAGAGAACCCACCTGAGAACTTGTCAATACACAGAGACCATCAGGGATTTTGCAGCAGTTTGAATTGACTGACATTGAGTTTTGTCCATCATTTGGTCACTAATTCACCCCAGACCATAAGATCCTCTTGCAGCTTCTGATCATCCAGATTTCCTTTGACCACCCACAATGATTCTGTCCCAAGCTCTGAGCTTGGGCTGTTTCTACCATTTTCCAGGACTTTTCTGAATACACTGAACAGCAACAACCCCAGCACAAAAACCTGTGGGATTCTCCTGGGGTAAATTAAAACTATTGTTAACATTTGTATCCCATCTTTAATCAACTGTTGCACCTCAGGAAGACTTTTCTTTGTCCTCCATGATCGTTTTGCTGAGTCCTGAACAACTGTGTCAAAATCTCTTTGACAATTCAAGTAACCCAACATCAATCAGCCCATCCCCATCTGAGTGGTTGCTGCCTCCTTCCAAGAGCTGCAGGAGGCTTCTGAGGCAGGGCTTCCTTCCACACAAATATGCTGAGTCTTCAGCATGATGATTATAGTTATTTATGCATCTAATCCCTTTGCTTCCTATTTGCTCCTACCAGTCTGTTCAGTATGGAAATCAGACTGGCTTGTTTGTCCTTTTCCAGGAGCTCTTTAAAAGGTTCACATTTACTACTTTCCATTCCTCTGCCACCATGTTCAATGTTAAATGATGGGTTATTCACTGGTTAATAATTGGAAAACTGCTGACTTCAGGCTTTCAAGGCTGTTTCCTTGAATATTTCCCCTTAATGTGCCTTTTAACTACAGGGACTTTGGGGATGTTTGGTTTTATTTTGATCGGGACATTTTTCTCTGAGACCCTCATGTAGCATCTTAAAACAATCTTCATGTTGCCTCAAGCATTTAACCTTTTTGGTTACTCTTTTAAATTGCTTTGAATAGCATTCCTCCCTCTGTCCTTGAAGTGTTACTGTTGTGGATTATTTTGATCCTGAGAGAATGTTTGACATGGGTACGTCATGGTGGGTTTTTGCCCAGTGGCCTTTCTAAAGAACCTTTCTGAACTGCTCATGTTATTCTTCCTCTTGTTGGTTTTCTGGTTAGTTTCTCCAAAAAGCAGCATTTTTTAGTGTCTCAAATGCAGTTTCTGCACCTCTCCCAGTCATGGGTCCCACTCAGCAGAGGCTGTGACTGACCCTCTGCTTTCTGCACCTGAGCCTCTTGGCACTTTGTGCAATCACAGGATGGTTTGGGTTGGAAAGGACCTTAAGGTGATCAAGATCCAACCCCCCTGCATGGGCAGGGACACCTCCCACCAGCCCAGGCTGCTCCAAGCCCCATCCAACCTGCCCTTCAACACTGCCAGGGATGGGGCAGCCACAGCCTCCCTGGGCAACCTGGGCCAGGCTCTCACCACCCTCACACTAAATAACTTTATCCTCATGTCCAACCTGAATCTCCCCCCTTGTCCTCTCTCTACAAGCCCTCAGACCCAAATGTCTCTGCTCTCCTTCATCCCAGTGAGCAGCTCACTCCTCATTCTTGCTGCCATCCTGCCTGAGCACTGAGCCAGGGAGGGCTCCAGCTTGTGCTGCCTGGTCCTGTGGACACCAACACAGTCTCTTTGGTTTGTACAGCCTGGGAACAGTCACCACCCTGACCAGCAGTTCTCTTCTCCAGACTCAACATCTCCTGTTCCTCAGAGGATTCAGATTGAGTGAAGGGATTACATGTCCTGCAGGCCACAGGGTAGTTCATACACCCCCAGGATGTTTGCTTTGTCCCCAACACTGACCCTACAGAGACATGTTTTCCTTCAGAGACACCAACCCCCAGAGCTGCTGCCTGCACTTGTGCACCTAGTCCTGGCTGCCTGGAATGGGCCTTCTTTTCATTTTCCTGTTGAGCCATTTTTTTCAGAACCTTTTTCAGCCTCCTCCCTGTGCAGTCCCTCTCCCCTGGGTGTGATTTGTGGACTCAATGAGTGTTACACTCTCCCAGTATTTAAGCTGCTCATGAAGATACTGGGCAGCACCACAGCCAAGATGGGAGATTCCTCTAGAGTTTCCATAAATCACAGAACCATCCTGGTTGGAAAGGACCTTGCAGATCATCAAGTCCAACCATAACCTAAAGCCACCAACCACCAACTGTAACCTAATCTACCTGTTCAGTGCTTGACAGTTCATTCTTGACAGTAACTCCAGATGTCTGGTCTCTGCATCTTCTCTGACAGAGGAATGTTCTTCTACTCTGTCCTTGTCCCTGGTATTCAGTGTCTTTTAATTCTTCAGCTGTAAGAAGGGGCTCTTTCCTCCTCAAATGCATCTCAAATCAGGCCTGAAACCCATTTTCAGTCTCCAGTTCCATCTCTAGCCACCAGATCCCCTGCTCTGTGAGCCCCACATGCAGCACAAGTAACACACATCTGAACATTTTCATGTTGAAGCCCAGGTGCTGAGGCTGCTGTTTTCTGTGCTGACATTTTCCTTAATAGTTTTGTGAAAGCCCTTTTGATTTTCCAAAGTACTCTTGGCAAGCTGAGCTCACTCTGATATGTTGCTGCCTGTTGGTATGAATCAGACCTGGGTTTGGAGGGATTTCTAAGTAGGGCAACCAAGCTCCCTGCTCTTACCTGGAGCTACTGCAGGCAAATTAGTTTAGACCCCTCAGCTCTTTTGTGTTTATTGATTAAATATTTTCCTGTGTTTTCCACCTTTGATGTTGTATTTCCTCTAAATGAAGAGAAGGAGAAAACAGATTCATTGAGACATCTGGGAAAAGCAATAATCTAAAACCCAAGATGTAATGATGTGTCTGGTTGTTTAGTGTTACCCTGGACACCAGAGGGAGGGTTTGTTTCTTTGAGCATTTATTTCACATAAGGGAGTGAAGGAGATGAAGAGATTTACTGATGCAGCAGATGAGAGGAGCCTGAGGGCAAATGGGGCTGGTGCTAAACAGGATCCTGAGCAGGAAAACTAGAGGTTAGGAGTAGAGAAGAGAGGTGATAATGTCAGGATGAAAGGGGGTTCAGTGGCACCTTGAGTTGCCTTGGAGGAGATTAAATTTCTCTGCTCAAAATGGCAGATGGTCAAAGTCTCAGGACGTGTCCAGCTCATTGTTTGCCACGTTGGCAGGAGAGAAACTCAAGATGTGGGGTTAAAGCTGAGGTGGCACCTGGAACTGAACGATGAGGGGAGAAAGTTGAGAGGGTTTCAAGAGCTCTGCACAGGCTTCAGTGCAGGGGAAGAAAAAACCCAGCACGTGGGTGTTTGGTGAAGGTAAAGCCACCTGGAGGAAGCTTGGAACTTCTGTGAGAGAAAAGCGCTCATCTTCTCAGGTGTCCCTGTCCCAGGCAAGAGGAAAGAGCTTCTAGGAGAAAGTTCCAGATCTAACTTGAACAGTCACCTCGAGAAAATAAGCCATAACTAAGCAGAAAGTGAGTGCAGAGGGAATGGAGAGCAGGCTGTGGGCAGGGGCAGGCCAGGCTGGCTTGTTCAGCCGTGGGGCGAGGGGCAGGGAGCCCTGAGCAGCACAGCAGGGCTGGCAGGGGAAGTCCTCAGGTGTGTGAAGAATCCAGAAGAGACAAGAGGTGCTGCTGCCAGGGTGAAGGGGAGAGCTGAACTGGGATGCCCAGACCCGCTGCAGACATTGCACTGGTTTCCATAACAATGGAGATGAAAAGTGAGGGGTGGAAATGGTGTCAGAGCCTTGGAAGGCAGGTTGAAGAGCTGCAGGCAGGGCAGGTTGTTGCTGCCTGCCCAGGGAAGTGTCACCTGAGGTGGAAGGTGTTACTGGTACCTACAGTCAGCAGGAGGCAGAAGTGGGGCTGAGGGGTCTGCACGGGGACACGGGCAGGGAAGCGCTGGAAATGGGCACGGGGGGCTCAGAGCAGCAAAACCTGCTGCTAACGGGGGGCCCGGCAGCTGGGGCTGAGCCTGAGGGGCCTGCTGGGGGGGCCCTGGGGCAGGACAAGGGACAGAGGGACAAGGGACAGAGGGACAGAGGGACAAGGGGCAGAGGGACAGAGGGACAAGGGACAGGCAGGACAAAGAGCAGAGGGACAAGGAGCAGAGGGACAGGGGACAGGCAGGACAAAGGACAGAAGGACAAGGGACAGGGGGACATGCGGGACAAGGAGCAGAGGGAACAGGGGCAGAGGGACAGGCAGGACCTGCGGGCTGGGTTGGGGTCTCTGCTCCAGACCCTGGGCTGGGTCTCCATCTCCTGGCCACGGGCTGAGCTGCAGGGGCTGCCGGAGGGTCCTGCCCCGGGGCTGAGAGCAGGGCAGGGACCCCATCCCTCTGCCAGCCCTTCCCGGGGCCAGGGAGTCACAGAGCCATGGGACCCCAGACTGGTTTGGGTTGGAAGGGACCTTAAAGATCATCCAGTTCCAACCCCCTGCATGGGCAGGGACACCTCCCAGCAGCCCAGGCTGCTCCAAGCCCCATCCAACCTGCCCTTCAACACTGCCAGGGATGGGGCAGCCACAGCTTCCCTGGGCAGCCTGGGCCAGGGTCTCACCACCCTCACACCAAAGAATTTCTTCCTACTATCTCGTCTCAATCTCCCCTCTTCCAGTTTTCATCCATCCCCCCTTGTCCTCTCCCTCCCTGCCCTTGTCCCAAGCCCCTCCCCAGCTTTCCTGGAGCCCCTTCAGGCACTGGAAGCTGCTCTAAGGTCTCCCTGGAGCCTTCTCTTCTCCAGGCTGACTCCAGACACTTGTGCCCCAGGGTGAACCAGAACTGGGCCTCTCTCTGCAGCAGTTTGCAGTGGGGAAAAAAACAGTGGCAGAAAAATCCTCCTGCTTTTAGAAACTCAGAGCAGCTTTCAGCATCTCCAGAGGCTGCAGGGAGGAGCTCCACAGCCTGGCTGGAGTTGGGTTGTGCAGGGAGGTCCCTCTTCTTGTCTGCATTGAGCCTGTAACCTCTTCACTTCAGTCGGTGCCTCATTTTTATACCAGAAGAAGAGACCAAAGAATGATCATTCCTTGGCTGTTCCCTCCATGGAAGAAAAGACCTTTATCAGTTTGTGATGGTGGGAATGGCCTTGGCTGGCAGGGCCACATCATGGCAAGGGGCAGGGCTGTGCCACCAGGGGGGCTTGGATGGTTCCTTCCAGGTCCTGGCTCCTAGGATGCTGCAGGGCTCGGCGTGGGGAAAGAGCCACAGGAGGCATCAGCAGCAGGGACACCCATGGAGGGAGGGGGTCGTTGCTGGGTGTGGGGCTGCTCCTGTGCCAGGGCCAGCTGGGGTGGGTGAGAGGAGCTGGTTGGTGTCCCCACCTGGTGTGTGTCTGCAGGGAGGCAGCACCTGGGGTGCTGGGGGGGCACAGGAGCTGGGGGGGCAGAGGGAGCTGGGGGGGCACAGGAGATGTAAGACACTTCAGGCAGGGAGGGAAGGAAAACCCAAGCAGGACCTGTTGTTCACCTCCTGCTCTGCTGAGCCCAGAGGCCTTGAGGGGAGAGCTCTTTTGATGTTTCCTGCTTGACCATTTGAGTCTTGAGACGTATTTTTTGTGGGTTGTGTGGTTTTATGGGGTGGGTGGTTGTGGGTTGGTTTGTTTGTTTGGGTGTTGTTGTGCCCTGCCCTGGGGGGGATGGTTGGACTGGGTGATCTTTAGAGGTCTTTTCCAGCTGTGATGATTCTGTGATTCTGACAATCATAGGATCAGGGAATGGTTTGGGTTGGAAGGGACCTTCAGAATCATCTAGTTCCAACCCCTGCATGGGCAGGGACACCTCCCAGCAGCCCAGGTTGCTCAGAGCCCCATCCAACCTGCCCTTCAACACTTGCAGGGAGGTGAGGCTTCCCAGGAAGGTGCCCAGGGAGCAGGGGGGTTGCAGCATTCCCTGCTCCCTGCTGGTTTCTTACTGACCCAGATGATCCTCCCTCAAAAAAAGGGGATTACAGAACCCAAAAAGACAAAGAAGAGAGGAGAAGAGGATGCTCAGCCCTCTGTGTCTGTGAGGGGAGCAGGTCCTGAGGTGGGACATGGCCAAGGGGCAGCTCCTGTGTGGACATTGGCTATGAAGGGAACACCAGCAGTGACACCTTGGAAAAAGTCAGTACAGGACATCTCCCTCACCTGGACTCCTGGATTTCTTCAAATAGCTCTCACAGCTTTGTGGGAGGTGACTTCCCTTTGTGAAACCTGCCTCTCCTATTATATCCCATTTACCTAGGTGGCCACTAATTGTCCTCTTTAGAAGAATCTCTGCTCATTTCTGCTGTGCAGTTATGAGACTTAATGATCTGGAACATTAAAAAAAATTACATCACATTAGTAATTTTCCACTCTTCTGCCAACCAAGGCACTTTCAAGTGTGAGATGACACCTCCTGGTTGGTAGTTGAGCTGTTCCATCCTTGCACTCCTTTGGCACCCTTGGGTTAATGTTACCTGGCCTTGCCAATGTGGTACTGGCTGCTTTGCTGATGTGGTTTTTCATCTCCTCTGCAGAGATTTCAACATGAGACTGATCACTCCTCATGTCTCACCTGACTCTCCCCTCTTCCAGTTTTAATCCATCCCTCCTCATCCCATCCCTCCCTGCCCTTGTCATAGAATCATAGAATGGTTGGGTTGGAAGGGACCTTAAAGCTCATCCAGTCCCACCCCCTGCATGGGCAGGGACACCTCCCACC
>NW_009953503.1:182547-184967 GCF_000747805.2 Chaetura pelagica
CATCCATCCCCCCCTCATCCCATCCCTCCCTGCCCTTGTCCCAAGCCCCTCCCCAGCTTTCCTGGAGCCCCTTCAGGCACTGGAAGCTGCTCTAAGGTCTCCCTGGAGCCTTCCCTTCTCCAGGCTGAACACCTCAACTCTCCCAGCCTGGCTCCAGAGCAGAGCTGCTCCAGCCCTCCCAGCATCTCTGGGGCTCCCCTGGGCTCTCTCCAGCAGCTCCATTTAGCCATCTCAACTATTTCTGTTGTTGGTTTGGTTTGTTTTTCCCTCATGCCTCTCTGTGAGTTACACGCATTTGCTTTGAGCCTCCACTATGGTATCTCTGAATGCTCTTCATGCCACCCACAAAGGTTTTTCAGTCTTTTGCTACTTCTTCATTCTTACCTAATTCCCCTGTTTTAATAGAAGAGTTTTGTTCTTTTTATTTTATGTTGCTCTGTGGGGGGAGGGGGATTCTGTGCTGAGTGTGAACATCGTGGTTTCTTGTAATTCCTCTGTTTTAATAGAAGAGATTTGTTCTTTTTATTTTATATTGCTCTGTGGGGGAAGGGGGGTTGTTCTGTGCTGAGTGTGAACATCGTGGTTTCTTCAAAACAATAGAATCAACCAGAACAGCTGCTCAGGAACAAGCCAAGAGCTGGTTTTCCTACAAAAAGTTCCCAAATAGCTGTTTTGTGAAGAAAACCTTGATGAGATCTCAAAACATAGCACCAGTATCTTGTCCTGAAATGACATTTACTTGGGAATAACCAGGATCTCCCATGAAAGTTGCTGTCCTGTCATTTCTGTGATTCCATCCTGCTCTTGGCAGAGTCAGTATCTTGTTTTAGCAGCTGAACCTGCAGCCCTGAGCTGGTACTTCCATCTGGGAAGGCTCTGTTTTATTTCACACAATTAGTCTGCTCCTCTGGTTTGACCACAGGAAAAGTAAAAGCATCAGCTGCTGACTGGGATCCCCAGGAGCCTGGGGAGCCTCCTCGGTGAGATGAGCTCCCCTGTTCAGTCTGGGAAAATGAAGATTGTTGAGAACTAATTAAGTTCCCATTTTGGCATAAACACCAAGTGGGGTTAAACAGATGAGGCAAATGTGCAGAGTGTCCCTTAGTGGAAGTTCTTTCCCCAGCTGGGGCAAAACCAAATTCATTGTCAGGTGGATCACAAGAAGCTCCCAGGAACACTCACAAGACGTTGTGCTGGGAGAGCAGGGCCTGGACTGGCTGAGCACAGGACTCTGGCTCCCTGCATCCCTCCTTGGCTGGCCAGGGAAAGATGGGAAGAGTCTGGGGAATCCCACAGCAAGACTTACAGAGAACATCATCAGCCTCCCTGTCCTGAGATCTTCCTGTGGGGCTCTGGAGAGCTCTGCTCCTCCCTGGGTTCCCATCCCTCACCCTAAGTGGCTCTTTCAAGTCCATCCCATGTTGCAAATGTTAAGGAGATGAGAACATGGCTCCTGCTGAGGCAAGGGAAGAGAGCAGGAGACCAGGCATGACTTGATATCCCCCCCTGATACCTCCTCACCCTCTGTGGAAGATGTGGTTGCAGTGCCCTGTGCTGGGCAGATGCTGAGCCAGAAGGTCTGCAGCACAGGCAGGGCAG
Organism: Chaetura pelagica; assembly: GCF_000747805.2. Classification (NCBI taxonomy): domain Eukaryota; kingdom Metazoa; phylum Chordata; class Aves; order Apodiformes; family Apodidae; genus Chaetura; species Chaetura pelagica. The sequence goes on from NW_009953503.1 coordinate 184,147, forward strand.
AAAGAGCCCTCCAGTGCCCTGTGCTTCACAGCCCCTTGTCCCACAGCCACACCAGTCCCTGCCCAGGCTGGCAAGCCAGGACACCAAGGGACTCCTGGGGCAGGAGTGGGAAACTGGTTCCTCACTGCTGGGCAGAGAGAGCTGGCAAGGGGAAGCTGGAGAAGGATCAGAATGGTCAGAGTTGGAAGGGAACCTCTAGAGATCATCTAGTCCAATCCCCCCCATCCCTGGCTAAAGCAGGATCCCCTGGAGCACATCCCAAAGTAACACATCCAGGTGGGTCTGGAAAGTCTCCAGAGAAGGAGCCTCCACAGCCCCCTGGGCAGTCTGTCCCAGGGCTCTGTCACCCTCACAGGAAAGAAGTTTTCCCTCCTATTTCCATGTCACTTCCCATGTTCCAGCCTGTGCCCGTTGCCCCTCGCCCTGTCCCTGGGCACTGCTGAGCAGAGTCTGGCTCCATCCTCCTGCACCCACCCTGAGACACCTACAGGCATGAACAAGGTCTCCCCTCAGCCTTCTCCTCTCCAGGCTGAGCAGCCCCAGCTCTCCCAGCCTTTCCTCATCAGGGAGATGCTCCAACCCCCCAGCCATCTCTGTTGCCCTCCCTGGACTCTCTCCAGCAGTTCCCTGTCTCTCTTGACCTAGGGAGCTCAGAACTGGTCCCAGTTTCCAGCTGTGGCAGAGCAGAGGGGCAGGATGACCCCTCTCAACCTGCTGGCCACTCTCTTCCTCATGCACCCCAGGGTTCCCTTGACCACAAGGGCACACTGAACACGGTGCTGTGCTCTCTGGGCAGGGACCAGTTATAAGGGTAAGAAAAA
>NW_009953503.1:185019-185864 GCF_000747805.2 Chaetura pelagica
CCAACCTGAAGTTAAAAGGCCACTTTGGGGTTTGTCTTTTGCCACGAGGCAGCAGGTACATCCCAGACCCCAGTGCTGAGGAGGTACCTGGGGAGCAACATCACTCCTGTTCAACTCACTGCTGGGCATCCTGGTGCTCTGTGACCTGCAGGGCAACCACAGACCTGTCAGTCTGACCTCGGTGCCAGGGAAGGTCATGGAGCAGATCATCCTGAGTGTCACTAGAAGCCATACAGAGGGTAACCAGGGGATCAGGCCCAGTCAGCAGGGGTTTATGAAAGGCAGGTCCTGCCTGATGAACCTGATCACCTTTTATAACCTGATGACCCGACTATTGGACAAGGGAAAGGCTGTGGATGTGGTCTGTCTGGACCTCCAAAAAGCATTTGACACAGTTCCCCAAAGAACTCCCATAAAAACCTGGCTGCTCAGGGCCTGGATGAGCACAGGATCTGTTGGACCAAGCACTGGCTGGACAGTTGGGCCCAGAGAGTGGTGGTCACTGGAGTCCAATCCAGCTGGGACCAGTCACAAGTGGTTGTTCCTCAGGGCTCAGTGTTGGGACCATTTCTGTTTAACATCTTTATGGATGATGTTGAGAAGGACACAGAGTCATCAGTGAGTTTGCAGATGGCACCAAGCTGGGCAGGAGTGTTGCTCTGCATGAGGACAGGGAGGCTCTGCAGAGAGACCTGGATAGACTGGATGGTTGGGCTGATGTCAATGGTCTGGGCTTCAACAAGGCCAAGTGCTGGGCCCTGCCCTTGGTCACAACAACCCCAGGGAACACTCCAGGCCTGGGGAAGTGTGGCTGGAAAGGGTCTGGCAGGAAAGGAGCTGGGGGT
>NW_009953503.1:186356-188045 GCF_000747805.2 Chaetura pelagica
AGAGTAGGGATGGTGGTTGGACTGGGTGATCCCAAGGGGCTTTTCCAACCTATGGGGTTGTTGTTTGTTTTCTCTTTTTTCACAGTTTCACCTGGCTGTGCAGCCAAGTCCACACCAGCCTGGCCACCCACTTCCGTGGGCAGATTGTTGCGGAGTTTGAGAAGGAATTCCGGTCCCTGTACGCGGAGTCCAGGGCAGTGAGCAGCTTCTGCCTGCCGGGCCCTGGGGCCTGCCCCTCTGCCCAGGGCACCCCCAAAGCTGCCAGCTCCCTTCTGAAACCCACGCAGGTGAACAACACCGAAACCTCCAGCCCCTCCAGCAGCCTGTCCAACGTCAGCATCAGAAGCATCAAAATGTCTCCCTTCCTGAAAAACTCCAGCTGCAACACGCACCAGGAAAAGCAGGATTCAGGCTCCGACCCTGGCACCAGGAAGGGGAATGAGGACGTGTCCCTCAGGCCCGCTGGCCCCAAGCAGCAGGGAGAGCCACCAGACTCACGGAGCAGCCCTCCAAATAAACCCAGCCCAGCCTTGTACCACAAACCCAACCTCCTGACACCGAGGACATTCTTGCAGGCAGAGCCTTCCCCTGCCCCGAGCTCCAGCAAAGCTGCTCACCAAGGGTCCAGCAAGGCCACCAGCAGCCCCTGCTCCCCTCGGCGCCAGGAGCAGACCCCCCAGACCCGTTCAGATGGTGCCAGCAGCAACGGGACCAGCACAAAGCAGAAAGGGCCCCCTGGTCCCTCCGGGGAACCCGCAGCAGAAACCGACCCCACCTTCTGTGGGGTGGAAAAAAGACAGAGTCCCAGACAAGGAAAACTGGACCTGCTGTCCCCCTACGGCCAGTTAAAACGAGACAGGAAGGCTGGAGTGCCCTGCTACGAGCAGCTCCCCGAGGACGTGCTGATGGAGAAGACCAGTGCGTACGGGGCTGAGAAGAGGATGACCCTGGGGCACAGCAAGCTGGACCTGATCACCAAGTACAACAAGCTCAAATCTAAACACATACACAGCAGGTTCGAGCTCTGACCGGGGCCTCCCGGTGTCCTCGGGTCTGCTGGACAAGTTGGTGCTTTTCCCCATCGTAGCTGGGGCTTGAAATCAAAACACGGGTGGCAAATTAGCCTTGTTCTTATTAAAAGGGGTCTGTGCTGGTTCTAACAATGCAGATGAGGGGGTCGGGTGAGATGGGCAAGATTTTCAGACCCAAGGTCGTGGCAAGAGAGAGCAAACGACACCGACTTCATCCAGACTTCTGTGTTATTTTCACGAGCACCATTTCCCCCCCAAACTGGTGGCAAAACCAGTGCTCCAGCTGGGAGCTGCTGGGGCACCGCGGCCTTTGGGGTGAGCCCAGGGCTGGGTGCTGAGGGGTTCCTCTCCCTGTCTCCAGGTGTTGGAGATGAAGCGGTCGAAGGCGGGTAATGGTGTTAAAATAAAGGAGCTGTTGTGGTGGCAGGAGCTGTGGTGGGTCCCTGGTGGGTCCCTGGTGGGTCCCTGGTGGGTCCCTGGTGGGGAGGTGAGACCCCCGTGGTGGGTCCCTGGTGGGTCCCTGGTGGGTCCCTGGTGGGTCCCTGGTGGGTCCCTGGTGGGGAGGTGAGACCCCCGGGCATGGCCAGGGCCCCTCTGCTGGGCTGGGGGCAGGGCTGGGGGTCCCGGGGGGGATCAGCACAGGAGGGGATCAGGACAG
>NW_009953503.1:189315-193169 GCF_000747805.2 Chaetura pelagica
GCTCGGGGTTGTGGAGGTCAGAGTCTTTCGTCTGTCCCGGGCTGCTGAGACCCTCGGGCAGACCAACCTCTCCTGGTACCCGTGAGAGGAACGTTATTGCCCGTCCATCCCCTGCTTTCCCACGGAGCAGTCGGTGGGATCAGGCAGCACCTGCACGTCCCCTGGGGCTGCTGGAAACTCCCGGCCCAGGGGTTTCACTGGGAACCTCCAGCTTCGTTTAGTTCTGATGAAAAAGTGGCTGGAGGCAGGGCCACCCAGCCCCCTCTGCTCCCTGCTCTGTGCCCCTTCCTGGTTTTCCCCATCCCTGTGGTGCTGCCCTGTTTTTAGGGACATTATTCCCCCTGGGAGGAGCAGTGGATGGGGGGGGGGGCAGTTCCTGCTGTTCCGTGAGCACCAGGAGAGCAGGAAACCTTGTGGAAATGGTATTTTGGGGTTTTTCTTGGGGGGGGGGTTCCAGGGAACAGGCACGGGCTGCTGGTGCCCAGCAGCACCACGGACCAGGAGCTGCAGCACATCAGGAACAGCCTCCCCGACTCCGTGCGCATCCAGCGGGTGGAGGAGCGGCTCTCGGCCCTGGGCAACGTCACCACCTGCAACGACTACGTGGCCCTGGTCCATCCAGACCTCGACAGGGTATTTGTCATCCCCTGGGGCTGGGGAACCTGCCCTCCCAGGCTGCTGGGAACCCCTGGTGTGCTGCAGGGGTTCCCCTTTGCGGGAGGGATGGTGTGTGGGGAGGAAGTGTTGAGTGGGTAGGAGGGAGGGGGTGTAAGGGGCAGCTGGAATCCTGCTGCTGGGGATGTCCATGGTGCCTCATGCAGCTCAGCAGCCTCAGGAGGCCTTTCTCAGTCACACTGGAGGCTCTGTTGGCAGCTGGAATCCTGCTGCTGGGAATGTCCAAGGTGCTGCTGGCCTGGCAGGCTCTGCAGCCTCAGGAGGCCTTTCTGAGCCTGGAGAAAAGGAGACTGAGGGGGAGACCTTCTGAGGGGTGGTTGGAGTGAGGGTGGATCAGTCCCTGCTCCTAAGGAACAAGTGAAAGGACCAGAGGAACTGGCCTCAAGTTGTGCCAGGGGAGATTTAGATTGGATGGAGTGAGGAGGTTGAAGTGAGGGAGGGTTGGTCTGTTCTCTCCAGGAACAAGTGATGGGATGAGGGGATGTTGCCTCAAGTTGTGCCAGGGGAGGTTTAGCTTGGATGTTAGAAGTTTCTTCACTGGAAGGGTTGTCAGGCCCTGGCACAGCCTGACTAGGAAGGTGGCTGAATCCCCATCCCTGGAGGGGTTTCAGAGCCTTGTAGATGTGGTGCTGAGGGACGTGGCTCAGCAGCAGACTTGGTAGAGTTGGATTAATGGTTGGACACAATAATCTTATAGGTCTTTTCCAACCAGAACATTCAGTGAGCACAGCTGTAGTCACAAGCTGTGCTGCAGTGTGTGGTGGCCGAGAGGCTGTGGTTGTGGGGGTGAGTGTGTTTACTGAGGAGGGGGGAAGAAAAATGGAAGCTCTTGTATGAACATGGAAATAAGGGCAAAGGAGACAAAGCTGTTGCTGCTCTGTGTTTGGGGACTGATGAGGGAGAGGTGTGTCCTGTGGCTACAGGCAGGAAAGGTCTGTGCAGTGTTTGCTTTCACTTTGTGCTCCAGGGGGTGAGGAAAGGGGACTTGGTCTTAGGAGTGCAGAGGGAAATAAGAGGGGCAGGGGGAAGGTAATGATCTTGGCAGCAAATTTAGATAAGGGGAAGGGTAAGGTGAGGTGGCCAGAGGGAGAAATCAAAATGATTCAGAATGAAAACCTGGAGGGGAAGGGAGTTCCTGGAGTTACAGAGAAGGGTCACACAGGTCTGTCAGTAGTGAGACAGGAGAGGGCTGGTGCACAGGGAACACCCGGAGAGCAGGTGCTGCCAGCACCCTGGGAACAGGGAGCAGAGGGAGCAAAGAGCAGGGTGTTCCCCAGCAGGGCTGTGCTGCTGGGCTCAGCTCTGGTGGCCCAGCTCAGGGTGCACTGGGAGGGGCTGGGGAAGGGTTGGGTAGTGTTTGGATTGCCAGGGTGGGGGTGCAAGGGGAGTGTCCCTGCAGGAACAGCTGGACTGCGCTTGCTGTGATCCCTGTTTGCTGAGGACTTTGTTCTCTCTTCCTGTTTCCAGGAGACAGAAGAGATCTTGGCAGATGTCCTGAAGGTTGAGGTTTTCAGACAAACGGTAGCAGATCAGGTGCTGGTAGGAAGTTACTGTGTTTTTAGTAACCAAGGAGGAATTGTGCATCCCAAGACATCAATTGATGACCAGGATGAGCTGTCTTCTCTGCTCCAGGTCCCACTCGTGGTAAGGCATTTCTGGGCTCTGTTCTGTCTTGCCTTCCAACCTCTTCTCAGTTTTAATGTTTTTGCATCTCCTGGGTTTCTAGATCCTTTCTCTGCAGAGCTGGTCCAGGTGGGACATAAAGTCACAGAGTGGTCAGGGTTGGAAGGGACCTCATCTAGTCCAACCACCCCTGCCAGAGCAGGGTCACTTTGAGCAGATCCCACAGGAACACAGCCAGATGGGTTTGGAATGTCTCCAGAGAAGGAGACCCCACAGCCTCCCTGGGCAGCCTGTCCCAGGGCTCTGTCACCCTCACAGTACAGAAGTTTTTCTTTGTTTCACTTGAGCATGAGACTCAAACAGGACAAGTTGAGACATTTTCTCAGTCTTTTCGGAGCCTGAACAAGCTGCTGAGCAGCAATGTTTGCTCTGCTGGGATTATGGAAGCTGTGCTGATAAATTCATAGAGAATGTGATTGTGGTTTGGCAGGATTTTTTAAAAATTAAGTAATAAATCCTGCCTCTGCTCAGTTTGGTTTGTGAATTTCCCTTTATCACAGAATCCCAGACTGGTTTGAGTTGGGAGGGACCTTAAAGATAATCCAGTCCCAACCCTCTGCATGGGCAGGGACACCTCCCACCAGCCCAGGCTGCTCCAAGCCCCATCCAACCTGCCCTTCAACACTGCCAGGGATGGGGCAGCCACAGCTTCCCTGGGCAACCTGGGCCAGGCTCTCACCACCCTCACACTCCACAATTCCCTCCTCATGTCTCACCTCAATCTCCCTCTTCCCGTTTTAATCCATCCCCCCTTGTCCTCTCCCTCCCTGCCCTTGTCCCAAGTCCCTCCCCAGCTTTCCTGGAGCCCCTTCAGGCACTGGAAGCTGCTCTCAGGTCTCCCTGGAGCCTTCCCTTCTCCAGGCTGAACACCCCAGCTCTCCCAGCCTGGCTCCAGAGCAGAGCTGCTCCAGCCCTTGGATCATCTCTGTGGCTCCTCTGGGCTGTCCAGGAGCTCCATGTCCTTGTTCCCTCACTGAGTCTCGCACCACTTTCTCTCCAGAGGTTTCAGCCTCTCCGTTTACCTCTTATGGGAAATTTCTCTAACTTTGTTGAAGGCAGAAACCTTGACCTTTTCAGGAGTGTGAGTTGAGTCCCTCCACTCAGGGCTTGTGGTGCAGGGGTGTGACCCGTGGTGCTGCTGCCCTGGTAACTCCAGCTGTGTCCGCAGGCGGGGACGGTGAACCGCGGCAGCGAGGTGATCGCGGCGGGGATGGTGGTGAACGACTGGTGCGCCTTCTGCGGGCTGGACACCACCAGCACTGAGCTCTCTGTCATCGAGAGCATCTTCAAGCTGAACGAGGCTCAGCCGAGCACCATTGCCACCAACATGAGAGACTCCTTGATTGACAGGTGAGGAGGGTCCAGCTCTCTCAAGAGGCAGGATTTTACTGCGGAGCTCCCGGTTCTCGCGGCGGCGGCTCCGGGCGCAGCAGCCCCAGTGACCCTGCCCTGCTGCGCAGACCTGCCCGTGCCTGCTGGCTTTCCAGCCTGGCAAG
>NW_009953503.1:193998-235422 GCF_000747805.2 Chaetura pelagica
CTGAGAGGTGTTGGTGCTTTGGTGGGGTGGACTGACCTCCCCTGCCACTGCCTCCAGGTCTCCTTGGAGCACAGCTCAGTGGGGAAGGGCTGGAAGGTGCCTCCTATGGCCACTTCAAAGGGTCTGACTGTCCTGCCAGCACGTGGTCATCAGCTGTGAAACCAGGGAGCCTGGAGGTGTCCTCTGTGCCCTCTGTAACTTGCTTTTGTTCTTTCATTCCAGTTGATAGGAAGGAATCCTGGTTTCTGTTGATCTTGGTGTGTGTTACGTGTAAAAAAAAAAAACAAAACATCCAGTCTGTGTGATCCAAATCCTTTGATAGGAAAGATACTGGGACTGTCTTGGGGGTTGTGATCTGCCAAAGAGCTGGGCAGCACTGCAGGGTCCTCTGCCTGCTGGGGGACCTGCCACAGCTGTTGTGAAGCTTGGGAACTGGAGAGGTGGGAAATGTGATCCCTGCTCTGTTCTTGTGGGAACTCTGGATGAGTAAGATGGACCTGTGCACAAGGGAAACTGCAGTAAAGGATGGAATTAGTAGGAACATGGGTATGTGGTATCATGAGAGTATAACCTTGGTGGGTTAATGGCAAGTCAGGTCTCCCAGGAGAGATGGGCTGATGGTTGGACTTGATCTTGAAGGTCTTCTCCTACCTTGTTGATTCTACGATTCTGTAAGAGCTGTGGAGGCCTCAAGAGGAGTCCCCAGGGTGGAGAAGGGCTGCTCTCATGGTTTCTCTGTTTCCAGAGGCATTTGGCAAGTTGTGCCAAAGGCTTTCAGGGACCCTGGGTAAGTGATCCCATGAATGAGAGGGAAGCCCCTTTACATGCTTGAGGGTGGGGAAAAAAAATAAATCTAACTGGTTAGATTTTTCCAGGAGTTTCACAGGGAACTGCTGGAAGCCACAGTGTCCAGTGCTACTGTGTCCTGGTTAGGAGAGGCAGTGGATGAGTGCAGGGCATCTTGCCCACACTGACTGTGACTAGTAAGGCTGAGGCTGCTGGTTGATCCAGAGGAAGATTCAGTGCAGCTGGAGTGGACTTGGAGCCTGTTGTGGTTGAAGATCTCGATTTCAAACCTGCTGTGATGACCTCTGAGCAGCATGAGAGCAGAGTCTGGACCTGAAGGTAGGTGTGTGAACACAGATGTGCTCAGCCTCCCCCAGCAGGCAGAACCCCAGATGGAATGGTAGGAGTTAATTAGGACAAGAAGGCCCAAGTGAACATGATTCTCTGCAGCTCCAGAAGCAGCTTGACCTCCAGCACCACGTGTAGCTGAGCTGCAAGTGTTGCAGAGTAGTTGCCAAGCTTGTCTATTCGTAGGTAAAGTTTTATCTACTTTGTTGTTAAATTCGGGTTCTCTAAACTAAAAACTCCAGAAGAAGCCAGGGAAGGGGGGGAGATTCCTGTGCTCCTGTAATGACTTCCCACAAGAACCTGTGTGGCAGTTGGAGCTTGTGAGAACAAGGGTCTGAAATGGGGACTGAGCAACAGCAGCTCAGGCAGGGGGAGTCACACGTAATGTGGTAATTATTACGTGGGTGTGGTAATTACATTAATTAATTAAGCATTACATGGCTTGGGGCACTTAGAAGAGCTCTGTGCAACACTCAGCTGGACCTTTGTATGTGCTTTGTGATGGGGGATGTTAAATGTGGGGAGTGGGGACCCCACTGCATCCAGGCACCCCCATCCCAGGCCTTGTGTCCATTGCCCAGCCCAAAACATCCCCTTTGGCCAAAAGGAAAAAAAAAAAAAAATAGCAACAAAACCCAGGCATTTCTCCAGGTTGTAAAGTTGTTGGTTTGTTTTTAATGATGGCTGTTGGGAGTTGCTCAAAGGTTGGGGCTGTCCCAGTCCCAGAGATGATGGCAGCAGATGAGTGTGATGGTGCCACGTGGCTGTGGTGTTCACTGTGCATCCTACCACACCTAAAGGACACAGAGGGAGTAGCATGGGGGGGCAAGGGGGTCTCTAATTAATATCTCTGATTTCAATTGGTCCTTTGCACTCCTTCACCCATCATGAGACATTATCACATTTTTACTTTTCACTACAATTCAAAGTTCTGCATCTACCAGCTTCTGACTGACTCTGTCATACATCTGTAGTAGTATTTTTTTATGTTTAAACACAATAAACAGCTTGGCTATGGAAATCAATTATGAAAGACAAAAGTATAGTTTGAGACCACATGAGATGCAGTCCTAGTGGGCTTCACCAGAAGTATCTATTTGTCCTTCCTGCTTCACCACAGCAGTAGTTGAGGACTAGTTAGAAATTCAGAATGCTAACAAATCTTTCTGCTCCTTCCTTCCTCAGCCTGCTAATGAGGAATATTTTTAGCATGGTTGTCAGCCTTGGATTTATTTTTTTTAATACAGCTGACATGACAAAGCTGTGCTTGTTCTACACTGACTGGGCATTCTGAGCATTGCACTGAATGAAATTCAGATGTTGTGAGAGGGAAGCAGTTCATGTGCTGATGTGAGTGGCACCTCAGCAGAGGGCTGGGCTTCACCCCTGCACTGCATGGACAGAAGCTCTTCTTCCACTCTTAACAAGATAGAAATAACAGCATCCTAAACCATTCCCTACTGGAAGAGGGATGAGCAGAAGCTGCTGTTGTAGGAAGAGACGTGAGAAGTTACCAGCCCAAAGCTCAGCTGTTTTTCCAGTCTTTACCTGATGTTCATGTCTCAGGTGTGTCTCTCATGGCCTCACTCTCTGGCACTTTCCTCCTTGCCAAATACTTGCCTGGGAAGAAAACCAAAATCTGAAGGCATATAATGTTTGTAACATCTACAGGGACTGGATCTAGTTGTATGAACAGGCCTAATTCTTATTGTACCTTGATGATGTCAGCAAAATATCATGACGACCTCACTCCAAACAAACATTTCCATTCTCCTGAAACCCAACATACAAGTTCCACAATCTAGTTACACATGCCACGTAACAACAATTCACCTTTTCCCAGCATCCTGACAGGGCACAGTGCAGGCTACAGCTACACATACTTCTCAGTAACTCTTGGTTCATTGGTTCTTGCTGATGGGAGCTTAAAACAACATTATATGACATTAAATCTTTCTAGCATTAATGGCTCCCAAAACAATTATTCCTGTGATTGTTGTGTTTCTTGTTTGGTTTGTTGGGTTTGTTTTTTTTTAAGACCCATTTATTTTGTCTTCAGATTGTCCCAATCTAGGGCTTGTTGGTGCCAAGTGACATTTATGGTGTCTGGTTTGGTGCTTCTTGAGCTTCTGCTCTTCACCCTTCAACCTCTTGGAGTGCTCAGGGTTCCTCATGCACTGTGCTGAGTGGCAGCCTCGGGTAGTTATGAATGTACAAAACATCTGACCAGCAGGTATTGGAAAATTGTATCCAGGAAATCCCCTGGATTTGGTAATAAACTAAGAAGATCTTTTAGAATGGTTCAGCATCAGAATGCCTTCTGCTCACGATACTGAATTGTTCCTGTCCATAGATTTCATGATCTTTAATTTGTTTATGAGACAGCTATTAAAAAAATGGTTCTGTTTGGAGGTGGTCTAGCTACACTGGAGAATGCTGGGTTTACCAGGGAGCACTGGTGCAGGGAACTGAAGGCTTTCAGTTGACAACTGTCTTGAAGACTCTGCAGTTGACAACGAGCCTGGGCAGAATGGCAGACCAGGACTGACACGGCCCTCGGGCTCTAGGAAGGAAAGAGGCTCCAGAGTGCAGGGCTGCCTGCATTTTGTTCCAGTTTTCCTGCTTCTTTCAGTCCCAGGCTGTCCAAAACCAGTAGGTCACTGAAGTAGTTTTGTTTGGTAGGCTTCTGAATGCTTTGTTGTTTCTTTTATTTTCTTCCCCTTTGTTTGTTCTTTTTGTGTGTGTCCATAAGTCCTCACCAGCCCCAGGGGTTGTGCAGCTGTGTCATACCCACTCCTGGACAGGTCTTTTGTAGTAAACAACGTTCTGCTGCACCTCTTTGTTTTTGAACTGGAAGATCGTGTAGACCAGGACAAGGATGCAGAGGGACAGGATGCAAGGGATGACCACAGCAATGGCATTGACAGTGCTGGGCACGTCGTTGATTGTCACCATGATGTCCACGTCGTCGTGGGGGAGGCGTCTGTCCTTGCTCCGCTCCACGTCCTTCTGGTTGCAGCCCATCCAGTCCTTCAGGATGGACCTGGGGTAGCCTGGCTCCACGCTCAGCCGCTGGTTGTCGAACTTCCAGTACTCCTTCCCCTTGTAGAAGTAGGTGTAAACTAGGAGACAGAACAGAGAAGGTGTCTCACCACACTGACCAGCTCGTGCGGAGAGGCTGGAGGTGGCACCTCCAAACACAGGGCGTCCCAAAGCCATGGGAAAGTGAAGGTGGTTTTGGAGCTCAGCTCCAAAGGAGGAGCTGTGACCCTGGCCTGTGGGTGCAGTGCTGCCCACAGGGCACCACTCCAGCCTGGCCAGGACAAGCTGGGAATAAAAAAATCCCACCCAACTGGAAGTGCTCTGAAGTGACTTTTCACTAAAGCATCTGTAAATACTCGTCATTACCAACCAATTAACAGCACCTGCAGGGTGAGAGTGTGTGTGTCTGAGGGCAACTGGGTTTAGAAGAATATACGAGGTTTCTGTTCACCCAGCCTGAGGCAGCAAATGCTGAGTAAGATGAGGCCTTTTGGCCACAGAATCCAGAAGATTTGGCTTTTGCTAAGGAGCAGACTCATCCTGCAAAGTAAAAGGCAGGTTTATGCTACGTTTCCTGAACTACCCCTCACCTCCCCAGAGGACTCATTTTCTAATGATTAGAAATAAAAAGAGAAAAAAGGAGAAAGGAAGAGCAGGGCAAGTGTTGGGTTTCCTGCATCTGTCCTGCAGCTGGGCTGGCCCTCCCTGCCATCCTCCAGCCTAGCTCAGCCCTCATCTCCCACTGCAGCCCCAAACTCAAACACGGCCTCAGCAGCACAAGCCCCTTCTCTTGGTTCTTTCCCCAGCTGGAAGGAGAGCTCTTCAAATCAGAGAGATAAATATGTTGGAAGGAGCCTCTAGAGGTCCAAGCCCCTGCTCAGATCATGGGTAACTTCAGAGCCTGCAACAGTGACTGAGTGAGCTACAGGAAGGAAACCAGGAGGGAAATCTAAGTTACAGTGTCCTCACAATCAAGACCCAGGAGAACTGGGGTAGGGACTGTTGTGGTAGCAAAACCAGAAGTCCCCTTCTCATCACCCAGAGCTGGCTTCACAATAACGTGGTTTGGCAGCTGAGGAGGAAGATGGGTTGGGATGAGGGTCAGGAAGGATCTCAGCCTGTGGGGCCTCATGGGTGCCAGTGGGACCCCAGGACTTTTGAGCCTTGAGTCCCATCTCAGGACCTACTCCCAACACCCCCCACCCAACACCCCAGCTCCCCAGGCAGACAAACCACTGGTGCAGGAGCAGTGCTGCAGATACATACAGCCCTCCTTGCTGATAAAAGCTCCCTGGGGAGCCTGAGGGATTCCTCTCCACACGGTGATGGGCTTGGGGTATCCTGGGTCGGTTGCTCTCTTGTCCTCGTTGTACCTCCAGTACCTGTCCCCTTTGAAGAAGTAGGTCTTGCCCACGGGCTCCCAGCGCAGCGCCGTGTCGATGCCCTCGCGGGGCAGGCAGCTCCCCAGCTCCACCAGGCTGTGTGGGTAGCCTGGCTCTGCTGTCACCTCTTTAAAAACCCAGTATTTGTCTCCTAGAGATGAAGGGGGGACACAAAAAACACACGGATTTGCCTCGTTAGGAGCTGAGTTGATGGGAATGTAAAAACAGCCACAATGACCCCGGGACCTCCAGAGTGTTGTGTGGAAAAGCTGCTCCTCCTGCACCTGAGACCTGGTTTCATTTGCTGCTCCTCAGCTCTAGATGGTGAACAACCCCTTCCCATTTACCTTCTCTAGGCCAGTCATGAATTCAGACACCTCTCATACCCTGTCTTTGCCTTTTGCTCACTTCTGTTGCCTCCCTCAAGTCTGAATGGTTTATTGAGCTGAGGGACTGAAGCTGCAGAGATAAATGCAGGAGAGCAGGAGCTGCATGTTTGGCCAGGGCCACCCTGATGCTTTCCAGCCACCCTGCCTTGCTTGCAACCTGCTCCCAAGTGACAGGATCCTTCTCAGACACTGTCACAGCACAAGGAGCTGATGAGGGGCCTCAGCAGAAGGTTGGACATTTTGTCTCTTTAGGAGCCCACTGTCCAGAATCGTGGTCTGGGAGTACCTGGAGAGGCCCCAAAACATGTTCAGGGAGATGGGCTGAAGCTCCATGGGGAACAGGAGTAACTCTTTGTTATCACACAGAAACCAACTCCCATGTCCATGTGTCCAAACCCACAGCAGAGGGCTTGGAACTAGATGTTGTTTAAGGTCCCTTCCATGACTCTACAACTCCACTCATCAACAGCAGCTTCATGTTGCCCTGGTAAGACCAGCCCACCCCACCCCACCCTGCCCGGGTGTCACCAGCTTCACCCCACGGAAGCACAGAGTGCTGGGGGGGTGGGGAGGGTGTGGGGAGCTGCACTGGCTGTACCTTTGAAGAAGACAAACTTCCCATCAGAGCGCTCGTAGGCGGCGTCGATCCTGGCGGGAAGGCCCTTCCAGAAGTGCTCGATCTGCATGGGATAACCCTCCTGCACCCGGTTGTTGCGCAGCCGCCAGAACCAGCGATCCTGGGGGAGCCAGAAGCACCTTCAGACCAGAGTGACCTGGCAGTCAAACCAGGCTAGGTGTCCAGCACTAAGCACTGGTCCTGCCTGCCCAGTCCCCGTGACCATTACTGAGATGTCCTGGATCAGGCAGCAGCTCCAGCCCAGGGGGGGAAGCTGGGAGGGTGAGAAGTTGGTTGTTGGGGCTGGGAACCAAGGAGCAGAGGAGAGAGGGAAGAGGAGCAGGGGGAAGCAAGTCCACAGTCATAAGCATTATGAACTCATCTGTGAGGGACCACTTTGTGTCTCATCACTGGGGTGTCACACCTGCCCTGCTCCAGCTGGTGCTCCACTCTCAGCCCCTGGGAGACTCACACATCACCTGGTGGCTGCATGAAGCACACAAGGTGCAAAGGCACAGAGGAGTTATTAAATGCTCAGAGGGCTGGAGCAGCTCTGCTCTGGAGCCAGGCTGGGAGAGTTGGGGTGTTCAGCCTGGAGAAGAGAAGGCTCCAGGGAGACCTTAGAGCAGCTTCCAGTGCCTGAAGGGGCTCCAGGAAAGCTGGGGAGGGGCTTGGGACAAAGGCAGGGAGGGAGAGGACAAGGGGGGATGGATGAAAACTGGAAGAGGGGAGATTGAGGTGAGACATGAGGGGGAAATTCTTTGGTGTGAGGGTGGTGAGAGCCTGGCCCAGGTTGCCCAGGGAAGCTGTGGCTGCCCCATCCCTGGCAGTGTTGAAGGGCAGGTTGGATGGGGCTTGGAGCAGCCTGGGCTGGTGGGAGGTGTCCCTGCCCATGCAGGGGGTGGGACTGGTTGGTTTTTAAGTTCCCTCCCAACCTAAACCATTCTATGATTCTAGGAAACAGCCCTTTCAATAGGAGATGGTTAGTTAAGGCCAAAGGGACACCCAGGGAGGAGTCAGAGCAGGACAGAACCTGTGAGACTTCTCCCAGATACTGTCAGTTTAGGCATTTTCTGCAACTGATGTGGTTTGTCCATTGAATGACTTTCCATATATCCCTCTCCACATGCACCTTCACTGGGCAGAGGGAAAGCTACAGGTATTTTGGGAATGGGACTGTGGATTTCCATAGTCAAAGCACTCTGACCTTGGTTATTGAGCAAAGCTGGTCCTTCTTCCCTGGCTGTAGCTCACAAGCAAGGTTGACTCAAACTCCCCCATGAGCTTCAGGTTGGCTGAGTGCTCCTTGGATGC
Source organism: Chaetura pelagica (assembly GCF_000747805.2). Classification (NCBI taxonomy): domain Eukaryota; kingdom Metazoa; phylum Chordata; class Aves; order Apodiformes; family Apodidae; genus Chaetura; species Chaetura pelagica. Next base: position 201,876 of record NW_009953503.1, read on the forward strand.
CTGCAATCCCTGGAGGCAACAGCCCTTAATCCCTGGTCAGGTTCTGGGTTTGCTTCCTGGCTTTGCTGGCGGCTTCTCCCTGAGCTTGATGGTGTCTGAATTCCCTGGTAGTGCATCCAGTTCCCATTTTGGTGCACAGGCTGCCTGGGCATTTTGTGGATCCCATCAGGAACTGTTTCCAAGTACTACACAACCAACCTGCTTACATTTCCTGCTAATATTGCTCATTCAGAGGATCCAAGGATGTCAGGGGTTGGGAGGGACCTCTGAAGATCATCCAGTCCAACCCCTCTGCCAGAGCAGGACCACAAAAACTAGGGCAGGTCACTCAGAAAGGCATCCAGACAGGTCTGGAAAGTCTCCAGAGAAGGAGACTCCACAGCCTCTCTGGGCAGCCTGGCCCAGGGCTCTGTCACCCTCACAGCAAAGAAGTTCTTCCTCATCTTGAGGTGGAACTTCCTGGTGAATCCATTGCCCCTTGTCCTGTCCCAGGGCACAAGTGACAAGAGCTTTTCCTACCTTCTTGCTGCCCTCATGTATTGATAGACACTCATTAGATCCCCCCTCAGTCTTCTCCTCTCCAGACTGAGCAGCCCCAGGTCTCTCAGCCTTTCCTCATCAGGCAGGTGTTCCAGTCCCTTCATCATCTTTGTAGCCTCCCTTGGACTCTCCCCAGTAGATCCCTGTCCCTCTTAAACTGGGAGCCCAGAACTGGACACAACACTCCAGATGTGGTCTCACCAGGGCTGAGCAGAGGGGGAGGAGAACCCCCCTCGACCTGCTGGACACACTCAGTTCACCCCAAGACACCAGCCTCAGCCTCAGAGGAACTGAGCTGTTTCCACAGACACCACCTTATACTTCTATATATCCTTTCCAGCAATAAAACTAAAGAAATACTTGTGAGTAAGCAGGAAAGAATCCTCAGTACCTTGAAAACAAACATTTCTCCTCTGAAGAGAGCCACGGTGTTGAAGTTGCCATCACAGATGTTGGGTTTTGAGCCTGGAGGGGATGGCCTGTCACCCAGAGGAGGACTGGGGGGTCTTGGCTGCCTCTCGTGTTTCCTTTCTGAGGTGGAGTGAATTCTGCGAACAGGAAGAGTGGGTAAAGGCCTGGTTGGCTCCAGGGGCTCAACAGGAGGACCTAGAAGTGAAAAGAAACATGTTCAGCAAAGTGGAGCAGCTTGGGTTCTCTGTCCTCCCCTCGTGGGTTTGAGTAAGGCTGGATGAGCAGCAGTGGGAGGAATTTACACACCAGCTCATGGCCTAGAAATGGGGAGCTGAGAAGGTGCATCCATGCAGGAAAGATATTCCAAAGCAGGTGAGTGGGAAGAGCTGAAGAAGAGCCACTAGGCTTTTGTAGATCTTCCCAGGGAGGCTGGAGCTAAAAGGAAGAAGCCACATCAACCACGTTCCCACCAGAAATGGAAGGTAATAACCCTTGAACAGAAATGTTAATGGGCCACAAACAAACCCAACCACAGCCAAAAAAGTGAAGCAAAACCAGCAGAAAGGGTGTGAAAACCAAGGCTACAGTCTAAGGAGACCTACAGGGGGATTAGACATTAGGAAGCAATGAATTTACTCCAGTTTAGTCCCCAGTCTGTGCTCTCAGCACAGCACAGGAACCCTGGGGAACAGCCAGGACAAGGACCACGCTGGCACTCCAGGATGTCCCCACAGACACAGGTCCCCCTGCAGACCCCTCCCCAGCTCAGCTTGGAGACCAAACAAGGCTGCAGGAGTGTAGGGAGTTACACCACCCCCAGTGACACCCTGGGAGCAGAGCTCTGATTTTAAACCAGCTCTGCCTGAGGATGATTTCATGAACAATGCGAAAATCTGGCTCAGATCTAATGAAGAGAGTCACCAATTTCCTGTTGCTCCTCAGAGAAGGCCACAAGTTCATATGGCAAGAAGCAGAAAGCTACTAGAAGCAAGAGGTTTTGGCAAGTTTTGTATCAGATGAAATAAAATGGGATTTGCCTGTTCATTTGTATGGATTATCACAGAATCACAGGTGGGGTTGGAAGGGACCTCTCAAGGTCACCCAGTCCAGCCCCTGCACTGAGCAGGGACCATTTTACCTAGATCAGGTTGCTCAGAGCCCCATCAAGCCTGACCTTGAATGTCTCATGGGGTGGAACCTCCAGCACCTCTGGGCAACCTGCTCCAGTGCTTCACCACCCCCATTGTAACAAACTCCTTCCCAATGTCTAATCTAAACCTCCCCTCTTCCAGTTTTAAGCCATTCCCCCTTGTCCTCTCACCACAGGCCCTTGGGAAAAGAGAAGGGCTCAGCCAGTAAGGACCTGGATACCTATGGAAGCCACATCTGTGGGGTCAGAAGAGGACTCCTGCAGATGGACATTTGAACTGTGCTGCCTAAAACAACGAGGTGCTCAAGTGTCCATGGCAACTTAGCTCCTAAATGTCACCTTTTCCAAGGGTATCTATAATGACTGAGGGCTTAACGTCTCCTGGGAGGGTGACTGGGTGAGGGAAAACCCTCCCAGTGAGTCACAAAGAGATCATGAGAGAAAAAACATCATATTTAAGTGTTATTAAGGCTGCAATGGTAAGAATCCTGTGTGGGGGTTCATGGCTGTGATGTTGAGGAAGTGCCAGGTTTTGTGACTCAGGCCAGTTCTGCTTCTCAGACACAGCACATGGATAAAGACATTCAAATCAAGAGCAGTTCTGGATCTCCAGAAATAACAAACCAAAAAGCACCACATGTGGAGAGGAGAAGAGATGAGAATGAGCAGTAAGATGAGGACATGACTTTATTTTTCCCCCGTCTTTTAAAGGAGAACAGAGCGAGGCAGGAAGGAATGTGTCTGATGGGTCACAAAGATGCAGAGAACCTGCCAGGGAGGTGCAGCCTGAGGACTGTGGTGTTGTGGTCACATCTAGAAATGTAACAGTTGCAGAATCACAAAATCCCAGACTGGTTTGGGTTGGAGGGACCTTAAAGATCATCCAGTCCCAACCCCTGCATGGGCAGGGACACCTCCCACCAGCCCAGGCTGCTCCAAGCCCCATCCAACCTGCCCTTCAACACTGCCAGGGATGGGGCAGCCACAGCTTCTCTGGGCAACCTGGGCCAGGGTCTCACCACCCTCACAGCACAGAATTCCTTCCTAGCATCTCCTGCATGCCTGGAGTTGCACCAGACCCCTCTCCTCACCAGGGAGGACAGCTCAGACCCTGCCCAGCCCTGCTGCACGACAGTCACTGCAACTTGCTCACACTGCACTGCAGTGCCCAAGGTCTGTCACAGCCTTCTCTGGAGAAGAGGAAAGTTAAAATAGCACTGGCACCCCTGGGGGCTGAGGGGAAGGTTCTCACCAGCCCTCAGGTGCCACGGAAGCAGGAGGCAGTCACGGGCAGGGCAGCAGGTGCCCACACTGCTGAGGAGGATGCAACCAGCAATTACTCAGGTGAACCAGAGGTTTCACTTGACCGAAACGTTTGCTAGAGCAATGGAAAGAGATGACAAGGACCAACAACAGGGGCAGGGCCACTGTACGTCCCCGGGGCTTGCAAGAGCCAAACCAGGGCCAGGACACTGCTCTGAGGGAGGTGCCCAGCACCATCAAGGCTTCCTGCACGTTTGGCAGCTGCACTGCACCTTGCTTGGGTGCAGAATCTGTCATTTCACTTCAAACATTCCTCCTACTGCCCTTCCCTGCCAGCCATGGATTTTTCCTTTCACCTTTCTTCCTGCTTTTATGCATTCTGGGCCTTCTGCTTCACCCTGGCTGAAGTCCTGGCTCCTCTGGTGCTTGCACAGATTGCACTTTCACTTTTAATCGCTGCCTTCACTTTGTCACTGCCTGTGGGTGGCCTGACAGCTACAGAAAGAAGTATTTGATTATAATCAGGTCAAACCTCCTGAGCTCCAGCTTGTGCCCATTGCCCCTTGTCCTGTCCCTGGACACCCCTGAGCAGAGTCTGGCCCATCCTCCTGCCACCCCCTGCAGATATTGACCAGCACTGAGCAGACCCCCCCTCAGCCTCCTCCTCTCCAGCTGAGCAGCCCCAGCTCTCCCAGCCTTTCCTCACAGGCAGCTGCTCCAGCCCCTCAGCACCTCAGTGCCCTGGGATGGACTCTCTCCAGCAGCTCCTTGTCCCTCTGGAACTGGTCACAATATTCCAGATGTGGCCTCCCCAGGGCAGAGCAGAGGGGCAGGAGAACCTCCCTCGGCCTTCTGACCACACTGTTCCTAACACAGCCCAGGAGGCCACTGTCCCTCCTTGGCTGCAAGGACACATTGTTGGCTCATGAGCATCTGTTGTCCAGCAGGAACCCAAGGTCCTTCTCCCCAGAGCTGCTCTCTCAGCCCCGACCTGTCCTGATCCCTGGGGTGGTCCCTCCCCAGATGCAGCACCTTTCATTTGCCCTCGTTGCCCATTCCCTGCTGCAGAAAGACTCTGGTCTCCTGAGACACTTGAGAGCAGAGCCTGGCATGGGAGCAGGAGGCACAGACCCCAGGTGCTCAGTCATTACTGCTCCCCACAGTGACCTGCCTCCAGAACAGATGGGGGCAAGCAAGATGTGAGAGGCTCAGCAGCAGCAGCAGAGATGACTGAGGGCACAAAGAGCTCCTGAAGAGATGCTGGCACCTTGGTGCTCATTGCAGGAACCTGTTACAGCCACCACTGCCAGGACCACAGGGGCAGGGTGACCCCACATCACAGCCTCTACCACCGTGTCTCCAAACACCCCCAGAGAAGCAGTCAGAGCAAATCTCCCTGGGAGAAGCACTAAGGGAGGGAGGGAGGGAGGTTCCTGCATGGGTCTGCAACAGGCCCTGAACCTGGTCACCTCGTCCTGCCTGTGACCCCAGCACCAGAGCCAAACCCACCCCCGGGGCTGAACCTGCAGCCACGGCCGCGTGGGAAGCAGGAAAGAAACCTCCTGGAGCTGGGAACTCTCCTGGTCTGGAGGGAAGCAACTTGCTGGGACTTTACAGCCACTGTGAGGAGAAGAAGCCTTCCTTCCTCTCCATCACACCCGAGGCAAAGCATGTCAGGAAGCTTTTGGGTCACAGCAATCACCTTCAGGGGGTGCCTCCCGCCACTGGCACTTTGCCTCCTCCCTTCATGCTTCCTCTGCCGCAGCCCATCTGAATAGCAAGGGGACCTGTGAAGATAACACAGAGAGAGGAGGCGTTTAGGAGCCACTGTGTCGATAGGTGAGGACGAGAGAGAACCGTGCTGTCCTCCTGGCTATTGACAGAGTGTTCCCTCAGCACCTGCCCGAGGCTCCACAGCCCCCAGAGCCAGCTCAGGGGAGCCAGGGGCTCTCCAAGCTGCCAGTGCAGAGGACACTTCATGACACCTCAGGGGAGACAATGATCCAGCTGCAAACAAAGGCCTGGCTTTATCTGCTTCAGCACACAATCCCAGACTGGTTTGGGTTGGGAGGGACCTTAAAGCTCATCTAGACACAACCTCCTGCCATGGGCAGGGACACCTCCCACTAGAGCAGGTTGCTCAGAGCTCCATCCAGCCTGACCTTCAACACAAACGTGGGGCAGCCACAAATATTCACTTCAAGAATATCTCCAGTAACATTCACTTCAAGAACACAACCCCCATCCAGACAGCAGGTGGGGAGTGAGGCTTCTGAAGAGCACACGGGGGTGTCTCTTGGCCAAAGCTGAGCTGCAGCACATCCTGCAGGGCTGCACCAGCTGCCCAGGGATGCAGGAAAAGCTCCTCAGGTTCAGATCAAACTGTGGGATCTGAACGAGGCAGGGAGAGTGAGAGAAGCTGCCCTGGCTGCTCTGCAGACCCCAGGGCAGTGGGGAGAGGAGAGGTCCCTGCTGGGACTCAACGAGCTACCTCAGGGAGCTGAGGGGATCCACCCCCAGCAGCTCAGAGCTCAGGAAGGACTAGTTTCCCTTGCTCCCTTGGTGAACCTGTCCCTGGAGCACCTCACTCTGGGGTCAGGCTTCAGCAGGGAAGGGAACTGGATGTTTCAGGTATTTTGGTGTCCCTGCCACTGTGCTCTGCAGCCTGCACAGCAACCACAGCACCCACAGCCTCCCCAACAGCTGGGCAGGCCAGGCCCTTGAGATCATAGAATCATAATTTTGGTTGGAAAAGACCTTTAAGATCATCAAGTCTGACCATTAATCATCACTGGGTGGCAGGAAGGGTTTCTTGAGCCCTTCTCACATAGACATTCTCCTCTGAATAGTCAGCTGCCAGCCAGATGATGGAACATTCACCTGAAAGATAAGTGTCCATGGCTGAAATCCTTGCTCTAAGCCAAAGGGAATGCTTTGCTGGGATCTGCAAGGAGGAGATTCACCTTGTGGTTGGGTTCTCTGCTTTGAGTGCAAGAAAACTGGTTCCAAAATTCCCAGACATAGGCAGGCAAATGATGAGAGTTTGGGGCTCTGCCAGGTGCTCCAGCTATGGTGCCTGCAGCCCTGTTTCCCTCTGGAAAAAACCTGCAGAAGTCTGACATCTGCTCCACTGCAAAACAGAACATTTTCTTATACTCAGAAGATCTGTAGGATGAGAGAAGCATGTCCTGGCTGGAGACAACACAAAGTAGTGTTTCTCCATCAGCTGAGAAACCTCCCAGGAGATCTGGGCAGCCCCTCAGCTCCCCCTTCATCCAGAGACAATCAACATGATCAGATCCCTCCTTTCACACCCAACACCTACAGCTCCAGGGCTGGTGTGGGCACTGCTGAGTCCTACTGGTGTCAGGTGGACCTCAAGGACAGCACCAGGAACCAGGTGGTCACTCCTGGGAATGGGGACCTGGCACCAGAGTCTGGTATTTCCCACTGGGTCCAACAGAGTCTCTGGACATAAGGAAACATGCAAATGAAGGGATGCAACAAGGAGAGAGGGAGTTTGGTGTCCCTGCAACACAACAGAGAGACCCCTCCAGCCCTCCCAGTGCCACACATTTTCCTTCCCATGCCCTCCTACAAGCACAGCACCTTGGGGCACGGATCCAACCATCCCAGATCCTGCAGCTTCTATAGACAGGGTTTCAGATATTACTCTGTTCTCTCCCCACATTCAAGGAGACATCATCAGAAGGTCCTGTGCCTCAGGTTTCCAGGTCCTGACAACAGCAAAGCTTGCTCTGCTGGTCCCACTTACAAGGCAGCATCACCTCACAGAGCATTTTGTGTCAGGTCTTTCTGTTGTTCCATCACAACCCACCTCACACCTCCATGTAGGTGACACGGATCTGGGTTTGCTCTGGAGGCCACCACTGGTGGGGGAGGTTATGAAACCCCTGCTTGCTGCACAGGAATGATGAGGCTGGGAGAAGGTGGTATCTGCTCATGGACATCATGCCCTGCTGATCCCCTGTTCCTGGATGTCAGAGCTGGTGTTGCCTAGTTCTTTGGGCAGGGGCTGGGGTGGTTTCATGACCACCCTGGACCTCAGCCCTCATGGGATGCAGCATGGACAGGAGCTCTCCTCGAGCTGCAGAAAAGATGTGTGAGGTTGACAAGTTCTCAGTGAGGTCTGGGAGGACTCAGATCATTGAGCCTCCAGGCTTAATGATTTAGTCTATCTTTGAGTGATCAGAAGACCTTTCCTCTGTGACCTTGGGCTTTGAAAAGGTCTTGAAGGTAATGCCACAGAATCATGGAATTGTCAGGGTTGGAAGGGACCTCCAGAGATCATCAAGTCCAACTCCCCTCTAAAGCAGGATCCCCTGGAGCACATCCCACAGGGCTGCATCCAGGTGGGTCTCGAATGTCTCCAGAGAAGGAGACTCCACAACCCCTCTGGGCAGCCTGTCCCAGGGCTCTGGCACCCTCACAGGAAAGAAGTTTCTCCTCATCTTTCAGTGGCACTTCCCATGTTCCAGCCTGTGCCCGTTGCCCCTCGCCCTGTCCCTGGGCACTGCTGAGCAGAGTCTGGCTCCATCCTCCTGCACCCACCCTGAGATACTGCCAGGCATGAACAAGGTCTCCCTGGAGCCTTCTCTTCTACAGGCTGAACACCCCAACTCTCCCAGCCTGGCTCCAGAGCAGAGCTGCTCCAGCCCTCCCAGCATCTCCATGGCCCTCTCACCAACTGTCAGGGCCTTGAGGAAACTAAAAGGACTTCATGGCCCTGACCAGCATCAGCCAGTGTCTCCATCCCCACCCAGGAGCCCCATTCCAGTTCAGGCACTGGGTCCCTGCCCCAGCTGTGCTGGGCAGTACTGGTCCCCAGCTCAGCCATGACTGACACTGGTTTGAACCCCCATGTGGAGCAGCAGGGCTGGCAGCTCCTTATCTGCTCCCTTCCCAACAAGGCATCTGACAACACAGAAACCACTACTATTGCCTTGATTGCATTTTCACTGTTAGTGATAAATGAAGATTATATTTTTTCTTTCTGATTAGTCAAAGTTCACAGGAACTAAATCAACATTTAAAACCAGAACCAGCACAATGACATTTTAGCAGCTTTCAAAACTGAAAACTTGGGTACATTATTGAATGAAAGTTAAATACTTGTTATCCCAGCACTTTATTTCAAAACCATCCAGAATCTCTGGTACCCTGACTATTTGAATATATATTCTATGTTAAAGTCTGCATCATGAAATGATTCCATGGGACAAGGGCCATGCAACATCATCCTGGAAATGAACAATCAAGGGATATCTCCAGCTGCACTAGTGGGAAGAGCCAGCTCCCCCTGGGGGTACTTCAAGCCATCCTATGGTACATGTTGGATCTTACTTGGCTCTCTGCCTTCCAGGGAGGGTGAAATGCACTCTGCAAATGTCTGGTTTTCCCAGCACCCAGACAGGAGTCAAGGAAACCAGCCCAGAGAGAGAGATCTCTTCTTTAGGCACCAACATCTGGAATCAGCCTCCAAGAACTGACACAGTTTAGAGCTCTCAGGTCTCACTGTGATGCTTTAGGGTCTTACAGGGCTTGGCCCAAACTCTGTTAGCAGCAATTTAAAATTCACTGGCAGATCACTGATGCAAACATTGACTAGTGTCACTGATCCCAGCAGCAATCCCTCAGGAACACCAGCTTCCCCCCTGAAAACCACCTTTCAAGTGCTTTTTTAGGTGTAATTCATATAATACCTGCTCTGCTGGTACTGGGAGCCACAAACATTGCCCAGCCACACAGCACAGTTGCTCTATGCTACAATTACTCACTAACCTCCCTGTCAAACCTGTACTTTCCTCCAAGAATGAGACCAGGCATGTTTGACAAAACCTGTTTTCCATGGGCTGCCACCAACTGTATCCATTAACATTGTCTGGCTCATACTCCCCTTGACTGTGGCTCCCAAAGCCTGCATTCCTCACTGCCCCCAGAGGTGCCTTCAGCCAATAATTCTCTGGAAGTCCCTGTCTTTGCACCCATGATCCCATCACATCATCTCCAGCCTCTTGGTTTTCTCCCATCTTCCCTCTGCTCCTTTTCTCTCTGTTCCTCGAGCCTGTATCTTTGTGGCAAATGTTGCACAACAATGTCCAGCTGGAGATTAAAAGAGCTCCCTAAGCAAATCCAAACTTTTTTCCCCTACCTTCTACACATGGAGAAAACACCCAAGTGCCCAAACACTTTACCTTTCCTTGATGCTCCATGTTCTTTGCATCCTTCCCCTCTATTTCCACTGGCTGTTCCTAACGGACCAACCTTGGGATTGGCTCTTTTCTCCTTTCCAGTGCTCCCTGATACTGGGGACATGGTGAGGGATGGGGCAGCAGTGAAATCATGGAGCTCTGGTTATCCCAAACTGTGCAAAGATCTTGCCACTGGGACAGCTGGCTGGTCTCTGGCTGTGGACCAAGGGCTTTCAGCAGTTCCCAACTCAGCTACAGCAGAAAATCCAGCTCCAAGCACTTTGGGGTCTCCCTGCCCGTGGCTGTAGATCACACACCAGGCTCAAGCTCAGTGCAAAGATAGTGTTGCTCACCGTAGATTTTCTGAATTCCTTGGAGGTCATCCTGGGGCAGCTTGAAGTTGTGGGTTTCCATGTACTGGTAGAAAGGAGCCATGATGGCACTGGGATCATTGGAGTGCTCCAGCCCCAGCGCGTGTCCCAGCTCGTGGACAGCGACCAGGAAGAGATCGTTCCCTGGGGAGGAAGGCACAGCCAGGTCAGGACAGAGCCACAGCCCCACCCAACCCCAGGCCCCATCAGCTCATCAAGTGAGGAGCCAACTCTTTGCTATCCTACAGCACAGCAGGTCACAGTGCCAGGGGCAGCTCCTGGAGATGGTTTTTGTCCTGAAAGTCTGTGCAGGTTTTACAGTCGTTGTCACAGAGTGGGCAGGAGGTTCCCAGCCCATGACCACCCATGTCCAGGAGCACCCTCAGACCAGGTAACACAGGCAGCTGCCTGGAGTGAAGGATACTGGCTGTAGACTCTTTTATAGAGAGTTTACAGAAAATGGCCAAGAGAACAGGCTGCTCTGGTGCCATCACCTGCTGCCAGGAGAGGTGGGAGCACTGCCAGCCTGCTCACCAAGTGGATGTGGTGGGAAGGGAGCTTTGTCCCCCTTCTGGGTCTTCTGGTGCCATGCTCTGATCTGACCTGGCCCACTAAATCCTAGAGGAGATCTGCAAGGCACCTGGCAAGGCAGGAGGAAGGAGAGAGAAGACTGGGGCTGACACCCCCCCCAGCAGGTGTGGTACCTGGGACAAGCCCATCTCCTCCAGCACAGGCTGCTCAACATGCTTTGCTTTGCTGCCCTCCTGGCACTGCCATGTCTGTGGGAGGAGGTGAGCACAGGTAGCACCACCCTGCAGGAGGCAGAGCCACACAGGGAAAGGTTGGGTTGGATCCCAAAGGCAGGAGGGAGGAGGAGGAAGGAGGAAAGAAGGGACATGCTCCTGACAGGAAGAGAAAGGGCTGAGGAGCCCTGTCCAGCCCAGCAGCTGGCAGGAGTGTGAGGAGGTACCTTCAGCTCTGAGTTACAGGCACACACTCCTCTTCAGTCCCATGGATCTGGGACCCTCATCTCCTTGATCTAGAGTGGTCCCAGGATGTCCTACTCCGTGAGGGCACCTTGTCACGGGAGGTGACACAGGCACTGCTGTGTGAGGGATGAAGACACAGCCAACAAGGACAGATGTAAGAGTCTCCCCATGCCAACAAAACACCTGAGCCCTCAGCTGGGCCTGGATGGGGCTGCTCTGCTTTTCTGGCCAGGCACAAACCAAGAGCCCTTGTGACCAGACATGGGAGGAAACTCTTGGCAGCAGCAGCTCAGTGGCTGCTCTGCAGCATCTCCTCACAGTGTATCTCTGGTCTCCACATCTCCAAACTGCACCTTCCTTAGGAGGAACTAAGTTCTGCTTTGTGTAGATGGCTGAGCTCTCCTCAGGACAGGAGCTGCTACAGTGATTCCTACAGAACCATCTCCACTTTTTAAACACTCATTGCTTCACTGTTACCCATCAAAATGTGACAACATAGGCTCAGAGGTCTGCAGGGCTTCACAGTAAGGTGCTTTGCCAGCATCTCAAGATAGATACAGTCAGTAACAACCAGGGCTCAACTGGTTATATAGAATCATAGAATCATTCAGGTTGGAAGGGACCTTAAAGATCATCCAGTTCCAACCCCCCTGCCATGAGCAGGGAACCACCAGCCCAGGCTGCACAAAACCTCCTCCAACCTGGCCTTGAAAATCTCCAGGGCTGGGGCATCAACAACCTCCCTGGGCAACCCATCCCAGTTCGTCATCACACCAAAAGGGTTAAATTGTCTAAACATCTGAGTTGGAAGGGATAACCACCTGAACATACAAAACATGTTAAAATATATAAATGCATTTCAAATAAATGTTCAAACACAGATGTCCAAAACCACAAGGGCTAACATTTAATCACATATATATTTCAAATCCCATAATTTCTGTATTCAGGAAACCCAAATAGGGACCTACTTAGTATTGTTTTCTTGTCTTGCTGAAAATCCTAGTGTGTGCAAAGCAAGTCAATAAAATGTCCAACAGTACAGAATAAAGTGCATGAAGTAGATTCATGGCAAAGCCTGGAGGACTGATCACCCTCCATGGGCTCTCAGAAACACACAAACTTTGAAGATGCACCCAGTTCTCAAGTGGGATTCAAAGACTCAACTCCTGTTGCAAATTAATTGCTATAACTGATTTTCTTCATCAATTTTGTGACATTTTCCTCCTTGCTGAAGTATCCAAAGAGTCTTGGTACTGAGAGAACATCCAGAGCTCCTCTCTAGGTGAGTCTACATATAAATCAAGGTGAGTTCCTTGCTTCTATGGGCTAAACCTTTATCAGGAACATAAGATCAGACACTATCTTAATTTAAATTTTTTTAAATAGCCTTAAATCACTTGTTTCTGCCCAAGCCAAACACCAGCTCTCTTTACAGCTGGCAAACAGGATCACAGACTCACAGAATGGTTGAGGTTGGGAGGCACCACTGGAGATTGTCTAGTCCAACCCAACAGTCAAGCAAGGTCAAGCACAGCAGTTTGTCCAGGACTGTGTCCCCTCAGGTTTTGACTTTCCTGTTTCTCAGCCTGGGCAGCCCCATACACAGCACCCCAGGTGTGCTGAGCAGAAAGGCAGGATCATCTCCCCTGACCTGATGGCAATGCTCTTCCCAAGGCAGGCCTGGATGCTGCTGGCCTGTGCTGCAGGGGCACGTTGCTGACTCACGTTCCACTTGGTGTCAACCAGGACCCCCAGGTCCTCTGCCAAGCTGCTCTGCAGTCTGTTGGTCACCAACAAAGCCCAGGTGCAGGGCTTTGCTCAGCTTCACCAGGTTCCTGTCAGCCCATTTCTCCAGCCTCTTGAGGGCTCTCTGAATGACATCATTGCTAGTATTCAGCAATTCTCCAAATTTTCAATCATCTTCAAACTTCTGAGGGTGTGCTCTGCTGTGTCTTTGAGGTCATTCTTGAAGATATTAAACAGCACTGACTTCAGCATGGATCCCTCTGACACATACCCTCAGCTCCACCATCTCATGGTTACTGCAGCCAAGAATGCTACTCATCTTCACACTACCCACCAGCCCTTCCTTGTTAAGTCTCAGGTGCAGCAGATCACCCATCTTGGTTAGGTCCTTGACTACCAGTGAGACAACTAAGACCAACTAGTTTTGAGATAATCAGCAAGCCCAGAAAGACGACAGCTCATACCTGAAGAAGAACATCAACACCAAGGGGTCAGACAGACCAGCTCTTCCACTATTGAGCAGAGATGCACTTTTCCTAGTTATCCTTATGAAAATCCCTACCTGGAAATACAGACAACTGTGGAGAAGAAGTGCTGCTGTCCAGTTTCAAAACACCTTTTGACTGAGAGTGGTGTGTGAAGGTGCCACAGAGCATGGGCAGCTTTGCTTCCTTGCCTCTAGAGGTTAAGGACTCACTAAGAAATGAACCTTCCCAGTTCCAGCACAGCCACAGAGGACAGGCCAACACTGGAGTGGAAAAATTATTGTCCTAAGAGAGGACACATGGCCAGAAGGCCACTCAAACTGGAGTAGCAACGTGCTGGGAGGTGATGGCTGGAGCAGATGAAATGGAGCTAAAGAGAATTTCTAGGAAACAAAGAGACTTCCACAGGGAGTAGGACAAGAAACTCCTCTTCCTTCTCAATGAATAGTCTGATTGACAGGCTGTGGTTGCTTCTCCTGCTCCATGACCCAGCCAAAGATTTCTCACCACTGTCTCATCTCCTCACCTTTCTTTTTGTCCCAGCCTCCTCCCAGGCACATCCCCAGGTCTCCTCCTCCCAGCACACCCAGGCCATCTGCCTTCTCCACTCTGCTGAATTCTACAAGAGGCTCCCAAGTCTGAAAGCAGCCAATTCATCTCAGAGGGCAAGTGCACAGAATGTGCTTTGTGGGAAGAGGAGAAAGGAGAAGAAAGTCTAAGACCATTTTGTAAGCAGAGTGCTTGAAAAGCCCAGCTCTGGATTCATCATCCTGTGCCTCTTGAGGGGTCAGTTTGTATCAACATCATTGAGCAAGAAGTTCCCCTTATTTTTGGAAATGGGAGTTTCAGTGTGGAAGAGAACACACTGCTCAGTTCTTTTTCAAAGGGTGGGATGGGATTTGCTCTGAAAAGCAAACATCAAGGGATAAAAGTGCCTGCCAGACTGTTCATTTCTTTCCTCCCCCAGCCCTGAGCTCAGAGCTGGGATGGTCTGTCACCCACTGCTGCCTGGTTGCCACCAGCCCCCCCACAGGAGGCTTCAAAGGAGCCTCTGCCTCTCAGATTGCTCCTGGTAGACCTTGAACATGCAGTAATGTCTTAAAGTCTCTGACCTTCATGTTCTCCACAGTTCTTGTCAAACAGCACTCTTAATAATGTCCATCTTCTTGGAGAACTAACAGCCTAGCTTGATACGTCACCACTCAGGCCATCAGAGGGAGACTTTTCTGTCCTTGTTGGTTCCCAGCATCTCCTACAGTCTCTTTTCAGCAGTATCCAGTGACAGGACAAGGACACAAACTGGGGCACAGGAGGTTCAAGTGAAACATAAGGAAAAACTTCTTTCCTGTGAGGGTGACAGAGCCCTGGGACAGGCTGCTCAGAGAGGCTGTGGGGTCTCCTTCTCTGGAGACATTCCAGACCCATCTGGCTGTGTTCCTGTGGGATCTGCTGTAGGTGACCCTGCTCTGGCAGGGGCTGGACTAGGTGAGGTCCCTTCCAACCCTGACCACTCTGTGACTCTGTGAATTTACTGTTCAACCACCTCCCCCAAGACCAAGTAAGTCTTGTACTGGGTGTGCAGCAGCCCCCTGAGTGAAGGAGGAACAGACAACCCTTGCCTTGGATTTGCAGGGACAAGTAAGACTTGTACTGGGTGTGCAGCAGCCACCTGAGTGAAGGAGAAACAGACAACCCTTGCCTTGGATTTGCAGGGAAAGCTCCCAAGAGAAATCAAACCATTTTTTGCTTGTTTGCATCATCTGTACAAAATAATCAGGTCTGATCAAAGACCTGCCTGAGCTTTCTCCTTCCTCAGGGGGCTCCAAAAGACCACCCTAAAGCATCAGAGAGAGGATGACCCTGTAAAGCTGGGCACAGCTTTGTAAGCTGCTTCACTGGATGAAATCATTTGACCTGCTATGCTAAAACATTAAGAAACACAGTTCATTTAGCTTTAAAGTTGCTGATGTGTTTCCCTTACCCAACCAATGTTATCACCAGAGGAAGCTGCAACAGAGGACACCCCTGTAACAAGAGCACTGCCTGGTACCAGGATCCCAGCAGGTGAGCACACTGCTCACCTGACACACAGTTTAAAGCTCTGTCCTCCCCACACACCCCCCAGACACACAATACACACCACCTGAAACTTACTTTTTGGCTGAATTTT
This sequence comes from Chaetura pelagica, assembly GCF_000747805.2. Lineage (NCBI taxonomy): Eukaryota > Metazoa > Chordata > Aves > Apodiformes > Apodidae > Chaetura > Chaetura pelagica. The sequence continues at coordinate 217,216 of NW_009953503.1, forward strand.
CTTCATCAAAAGTAATCTAAATGTGTGTTGAGAACAAACCTCCTGCTAGCTGATGTGCTCCCTGCTGAGCTAACTTACTTAAGACAAATTGCAACATAAACATTCAAACTAGCTCTTTGGTTAAGCACTCTCAGGTGGGTGATCATCCACTGCCTTCCCCTGCAGAGGTGAGAAACACATTTTATTGCAACAACACAGAGAACTCTGCAGTCAGACAAACTCTTTCATGTATGAGCTTCCTTCCAGTCACACACCCCATCACCTCCTTGATTTTCAACCTCAGCTGGAAAAACAGCTCTTCAATCAGGTAGCAGACATCTTGAGAAAGGTTTCTCTGTGGCACTGCCAGCACATGCTTTCTGGTGCAGTCTCATTCCTTTTCATTGTGAAAATCCAGCTCAAAACCTTTTCTTTATTTGGCTAAATAACTCAGTGCAGAGCAGAGTACCCAGCTGCTGCAGGGCAGCAGAAACACTCACTGAAATGCCCAGCAGGTGACAGTGACAGGTCACATTCTGGCAATGCTGGGCTATCAGCTCTTAGCCCTGGGCACCCCAGCTGTATCTACAGCTGTGACAAGCACAGGTGGACTCTGCAGAGCACCTTGCACAGTGCAGTGTAAACCCAGGACAGAGCTGCTGAGAAAACAGAGGTATGAAAAATATCTGGTTAAAAAACTAGAAAATCCAACTGTAAATCTCTATGTCATGGGAGTGTCACACTTCAGGAACTGTATCATCCTGCTAACACATATTGCACTTGACTCAGATGGAATTAAAAAGACACATGAAGGTTAAATTTTGGAATTTTATTCAAGTCAGAATGATACTGAAGAAGTCAGCTCACTGGTAGTGACAACAGCATGCCCAGGGTGATTACAGAGAAGATGGCATGAACTGAACATGCTTCAAATACACTAAGATGGTCCCTTCCACTCCAACAGCCATGCAGGCACAATTGTTTTCCAAGCACAACTTAAAGAAGCTTTAGGGCTCCTCTAAGCTATGCCTTGGTTCTTGCATCTTCAGACCTGGTAGGTCTGAACAGCCAAGCAGAAAAACATGGGATTTGTCTGTACTTCTCCCTTCACCTCCACAAGATGCTCTGCCCTGGGAAAGCTCTTCAATCTTCTGAAGGTCCTGAAGAAGTGGTGAACTGCTCTTCTATTTGTTTGCATCAGATGAGATGTGGAAAACAGCTTCTCTATGTAGAAAGGAAGAAAACGTATGTTAAAAAGAAACAGAAGTTGCATCTTGTTCATGAACTACTATTGTTATAAACACAGCAATGAATATTATGCATCTTAAGGACTTAAGGAAAACTCTTGAGAGTTTTCACTGGAGAAAGAAGCATCACTGACGTGCAGTCTTAGCAGAAGTTGTACCACAGCCAGGTAAAACTGATCTCCAGGACATCAAGTGACTGCAGGACAAAGATCTTCATGATGTCACCAATCATCATGAAACCCAGGGTGTTGGCCTTGCTGTCCCCAGCAGGCAGCAGCCTAGGACTGTCAGCTGGGTCACAGACCTGGTCACAGCAACCTGGGCTGTGCCTTACATGGCACAGATGGCATTATCAGGACACATCCTGCAGAAATTCACAGGAAGAACCAAATATTTATATGGAATGGTGAGACCAAAGCTGCCTGAGTGATGTGGAGGCAAGAGTGGGCAGGCAGAGAGAGAGAGGAGGTCGTGACTGTTGCAGCTGGCTCAGCAGCCTGACACTCAATGCAATCAGAGTGTTCTACTGAAAAAGATGCCCCTTTCTTTCCCATGTGCCTCTTAATTCAAGAAGCATTTTGATAGCACAGAATTACCAACCCCAGAATGAAAACTCTTATTTGCCCGTATTAGAAAATTGTTCCCTAATTTGCTACAATAGATGGTAAAGAAAAGAAAAATACTCCTAAAAAAATGGGCAATGTAGGTATGACTTTCATTCCATCAGCCTTGAAAAGAAGCTGTGCTGGTGGTTTTATTTTTTTTAAGTATTTAAATACAGCATTGTCTACAGACAGAATTTAGTGCTTGACCCAGCTGTGGAACAACCAGGAAATAACTACAAAAAAAATTAATATTTGGAACAGGTCCAAGGCCCAGTGTGTTCTAAGCAGGTCCTGGCACAGGCAGTGTGGGTACAAACCAGGCTGGGTTTTCTACCTAGGACAGGAGACACTGTCATCCCCTGAGGAGGTTCCTGATGAGGCTGTGAAGCCTGAGGAGTACTGAGAAGGAAGAGAACTGGGATGGAAGAGCCACTGCCCTCTCAAAGTGGTAGGTTTGGGTTGAGAAGGCATTACTAGTTAAACTGTCTTCAAATCTTGGGCTTTTCTTCAGAAACAGGAGAGAGGAAAAAAAAAAGTAGTTTCAACAACTCCCTAGTTTGCCACTTGGTAGTTAAGTCAAAATCCAGAGTATTGGGTGTCACCTCAGTGCTGATGCTGCAACCCACCTCTGACTGCAATGACCAGCAAACTCTTCTCAAGAATTAATCTATTTTCCTTTTTTTTCCCTCTTCCTGAACACCCCTTACTTTACTCCTCTCCCCTTCAGCAAGTGGAATTAGGTCACTGCTGTGTTTTGGCTCACTTCACATCATCTGTTTCTGCTTTATAAAGGAAGGCAGCAAAAAGAGACTTTTTGGCTCACCTTGATCCTCAAGCCCTGCCATTTTCACAGTTGTTGTTTGGGTTTTTTTTCCTTTTTAAGGGAATGACACAACATTTTGCTCCTGACTGGTTCCTTCCTAAGAATCTCAGAGTATCCCATTCCCTGTGGAAAGAAGTAAAATATTTTCTTGTGATTATACAGAAATGAATAGCATTCCAAAGACCTACATAACTGTATTCATACTCTGTGTACCATACAATTACTGACAAAAGCAACAGATAATCATAGAATGGTGAAGGTTGGAAGGGACCTTAAAGATCATCAGTTTCCAACCTTCCTGCTATGAGCAGGGACACCTCAATTTTCTCAATGTGCACAACAAGTGCATTTTACAAGTCCATTGTTTTGAGGGTGATCCTTATCACTGAATTTCAGGTGTAATAAAGAACTGGCACTGTCAATAGAGGAGAGCTTGCAAACTCAGAGTGCAGCACAGCCCCCCTGTAATGCCACCCCCGTGGTTGTACAGTGACAACAAAAGAAAGCTCTACTTACAGAGATGCTGTCCAGTGGTGAAGAAGAAAAGTCTGAAGATGGAAGCCTTCTATGTGTGCTGGTGGGCTCTCTCTCTTCACTTCACTTTTGGAAAAAAAATTAATTTACAAGTTCTCTATTTATGGCCCCTGTGCCTTTTGGATTGACAGGACAGGGATGGAATTCTCAATATGTTGCTGACTTCAGCTGCCTGACTAGATTTCTTTTTACTGTGGCTGATTGTCCTGAGAGCCTGTGTCTGCAGGGGCTGTCCTAAGAGCCTGTGTGTGTCTGCAGGGGCTGTCCTGAGAGCCTGTGTCTGCAGACTTGCTGAAATTTGGCTCCATATCAGCATGTGATTTTAGAGAATTCTGGCTTATGGGAACTAGTCGCCCTGAGGGGATGAAACCCATGGTCAGCAGGTGTTTTAGAGACTAAACACTGAACTGGTCGTCTTCAATGAACAAAAGTACTGACCAACAGCTTGACCTGGTGAAGTATCCTAAAAAGGCCTGATAGAAGACATCAAAATTTGAATACAATTTATGCCCCACTTGACTTCCAACATCTATATGCAAGTCTTTCAGATAACAGGTCTTCTGCATTGAAGGACACGGGGGTAACTTCAAAGCAGCTCTGATGCTCATTTTCAGCAATAGTGTCAGAAGGCTGAAAAATAATGATGGGTTCAAAATGCCATTTGTTAGAACAAAACTCTTTGGATGTGGAGATGTTCTGTACCTGAGAAATCAGAGAAAGAACATTTAACAAGTGTTTAACAGCCAAACAGCACAAAGCTCATCCGTGCCCTGTGTTGGGAGCACATGTGCCCTCTGTCAACTTGCGCCTTCCATTGATACTTTGCAGGGTCTTTGCTGGCCTCAGCATTTCCACAGACAAGGAACATGAAAAAAGTGGGAAAAAAAAAGAAAGAAATGAGACAGCAAGCAAGGCAAAATACAGAGGAAACAGGAATTGATGGAGGATAAAAGACGACCAAGCCCTGACAATATGCTGGGTGAAAGTTCAGGGGTTTAGGGGAGCTCTAGTTTCTTTACCAGCCTGTACCTGTGCCAGCCAGGGAGGTCAGGTGCAAGTAGATAGCAGAGGCAATCTAGGCAAGTGGGTACCAACACAAATCTTAAGGGAAAATAAAAAATAAACAGTAACTGGATGCTCTTCATTCCTCTTAGTCCCCTCCCTCCACTTCAAGTATCACAACTGAAATAAATCAAATAGGATAAAGAACATTTAGTTGATACTGTTTCCAAAGAGACTGGAAACTACTGGAAGTCTCTGATAAGTAAGAACTGTCTGACCAGATTAAAAAAAAAAAGCCAAACCAATTTATATATACTGTTTAAGACAAAGGGATCTGTTACTTAATGTATCCTAACATACATTCAATGTTCCTATGATTACTCTAGGTAATGATGACATAAACCTTGAATGTCCTTGCATCCAGAAACAAGAAGCAACAATAAGAGGTGGTGCTTCAAAAGCATCAAACCTCTGGCAAAAATATTGCCAGTTACCACTTTGAACACCTGTGAGCACCACCAGTCCTTCTTCCTGAGGAGCCTCAATATTGAAAGACTCTGGTTTTCAGAAGGGAATTTGGTGATAGAAACAAGAACTTGATGAGCTGCATCTCTAGTCACAGCTCACTTGCTGTGAAAAGGAACTAACTGCAAGTTGCTGAACTCAGCTCCGGCTGCTTGGCTGTGCTGGAGAATCAAGGAAACATTTTGACGGAAAGGCCTGTTTGGAGGTCACCAAGTTCAACCTTCTGCTTCCAGCAGGGCTAATCTCAAAAGCACATCAGGTTGCTCAGGGCACCATCCAGCCACATTTTGAAAGTCTCAGAGGACAGGACCTCCACAGCCTCTCCAGGTGCAGCCTCCAAAGTGTAACCACTCTGTGAACAAAGAACTGTTTTACTTATGTCCAGGTGGGGTTTTCTGTGCTGCAGCTTGTGCCCCTTGCCTTTTGTTCCTTTCTCACTCCACAAAGAGTGTGGCTCTGTCCTGTCTGTCCTCAGGTGGAAGATTGCTATTAGATGCTTCCTCCCTACCCTCCTCTTCCTCCCTAGGCTGAACAAGCCCAGTTCCCCTCATTTCTCCTTGCTCCAATCCCTCAGGGCTCTTGCACTGGACTCTTCCCAGTCTGCTGACACCTTTCATGTACTGGGGGCCCCAAACACAACACTCCATTCTTGTTAAACTCCAATCACTGGTTTCAACCATGCACCAGTAGCAAAAGTGCAGCTGGCTTTGCAAAAAGATCCAGCTAAGGAACAAGAAAAGCTTTCTGGATGAAAACAGTATCAAAGGGCAGAAAGAAAAAAAAGGCAAGGAGAACAGTGGGCAGAGGGTACTAACTAGGTTTGAAGAAATAAAACTCTACCCAGAATGTAGATAAGCACCAGTTCTGCTGTGGCTTTATGATCAAGATGTGCATCTTGCAGCTGACAGGGCAGCAGCATTTTTTCCTGTCCCTGCCATTTCTACCTACTCTTTCATACGGGCCCAAGAGCAGCTCTAAGGGAAACCAGACCCAGAGAAAAGAAGAGAAAGAAAGTAACATTTGGCTACATCCCTCCCCTTGCCTGGTTCACACTGTGGCCACTTCAGTCTTCCCCTGGTTCAAAGAGGAAGAGAGAGAAAGAGGAGCTGGGAAAAACATGAGAGTGATGGGGAAGCTTGTGCATAGTCCCTCTTGCAGGAGTTCAAACTGAGAAGGGAACTGAAGCACTGACTAGAGACCTACAGCCCTGGGCTGCAAACCAAGCTCCAGAAGCTGAGAATAAGAAGTGTGGTTCTTGAATTCTGCTTCTCATTTAAGGTCAACCTATTCAGGGCTTTGAAAGACACTCACTCCTCCCAGATCCAGGAACCAGAACAAGCAAAGCCACAGACCTACTCCTTGAGACAGTCTGCAAAAGAACCTGTTCTAGCTAGACACAGTCCATGAAGCACAACGACACTGCTCAGTAACTGCATTTTTAGAGCAGTTCCATATCTCTAATGGCTTTGAAGGTATTTGTGACAAGTGAACAAACAAAAGTACTCAGATGTGACAAGGCAACAAGTGTCAGACATCCTCCTTAAGACACCTAAGATGGACCAAATGAATAAAGGCAAGGCTCAGGGATCTAAATCAGACAGGCTCCAAGCAGAGGCACTGCTCTGGCAGAAAGTCTGTAGGTGCCTGGGCAATTTTGAGGACTTGAGTACTCGTAGCAAGAGTACCAGGACATTCAAGGTCCAGCTCAAATTAGTTTGGCACACGTGGTCTCTTAGCAAGGACAGCCCAAGCTGTGACAGGACAGTGGTTCTCTCAAAGCTTGGCCAAATGCCTGTGTTTGTGCAGCTGAATTCCACTGTAAATGTACAGGTGAGAGACAAGATCCCATCTTTAGGAACTGGGATACAAATGTCAAAAGAATCAAGAAGCTTTGTAATATTAATACTGTGAGGACAGAAAACAGTAAATCTCCAGTGATGACACCACTTGGAACACACTGACCAGCAGATTAAACGTCAACTCAAAGCTAAGACTTCCCCCACCAGGCACCCCAGGCTCTCATGCTCACTGTCTCTCCTTCAAAATTAGCTACTCAAAGCTTTCTCCTTGACATCCTTGCTGAACATTCACATTTGCCAGCTTAGACAGTATTTGACTGTCCTGAAAAACCTGCTCAGGTTCCTAAACATATGGGATGGCCAGATGGTGGCCTCAGGAGTGCTCGCTCTGTTGTACAGGGAGGTGCTCACTGAAACAATGCTTGTCCTTGTGGTGGAATCGTAGAGAAAAATCCGTTCAGCTCCTCTCCTCTGTGGTTAGCAGAAGCCTTCCCAGAAGCTGGTTGAGGCCCTTTCCCTCCAGAACTTCTGCAGAAGATCCAGCACTGATTTGGCTCTGAAAGTAACCCGTGAGATCTCATCTCATGTACTGGTTCTGGTGGTGTCTTGTACACACTGGCACTGCTCTCTTTGGTTGGCCTTTCTTCAGCAGCCCCAAACAAGAAGCTTTCCAAAGAAGCCTCTGAAGGAACCCACCAAGATCTATGGGGAAATGCTTGCTGTAATAGTTACATATTCATTTACTTGCTGTTATCAAAGTTCAGCGTTTCCTGCCAGCATCTGAAGAGCAGCCCAGTGGTAACCCCACCTTCACAACAGGAACTTGGATAGAGGGGTGAAGCTGTACAGGGTGGGAGAGCACCTAGAAGGAAGAGAGGACACTGAAAGATGAATCTTGTGAAATGCAGAATGATCAGCCTTGATGTGAAGTTGGGAATCACTTGTCAGCTGTGGCTGTTTCCTGAAGAGCTGGAGTGGCTGCTCCCACTCCCAAAGCCACACAACAAGCAGATGACAGGGGAGTCTGAGAGCTCAGCTCTGGGCATGCTGGAAGAAAAAAATGCTGGTGATTCCTGGAAGGGCATAGATACCTCAGTACTCATCTTGTTTCAGTAAATGTCTTCCCTAAATCAAACCTGCTCCACTTTAACCCTCCTCCTACTGCTTCAGAGCGTTTCCTGACCAGCATGGTGCTGGTATGTGGGATCTGGATTGCATGGGAAGACTGCCCCCACTGCATCCACTTCTGGTGCCCTCAGCACAAGAAAGATAAAGACCTGTTGGAGGAGGTCCAGATGAGGCCACGGAGATGATCCAAGGGCTGGAGCAGCTCTGCTCTGGAGCCAGGCTGGGAGAGTTGGGGTGTTGAGCCTGGAGAAGAGAAGGCTCCAGGGAGCCCTGAGAGCACCTTCCAGTGCCTGAAGGGGCTCCAGGAAAGCTGGGGAGGGGCTTTTCATCAGAGAAGATAGTGACAGGACAAGGGGTGATGGTTTTAAACTGAGAGAGGGGAGATTTAGGTCAGATTGTAGGAAGTGGTGAGGAGCTGGGATGGGTTGCCCAGGGAGGTTGTTGATGCCCCATCCCTGGAGGTTTTTAAGGCCAGGTTGGACGAGGTTTGTGCAACCTGATCTAGTGGGAGGGTTCCCTGCTCATGGCAGGGGGGGTGGAACATGATCATCTTTAAGGTCCCTTCCAACCTTAATGATTCTATGACTGACAGCAGGTGCCACCATTGCAGACAGGACAGCCCCAGCAGTGGCAGTTCTGGTCATCCACCCCACAGCAAGATCAAGACAAAGGCACTGCTATTTGCAGTGATGGTGACAGAGAAAGTGATGTCACTGCTAAAAGAAATACAGCTACTAACCATATACAAGCACATTCACATTGCTACAGAGCTGACATCTGCAGGGGCTGGCAGGCTCCAGATATTTACTGGTACAGTCTTGACAACATGCACCACAGCAATGGTCTTTCACTATTAAAAGACCATGAAGATGATTTGCCTGGGATTATTCCTGACAAGATTTGCAATGTTAAACTGGAGATTAAAATTTAGTTCCTGTAATTAACCCCAGGCAATGCTACAGACTGGGGGAAGAGTGGCTGGAAAGCTGCCCAGCAGGATAGGACCTGAGGGTGTTTTTTGACACCTGTCTGAACATGAGCCAGCAGTGTGCACAGATGGCCAAGGAGGCCACCAGCATCTTGGCTTGTACTGGGAATATTGTGTCCAGCAGGAGCAGGGCAGGGATCAACCCCCTGTGCTGGGCACTGCTGAGGCTGCACCTCCAATCCTGGGGTCAGTTCTGGGCCCCTCAGGACAAGGAGGACATGGAGGGGCTGGAGTGTGTCCAGAGAAGGGCAGTGGAGCTGGGGAAGGGGCTGGAGCACAAGTCCTAAGAGAAGAGGCTGAGAGAGCTGGGGGTGTTCAGTTTGGAGAAGAGGAGGTTGAGGTGAGACCTAATTGCTCTCTGCAACTGCCTGAGAGGAGCTTGGAACAAGGCAGGCATTGGCCTCTTCTCCCAAGCAAATATCAATAGGACCCAAGGAAATGGCCTCAAGTTGTGCCAGGGAAGGTTTAGATTGGATATCAGGAAGAATTTCTATCCTGAAAGAGTGGACAAGCACTGGAAAAGGCTGCCCAGGGAGGTGGCACCTGGAGGTATTTAAAAACTGTGTAGAAGAGGCAGTTCAGGACATGGTCTAGTGGGCTTTTTTTTGGGGGGGGGGGGGGGGGGGGGGAGGGGGAGAAGGGATGGGGATTGATGGTTGGACATGGTGATCTTAGAGGTCTTCTCCAACTGTGACAATTCCGTGATTCTGTAACTTGGATTAAACAAATGTTGGAGTTGTCAGAGAGGTGTAAGAGCAGTCCTGTGTAATGTGGATATCTAAACTGACAGAACTTACTTCCAGCCCCTCAGGATTCCTTTGCAACACACTGTTGGAGACACACACTTAGAGAATTATTATTTTCATATAAAGGCCAGGAAATACTTCATTTGGCCAGTTAATAAAGGATTTCATGCAGCACCTCTGTGCTTGAGCCAAGTGAGGCAAAATATGGAGGCAGCCAAGGCAGAGAGATCCCAGCATGGCCAGGGCTGTTCTCCCTCTACCAGGCAGAGGCTTTGCTGCCTGCAGGGAGCAACGTCTGTCAGTGGCTGTGGGACTTGAGATGGGCAGCTTAAAGGTTGCTCGGCTCTTTCTACAGCACAGTGCAAGTAAAAAAAGCCCAAGACTTGGAGAAAGTAGAGCAAAGTCACCTTTGGCATCCATCCTGGTAACACAAGCCCTTAGGTACCGAGAGTGCCTGCACAGCGTGTGACTCAGTGGCCAAACACTGTGTCCCAGCAGCCAAGAGGGGCCACTGGGCCTGTCAGCAGCTGCACCCAATCTACTGCTGAAAGACAATGACTCCAGGAGCAGCTTCAGTTGCCTCCAAGTGCCCACACATCCAAGTCTAACAAGCCTGTTGCTACAGGTCTGGGATATGCTAAAGGCCAAGAGTTGCTTTCACTCCTATGGAGAGAACCTTCCAGGAAAAACTCAGGATAAGTGCCCTCAACTGTGGTTGCATAGTGGTTGTGTACATGACATTTCTCTAAATGTAAAGCCACACTCCTCTCTCAGCTGCATCTGTTTGCCATCTCACTTCTCTGATTTGCCTGGATCCTTTCAAATTCCAATATTCTGCTTCATGCCTCTAGCTGCTCCCATTGACATTCTCCTCTGGAAACTGAGCAAACAAATTCTGTATCCCATGACCCCAGTTAATAAGAACGACTCCAGGAATTCAACCTCCAACCTGGTTTTGCACATCCCCATCTTAATATTATCTCAACTAATCTTCCACAGCTTCCTTCTGGGAACAGCAGAGAGGCAGTACAATTAAGGTGCTAAATCAGCAGTCATGACCTGAAAGCACAGTGCTGCTCAGCTGGAGGAACTGTGCCTGAATGGAACTGCAACTAATATCCAGGAGGAAGGAAACTCCACATTCACTAGAAAAGCCTGTGCAGGATCATTCTTCACAGAAAAAGGTGGAAGTGTTGGTGCATGTGCCCCCATTATCACAGCCTCAGAGAGACAAACAACAGCATCACAGCTTTTAGGATTATACTAATCATTTTAAGGGCCATGGTAACAGTAATGTTGTCCACAAGGGACAAATTCAGTACAACAAAGATCACACAAATTGATAATGTGTATATAAATCCCAACTAACTATCACTAGCTGGTGTGATAGAATTGCTAATGAACCCTAGCAGGTTCCCACAAGGTATCCTTACAAGATGGGAGCTTTCCCCAACAGGATGTATCACGTTCTCCAGGTACACACCAGAGCTGGCTGCTGGCATTGAAAGATCTATTCTAATCATCTTTCATTTCTTCTGACTCCATGTGACATATTTTGCTTTATCCACATAGTCTGCACTGCTAGGGAAGACCCCCCCACAGTTCTTCTGCAAGGTGACAGCTCCAAACATGGGTTTACTGAACCTCTTCAGGCGCCACAACAGCATCCAAACACGGGTTTACTGAACCTCTTCAGGCGCCACAACACAGCAAGACCAATGAAGACCAAAAAAGCAAAGCTTTGGATCATACTGGTTTGTAACAAGATCAGTCAAACATTCTGAGGACCTATGGTACCAGTTTCAAAATCCTGCTCTGTTGACCAGAGATTTGTGGCAATTGTTTGACAATTGTTGCAAGGTTAAGAGAGTTTTGAGGCAGCTTGTCCCGTTTTTTCCCTTCAACTAATACAAGTTTGTATCAGGAACAACATGTTTTACATGGTGATACTTTGTAGGTTGATATAAAGATACTATGGTAACTTTGTGGCTGTTTTAAGATTTCTATAATCAGATTGGATGCTGAATGGTGGTAACAGTTGGGTTTTTGTACCTGAATATATGAGGGCATTGCTACTGATCTACTGGTAGGGTATCTCTGATCTTTCCCTGCGAGACTTCAGTTCCAAACTGAACAAGCCCGTTGCCACAAAACAGATATCACAAGAACAAGCAAGACCACGTCTGAAGAAATACTCCTTGTTAAAAAGGCAACATGACCCTTGCTAACACCTTATTTCCAGTGAAAAAAAGGCAGTGAACTGATCACAGTGCAAGAAACCTCTGACAAGAAGAAACTCTAGGAACTTCTAACAGCATTTCAAGCAAAGCACATCAGAGGTGAGAGCCTGGAGATCAAATGACAACAAATAATGAAACAGAAAGAAAAACTCTCTTTTAAAGGCTTGGACCATCCTGTGAGGAGACAGGACATTTTCACACTTGCATACCAAGGCTCAGAACCCAGATAAAACCAAATTCCTCAGATTTAACACACCTAAAACTCTCTGACTACAGGCTTACCCCCACCACCCTCCACATGTCACTACCCCACCATTCTCAACATCCTCACTGGTGACTTATTTAAAAAGAGTTTTCAAATAACCATGAACCAGTGTGTGCAGCATGGTTATCTGAACACAAGTGTACAACTGACATTTATCCTCTGGAATGGAAATCTCAACTCTTCTAGCAGTTTCCACACTCAAAGGGCATGTGAGCCCCTCAAATACCAGTTACATGCACTTTGAGGACACTACTCATGACAGTCACACCAGAGAAATATCTCATGATCTCTCAACAGCCACATGGACACTAAGAAACAGCTTGTACTAAAAGAGACCTTCTACTCATTGTATACATTGCTCTCAAATACCATTCTGAAAACTTTACCAAAAAAGCTTCCAAAAAAAAGTGATAATCTATGTTAGAACATCCTACTCAGTGGAAAATTTTCCCCAAAGCCACCCCTGCCAGGCTGTAAGCTGCTCCCAACCTTGCTAAGCCTATCACCAAAAGGAAGCTTTTTGTGCAGAATAACAGAAAAGAAAAAACAACAACAAAAAAAACTAGCACAACTTTTCAAAACCTTCCCTCCCACCTTCCTGTAGGGACCATCTATCCCAGGTCTCACACACAGACTTACCTGGGACATCATACACAGCACACAAGGCACCCCCACACTCTGTAGCTGAGATCAAGTAACTACAAAGACCATACTGAACTTCCACAAACCACTGAGAGCACCAACACAATAAACTGCTGCAAAAGCAGCTCCCACAAGGTCATCACTCAGCCTCTGATTGTCAGTCCTGATCCTCAAGGGAAACCTAGAAACTGCCCTGCAGCCACAAACCTAAGAATAAAATCTCATCACATTTCAAGATGCCAAGACTGTGCTTCTCTGCCACGATGTAACCTCCCACACTCACCACCCCACAGGCTACAATCTCTCTCTGTCTCTGCCTACATCTAATCTAGTCATTTAAACATGCCAGGAAAAATTACTTCCCTTTCCCTGAGAAGACAAGTATGGTATCATTTCTGCTTTCCTACAAATTAGCATTCCCACACTGAACCTACCAGCTCCATTTCCTCCAAAGATGACCTGACAGACACCAACTCAAATTCAAATGAGGGATTTCCCCAATTTGCACTCCATTCTGAAAGGAAGCTGTCACTTCTAGGCCAGGCCTGAAGGTGGCTTGCATGCCTAAAAGCTTCTCTCCTTTTCAAACTACACTGCTTGGTCCTAATGGAAGACATGACCCTCACATATGCCCTTCGACTTCATGGCCACAACAACACTTCTATCTTTTTATACAGTTTAAAAATCAATCCACAGTCACGTTCCAAGTAAACTTCTAATCCTTACAAAATGTTTCAAAACGTGATTTTGAATCCCTAAAGTTTTGAAGACACATTGTCCTTCCCAAATCACTATGACTGTGAAAATTGGGAGTGATATTTTATGAGGCCATTGTAAAATTCAGGTTTTTCAATGTAAACTTCTTGCCAGTCATCATTATCCTCAATCAAAGGTTTGAAAATAGATCAGAGAGTGCTCATGGCCATTAGAGAGTAAGATAAAGCCAGAAAAGAACCAGAAACTCTTCATTGCTTATATATCACAAACCCAGTTGTCCTCATCATCAGTTTTAACAATCAGCCAGCCCCACCCTCTGATGGGAGGAATCATGACCACAGACTGTGGAAAACAAATATGGATCAAAACAACTTGATGTGCAAGTGTCTCCACTTTCTCAACTTTCTGTTCACCATTACAACTAACTCCAACTGCCCTTGTTGAGTATTCCAGGAGATACAGACTTCACGCTTCAAGACTCTCTTGTTCACCTTTTCCCCACCAGAGCTGTGGTTCCTGCAGCAGCAATTGTTCAAATCTTGAGAGATGCCAGCAGACACACTTCTGCTCACTCCTCAGTGTTCATACATGTGCAGAAAGGCATGCAGAGCCACTAACTTTCTAATAGAATTATTTACCCATTTAAATATATGTTTTAGAAAACATCTGAGCCATTGTATGGGAGACAAAAGCTCCACCAACCAAACACTTCCTAGCTGAAAGCTTGTCAATGTGTCTACATTCAACTTCTCCTTGTTTTGAAAAATGACCTGTGCTCTTACCATCATGATTGGAATTTCCCAGGGTCCATGGCTCATCTGAATCAAAGTGAGTATCTCCTCCTATTCCTGGTCCAGGAAAGTAGGCATGAGCTAGGAATCCACCTTCTCCATCAAACGGAGAACTGTCTCCATGGAAACCAGAAGCAAAAAATATCATAATGTCTGCCTCCTTTCTGTCATTTTTAATTTCATGGTATGGGACTTCTTCAAAGGTAAGTGGTGTCACTCTCTGCCAAACATCAAATGCCTGACGAATGGCTCTCCTCGTGTCAGTCTCTCCAACCTTGGGGGTATAGTTGTGTACACTGTGTGAATGAGACAAAAGGGTGGTTTAATTTCTAGAATGCATTCCAGATTTCTTATTATCATTCCAATCCAGAGCCACAGATACACAGCTTCCATTTCCAAAGGGTCTTCACTTTTACTTTTAGCATGCAAAGGTTTGCTGTTAAAAATAAAGATACCAGCAAAAGGACAGCCTGATGTGAACTTGACATTTATTGACAAGAATTCTCCCAATACTTTGGTTGATCTTGCATTGCTTCCTAAAAACCTGAGAACCTTTCAAATCCTGGTGCAGACAGCTAAGTAACTTAGTTTAAAAATCTCAGTTACTTCAGCTCTGGGGTTGTTTAGTTCTCATCTTACCAAGATGGTAAGAAAAGGAGGCTGAGAGGAGACCTTGCTCTCTACAGCTGCCTGAAAAGAGGTTGTACTGACCTGGGGGATGGTGTCTTCTGCCAAATAACAAGTGATAGGATGAGAGGAAATGGGCTCAAGTTGTGCCAGGGGAGGTTTAGATTGGATATTAGTATAAATTTCTGTACTGGAACAGGCTGCCCAGGAAGGTGGTTGAGTCTCCATCCCTGGAGACGTTTAAGAGATGTAGAGCTGAGGGACATAGTTTAGACATCAGACTTGGTAGAGTTAATTGTCAGTAGAGTGAGTTTGTGGTTGGACTTGATGATCTTAAAGGTCTTTTCTTTTTGAGAAACAAACCTTTCAGTAAACTATACCACCTACCTTACATGAACAGCTTCATTCTCAGGACTACTCAAAACACTTCAGAGCTCATGAGTGATGGACCTGCCAGTTTGGTGCAACCCAGTCCATGGCAGAGTTTAGAAGGTGGGAAAAAATGCTTAACTGCACCTGAATTTCCCGTAATTGTAAACTTTAGCTTAAGAAGTGCTGTGGGTGGGGAGGTTTTTGTGTGTGCATATAGTAGACTCAAGCCCTGTTGAACTTGCCTTGGGGAATATGAAATATCTGTGTCATGGAAACAATGTTCAGTCTTTAAAGAAAATGGCTCAATTGAATACGATGATTACAGGTGAAAGACACTGTAACCCATTCAGTGGTAAAACAAGACACCTGTCACTGAATGGCACACTACAAATACTGAAATGGCAAAGCTAAACAACTACTTGTTTAACAATGGCAGAAGTGAAGCCACTAGTCCCTCCTCCCAGTCTCTGCAGTCCCTCACTGTTACTTAAGAATCTTCCACCTCCTTCTCAGAGCTCTGGACAGGAAAAACTGCCCCAGCCCCTGATCTTCTTTCCCTTCACACCATCACATCTCTTCCTACACATTCTGGCACCTTCCTCATGCTGGTCACTCATATTTCTACCTCTTCACCACAGATTTCTTCTCTGTGTTAGCCTTGCTCACCCATATCTTCTCTTTAATTCCTAATTTTTACTCCTCTGTAATATCCTTTACCTCTCCAAAAAAATTAAAAGGTTATACTTTCAACTAGAGAGGGGGTTCTTTTTATTTGGACGTGCCATACTTTTCAAAAACTGCTCCTGGCATCATTCTGCAAGTGTCTTTCAAAAGCTAAGGGCCTAAACAACTAAAACAAAACCCATCTCTGTCACTTCATCACACTTACTTGATCCCTGCAGCCCACTTCAGCACATTGCCTCAGAAGGCCTACCTTGGACCAAAGCAAAATTCTACTACATGAGCAAAAGTAAAACATCTGCAAAAAACATTCAGTAAAATGTTGCAAATCATTAGAGGGAGAAAGCATCACCCCTTTAGGCAATGATGTTCCTTCTACTTTAATGGGTAAAGAGGACACACGATCTAGGGGCTAGAGCCTCAGATTACTAAGGGAATAGAAAGGGGCTTGCTAGGATTTTCCTGTCAAAATTAGACAACTGAAGGCTGGGATTTAAGTGTCTTTACTGATCAGTTATTTTCTAACTGAGAATAGGGTCTTCAGTTACTCTAGTGCTCTAAAAGTATTTCCCCCTCCACCACCTTCTGAGAATGGAAGCTTCAACTAGGCATGACAGGGAAAACCCAGTTTTTAAAAGTACTTACAAAATTTGCATTCCAAACAAGGAGAGGACATTTTTTTCCTCAAACAGAAAGGGGCCAGGAGGGGGCTGTACCTGTAGGTTATGTGCTTCTGCCTCCACTTCTGCCCCGTCAGCGCGTACCGCTTTTTCCTCCGGCTGTGCCGCAGGGGATGATCAGGAACTCCACAGCGAGGCTTCTTCATCCACCTGGGAGGGAAGAAAAAGCAACCTAACAGAGTTTGGAAAAGAGATTCCAAAGAACCAGTGTGGGCACCAAGAAGGGCTCAGTCATCCCCCTCTCACGTCTACCCTCTTTGCACAGGGCTGGACATGCCGTCTCTGCCATCAATCCCCACACCTCAGCTCTCCAGGAAGAATTCATTTTTCCTTTTGGAAACACAGACACCATATCAGGCAGCAGTTATGCCTGACAAGAACTTAATCATGATACTCCCATGAAAGAAACTCAGATGCAAACTGTATGTGCACTGGGATCAAACTCTCCCATCACCTCTCTATCCACTCTCCAGTTGTTCAAGTGCTCCTGTGCCAGCAACAAAACCCTGCGACCCACAGCACAGCAGACAGGACCCCTCAGATAACGGCTGAGACTTCCACCTGTACTGATCAGAGCAGATCACTCTGGTCTGCAGGTCACAGTCACCACAGTCTGTTATGTCCTCCCAATGACCCTTGACCCTTTTGATGTCACTCATGATGCAGGAAACTCTTGCCTCTGGCCAAGTGAGCTGGAAGAGCAAAGGATGCCATCTCTTGCACCTGCTCTTCTTCTGCTGTCTATTCTCTTATCAGAAAAGTCAGGTCTCCTCCCCTAACTCTTTACCCCCAGCCTTAACAGATCTTTTGCTTATTTCTTGCACCAGCATGAGGGTGGTAAAACACTAGTACAGGTTGAACAGTGAAGTGGTAAAGTCTCCATCCTTGTAGGTATTCAAAACCCAGCCGGACACAGTCCTGGGTAGCCAGCCCTGTACATCCCTTTTTGAGCAGGAGGTTGGAGTAGATGGTCTCAAGAGGTCTCATCCAAAATAACTGACTCTCTGACAAGGAGAAACAGACTGTACCCCACAATGCTATCCTGCTTGCTGGTGTGGGCACACTCTAGAGAAGTCATAAGTGGCTTATGAAAGAACAAATCTGCCCATCACTGCATGTGGCAGCAGGGAAAAAAAGGAGCCAGGGACAGAAACAGAGGAACTACAGATACTGGTCTCCAAAGGTCTCAGCACAGCCACTCTGTCTCAGCCACATTCTTTAGGATTTTGCAGTGCAGCTCAGGACAGGAGACCTGAGCCCAGGAATAATGCAAGCAGCCCCTAGCTACTGCCTGCCAAGCACACTGGCACTGCCCTCAGCCTCCTGCTTGGGCTGCTGCTGGGGACATTGCCACTGGCATTCCCCAGGCATTTCATTTATGCCTTTGATCCACTTATTCTGATAGCAAAGGCAAGTGTCCACATAATCCTGGGCATGGGATGCAGAAACATGTCACTGCTTGGTCACACGTGAAGAGAGAAGAGCATCATAGCCAATCCTGGTAGATTTCTAACACAGGACACCAAATGCTCTTCCCTCTCCTCAGCAGGGCTTTCCCCACATTCCCAGCCACCTGGGGGATAACTTTTTGCCTCCAAATGCAGACATTCCTCCATCCACTGCAGCCAGCCAGTGGCAAGTAGTCCTCATGTGTCCATTTGCTTGAGCCTAAACAATGTGCATCAGGGAGGGAGTGTCCTCCCACCACCAGCAGATGGTTTACAAGACTTCCTTCGAGGACACGTTTTAAATAAAAAACAGACACTTTGCCTTATACAGCCTCACAAGAACATTCCTCCACAACCAGACATTCCTG
>NW_009953503.1:235503-242131 GCF_000747805.2 Chaetura pelagica
GCCAAGCAGCTGACCCTTCCTTAGCCCACTTCCTACATGTTAAAACTACAGGTGCTTCCAAATTTCAGTGCAGTCATCTGTTATCTGCTGCCCACCAGGAGCAGAGCACACAAGAGTTGTTCTACATCCTGTGCTGTGTTGGAAAGCTAGCACAGACCTTCCCTACTCACATCTTGCACAAATCTAAGCAACCTGTAGAAACCAGATCTGTCTTGCCCACACAACTGCTGCCACCTTCAAAGAAAAGCTGTACATTTAAGGTTTGCTTTTAGAAAAGCTACATTAATTCAACCTCAATACACAGTGTTTTTCCAAGTGTCCTTTATCTGTGTTCTTTTTATTGCTCCTACCACTTGGCTAGAAAATGCCAGGCCTACTGTAGCCTGTATTCACCTCGATATTCCCCAAAGAAATTCCAGCCATATGACACAGTACAGAGGTTTTTGCATAACCACAAACCATAACGTGCATTAGGTTTGCATCTATTGAGCTTCATGAGAACTCAAGTACTCTGAACATCACCATCATCAGGCTCTGGTTACAGTCAGAAAATGACCTCTGTTTTATCTTCACTAGGATCATCTAGAAGATAAAAATACCAGCGGCCTGGGCTTTAAGGCTTCTTGAGCCAAAGCTTCCAAGGCATCAGCACTTGCAGAGCTGCCTTATGCTACACATGGCTGCCTAACTCCTCCTCCAACCCCAATACACTTGGGCCTGACTGAACCCCCATATTCCACTACAGTTTGTTCCAGAGCTCAGCTACACACTTTCTGAAACAGACCTGGTAAAAAAGCCCGACTACCTTGTTAGAGCAAGCCAGTAACCAAGTTGTCAACAGCCTGTGCTAACGTCAAGCTGAGAATGTTTACCTGGCTCAGTTCCCTGATCTCACTTACTTCCCTGACATATGGGCCCTAGTCTATCACATGGGACAGGGTACAGGTCTGGCCATCTCTTCTCAGCAGGGCAGATCCATGGCAAAATAATCTTGCTGCTTTTCATCTTCAGCCAAGCTTTTTGACAGCCTCTCCCTACTGAGCAGTGTGGATAACCCTTTCTGTGTTCCAGGGGATTTAAAAAACACACCACATCAGAAACAACAAGAGAAGACAATTGCTTGAAGCAGGAATCAGATACCTATGGCTGCTTCTCTGTTTTGTTTTGTTGTTTTTTTTTTAATGAAGGCACCAATAACACTCAATCATCAAAATTTACACTTGGCACTGTTTACATATGGGCTGTTGCACTCCTCCAGCTTGGCATGCTGAGAACAGGTAACTTCAGAAGCAGTGACATGCAGCTCTTGTCCAGATACAGCTGCTTTCCCCAGTCCAGGCTCCAAGCCCTCCACAAAACCCTCCTAAAAGAGGAAGGTGCCACTGTCCATCATCTGCTATTGAGCTGGGGGAAGTGGCACCTTTGAACAGGGCTGTTGTGCATCCCAAGGGGAGAGACCTACACAACAGGCTCCAGACAAAGGACAAGACACTTGTAAGACAAGGAAGACTATTTCTTGGCTGAAGATTGGTCTTTTTTGCCCCAGGATGTTTGGTTTGTTTTGTTTTGTTGTTTTTTTTTAATGAAGGCACCAATAACACTCAATCATCAAAATTTACACTTGGCACTGTTTACATATGGGCTGTTGCACTCCTCCAGCTTGGCATGCTGAGAACAGGTAACTTCAGAAGCAGTGACATGCAGCTCTTGTCCAGATACAGCTGCTTTCCCCAGTCCAGGCTCCAAGCCCTCCACAAAACCCTCCTAAAAGAGGAAGGTGCCACTGTCCATCATCTACTATTGAGCTGGGGGAAGTGGCACCTTTGAACAGGGCTGTTGTGCATCCCAAGGGGAGAGACCTACACAACAGGCTCCAGACAAAGGACAAGACACTTGTAAGACAAGGAAGACTATTTCTTGGTTCCCTCCAGGGCCGTGTGTGATGGATTCTGACAAACACCACAGTCACCACTCCTGTCAGGTGCTGCTGTGCCCTCCCTCCCAGCACGCTCCCAGGACTGTACTACAGGCAGAGTTACAGTTCCACCCACCAGCTGCAGGCAGACACCATGTTTGCTGAGGCACTGTCAACTGAAAGGTACAAGGAGGCAGTTTCATGTATTTCCTCCTGCCCTCCTTACATGAAAACTCCATATCCTCAACCTGCTACCTCAAGACAGCTCCTCTGCTGAACAGATCCCCACCCCACCACTGCCCTTTGGGCACCAGTAAGAAACACCAGTGGTGGTGTTCCATCCCACTACCACCAGTGTGCCTGTGTAGCAGCTTTCACACACTCGGGGACCACGCTTGGAGGGAAGAACAACTTTGGGATTTGAGGCACATGGGGAAGGAGATTAGAAACTTTAGGCTCCCATAATAAGCAAAACGGAACATGCAGAATTTGTTGCAAAGAAACCACAGAAAGAATAACTTTCTGCTCTGATTCTAAAGTGACCTGAAAGGGACAAAGCTTATGACACCGACAAAAGTGACAGAAAAATTCATAATTGCCATCTCAAAACTTATAACACAGACTGAAACAACAGCCTAGCAAACAGCTGAGGAACTCGGGTTCTCAGCCCCAGCCTGCCTTGCCAGCACTCCTCCTTTTGCTCTGTG
The DNA here is from genome assembly GCF_000747805.2 of Chaetura pelagica. Taxonomy (NCBI): domain Eukaryota; kingdom Metazoa; phylum Chordata; class Aves; order Apodiformes; family Apodidae; genus Chaetura; species Chaetura pelagica. Next base: position 238,126 of record NW_009953503.1, read on the forward strand.
TCCTCAATCAGATCTGAGGAAGTGACAGCCCATCAAGGTCCAGCCAGACGTGCCCCTCCCACTCCAAATACAGGCTCAAAATTAGCACCTCTTTTTCCTTTAATGTAATGTGTAGGTAGGTACTCCTGCTCCACCTGGCCACACAACATTTGGACTCACCAACTGAGGACAGATGGAGGTAGAGCAGCTGAACATACCTGCAAGGCACACCTGCCTTTGGCTGCAGCTGAGGGTTCTAGCCTTTGGAGACCTGAGTTCCAGAAGAGGGAACCATCTGCATTTTCCATCCATCAGCCTTTGGGTGCTCATGCACCAAACTCCAGCCATCTATAAACTCAGTAAAATGTGAGCAACACCTTCCTTTCCTCCACAAAAATACTTCTACTTACTAAAGCAAGGACACCACGTGCTGTTTACTCCCTACCAGTAACCCCCAGGGCAGCAGCAGCAGCTCCCTCAAGTTTCAGACCATAGCCCCTTCTTCCCCCACACCTTTCCAACTCAGCATCCCAACTGCACATGCACAGCCTTGCTCTCTGCTCTGCTTCAGCATTCACTTATAAACAGTCTTACTGATGGCAGAGAGATCTCACATGGAAAATTCCCACCTTTAAAAAGGATTAAGTTTTCAACTCACTTGAAAAGCAAACAAACAGGATTTTTTTCTATCCCTCAATGGAGAACAAAGTGCTTTTCCTGTGAGCTAGAAGAGGGAATGTTACATGCACTGGAGAGGCACTCCCAATCCAGAATGATCCTCTCCTGCCTAATTCACTAGTTTATTCTGTTTCTCCCTCTTCCTACAGCCTGGAAGGCATGCAACCAAGCCTCTTTGCTCTTCACACTGCTTGGCTACTTTGCATCTCCTTCTTTTGTGCTGCTGTGCCCCTTCTGCCAACAGAATGCCATAACAGGAGGGATGAAGAACCATGCAGAGCACACTCTAAAAGGGTCTGCTAGTGCAATATGGGAAGGTCAAGGCAAAACTCTCAGGCAGGGCCCAAGCAAGGTCTATTATTTGTGCTTTCTTTTGTTGCTCACCATGAGATGCTCCCTTCCCGCAGAAAACATTAATAAGATCTCCTCTGCATTCTGCTTTCATCAAAAGGTGCAGCCCAAGCAAGGTATATTATTTATGCTTTCTTTTGTTGCTCATCATGAGATGCTCCCTTCCCACAGAAAACATTAATAAGACCTCCTCTGCATTCTGCTTTCATCAAAAGGTGCTCTCCCAGTCCAGACAGATTCAGCCAATACAGGAAATCCAGGCACTCAGACAACAGGAATCCAGTCAGCAACAAACACCACATCCATGCCACACTTCACAGTCCACACTGAAGAGCAAAGGCAACAGCCTTCAAAGAACAAAGTCCCTCCAGCCTAGGTGATTCAGCCCAATGCTTTTGTCCTATCAAGACACTGATCACTAACAACAAATAACTCATTGTCAACACACAGCCCAGAACATCTAATGTCCAACAGATGGCAACAGACAAGTAGTCTTGACAGTCATCACCAGACTACAACTCACTTCAGTGCATCTGCAAATACAGCACCTATTGAGATCCACAACTCCAATTAATGAAGAAATGCATGAGAAGCCATTTCTGGGGCCAGAAAATCACCTCAATCCAGACAGAGATGGAAATAAACCCTTGGAAGCTCACAGGATACACCCTTTGCCTGTGCACCAGCCATGGGGACCTACACACACAGAATGACACTAAACAAGAGCTTCTCCTCACACTAGCAAATGGCACTGTTGGCAAAAGAACAGGTGAAGTTGTCCACTTTTGTCAGGGACACCTTTTCACAAGCCACACTCCTCTGGCTCAGTGAGTCAAATCTATCCCTTTCGAGGACTTCTGGTCACTGGAATAATTACCCAGGTGAGATGACAACACGTTAAGAAAGGGAAAGACAAAATGAGCCTATGTTAGTCTTACTCAAGAGTTGTCTGGTCCAAAACTCCTGTCACTGGGATCCCATAAAACTGCTGCATAGAGGCAACTGCAGACTGCACAGCTTTTCCCGACTGCAAGGCTGATGTGTGGCTGTCAGATGGAAGTAAGTAGCCATAAGTTTTTAACCAACCCTGAAAAAGAAAGAAACAGATGGTAAAATGCCACGGTAAATGTTCAACTTAACAGATCAGAACAATTTCCTCAAAAGAAAAAAGTGATGAACAAGCCCCAAAAAATTCAATCACTGCTCTTTTTTTTTTTTTTTTGGTTGGGTGAGTGTAGTGATAGGACAAGGGGTGATGGTTTTAAACTGAAAGAGGGGACATTTAAGTTAGACATCAGGAAGAAGTTATTCACCACAAGGGTAGGAAGGCACTGGAACAGGTTGCCCAGGGAGGTTGTAGATTTCCCCTCCCTGGAGGTGTTCAAGGCCAGGCTGGATGAGGCTTGTGCAGCCTGGGCTGGTGGGAGGTGTCCCTGCCCATGCAGGGGGGTTGGAACCAGATGATCTTTAAGGTCCCTTCCAACCTTCACCATTCTGTGACTCTGTGATAATATCACCTGATCCCAGGGAATGGCAAAAGACCCACTTTAATCACCTGTCCTGACAGAACAATGCAGACCTGCCAACTGAAAACAGCCACAATCCCTACTGAGTACCTGGAACAGGCACCAGAAATGCCCAAGCAGCTCTGCCCTTGTTCCAGAGACCTCCTGTCACCTTGTCATCACAAGATTTCCCAGTCCTCCCCACAGCAGGCTCCCAGGAACCCACTTCCCACCCCCTACAGCTGCCTCTGGGACCAGCACTCAGCTTCACAAGCCTGTGCAATCCCTGCACACACAGGTTCAGCTTCACACTGACACCGAATGCAGGAATATTTCTTCCAAAAAACCCACAACCAAACAAAAAAAAAACACACTCAGAAAGTTTGCAGGGACTCAGGCTAGATGGAATTTTCCTCTACTAACAGCAGGTATCTAGCAAATTGTCAAAACAGGAAAACAGCCAACTCTTCTCAAGGAGCTTTGTCCCTTTTCCCTGCCTCCCCCAAAAAATGCAGCTTCAGATAAAATCACATGTCAAACTTGTCAAAATGCTAAAGGCAGCTTTTTCAAACATTAATTCAGGATCACTTTTTTTTTCCTCCCTTCTCTCCCCCCTCCCTTGTTCTGACACCACAAGAAAAAGGAATATTAATTCAGCATTAAGTGCAAATGGCAGTAAAACCTGAACAAGGACTTGCTTTCAGAAGCTTTCCATCACACCTCCCCCTGCACACACCTGTGCTCCTTCTGGCCAGTATTTCAGCCCTCCAGTTCAACACCTAGACCAGGATTACTAGCAGATTGACAAACACCCTGTAAGCTTTCTGCAACCATGAGGACAATCCACCTGACTGGCAGGTGTCCCCTGGGAGCAGGGGGAGAGGAGAGGTGCATGTTCCCTTCACACAGCACAGCAGTGGGGAAGGGGCTCAAGAGCACAAGAGGGAGAACAACCCCCCACCTCTTTAAGGCAACAAGAAGATACCAGAATCCACTCTGAAGAGGGAAAAGCCTTGCTTCCAAAGCAAGGTGCAGGACAGCATCCGGGCCAGGCATGTTAAAGTTCCCCAGAAGTCTGACGAGGAGCAGCTGGGGGTGCCCAAGGGGGTCACCAAGGAGGGGAGGGGGGACCTGCTGGCTCTGCAGCTGCCTGGGGGGAGGCAGGAGTGAGGGAGCACTGCTCTCTTCTCCCAGGGAAAAAATAGAGCAGGACAAGAGGAAATGGCCTCAACTTGTGCCAAGGGAGGCTGAGATCGGGCGATAGGCAACGTTTGCTCACCACAGGGGCTGTGAGGGGCTGAGGGACCCGGCCCAGCGCGGCGCTGGGAGGGCCTCACGCTCAGCTCAGTGGCCTGAAGGGGTTTTTCCCAGTGATCCCACACGGACATCGAGCCCCGTTCAACACAGACATCACCCCTGACCCCAGACAAGGCCCAGCCACGGAACCGGAGCTTTGCTGCCCCTGCCCCGGCCTGACACGGCGCGGGAGCCCC
>NW_009953503.1:243604-245201 GCF_000747805.2 Chaetura pelagica
GCGGGGCACTGGGCACCAGTGCTGAGGGGACAGAGCTGGGGCAGCTACCATGGAGCTGGAGCAGCCACCCTGGATCTTGGGCAGCCACCCTGCAGCTGGAGCAGCCGCCCTGGAGCTGGAGCAGCCACCCTGGAGCTTGGGCAGCCACCCTGGAGCTTGGGCAGCCACCCTGGAGCTGGAGCAGCCACTGCCCCCGACAGTCCCAGGCCAGAGGGTCTGCTGCTTCTCCCCCAGTCCCACCCTGGGGAATCAGTGAGGAGACTGGGTTTTAGAAATGCAAGACAGGGATTTCATCATTTTCCCAGAGCAGCTTTATCAACAGGCCCTACTGCATCAACAGCCAGTGCTGCATGGGGATGCCAGCAGCTCAGCCCGCAGCTGCTGAGGCCTCTGCCCTCCTGCAGGAGTTCAGGGGAGCTCTGCCCAGACAAGGCAGCAGAGCTCCCTCACCCCCCTCGCTGCTGCTGGGGCCAGGCCTGTTGCTTTGTGCCCAAGGAGAGCTCAGGCTGCCATGTCTACCAAGCACAGCTCTGGCTGCCGTTCCTGCCCCCTGCCTGGCTGGAGCAACCCACCTTCTCCCCTGTCACTACCATCCCGTTCAGCATCGCGCTGCATCTCTGTGGGAAATGGAGCACTTGTAGTGCTTCTTGCATACAAGTAGAACAGAATTGAATTTGGAATGGAACAGAATCTTTCCCACTGGAAGGGTCCTACAACACCCCACCCCTGGTGCCCAGTGCTGTGCCCTCTGTCAGTGGGACCCCTCTGTGCTCAGGTGCCCCTGTCCCCAGGGAGGCCGTGCCAGCATCCCCAGCCACCTCTGGCCCTGGGAACCAGAGCGAGTGGAAACCACAACTCTGCAAACCACCTGTACCCAAAGCAAATGCAAAGAGAGCTCGGGGCTGAAAATCACCAGTACATCTCTTTATTTACAGACAAAAGTAGAACAAGCTACAAAGCTTGCTCTTCTGATGTCAGGAAGCTACCAGCTGTCTCTGCTGCTCCAGCCTCACAAGGTCACTCTCGATGCTCTTCTTCATTGCCTCTTTTCTTTCCTGCCCCGTCCTGCATCGGACCACGTCCCGTTGGGCTGAGAGCACGTGTGTGCCCAAGGGGGCTGCGAGGGCGGAGGCAGCAGCACTGCCTTCCTCTGCCCCTCTGCACAGCAGCCCCTGCCCAGACTTCTGGCAGAGACCTCCTCCTTCCTCCCGCCCTGGCTGAGCTCCCGCAAGTCTCTGCTGTCACCTGCAGTGAACTCCTTGGCAGGGATGGCACCGCGCTCGTGCCATCACAGGCTCTCCCAGCCCCCGTGCAGCCACCAGGCCCTTCCCATGACCTGCCCTCGTGCTGCTTTGCCTCCCAGAACCACAGCACCGAGGAGGTGGGAAGGGGCCTGTGGAGAAGAGCTCTGGGAGCCAGGTCAGCAAGAGCGGGTGGCCCACAGGGCTGTCCAAGAGAGGCTCCAGCTGTCCCCCCCACATCCCCACAGCAGCCCCGTGACGTCACAACAAGGCCACAGTGATGTCACAGTGAAGCTCCATGGCAACGTGAGGATGGGGCCACCAGCCATGTCTATATAAAGGCCAGGGCTGCAGGC
>NW_009953503.1:247335-259327 GCF_000747805.2 Chaetura pelagica
CTCCTTCATCCAAGACAGGCCCTCCTGTGTCTGGGCCCTCGTCTGTCCCATCTTCTTCCCTCCTTGTCGCGGGTGGGAGGGGATGGCAGATGAGCTGTATCTGCACACATCAAGATTGATTGCATATAGCACTGGGGTCTTAAGTCCTTAAAGCAGAAGGCACAAGCAGGGAAACTGGGAGATGGGAGCAGAAGCTCAAGTTGGAATGCAAAGAGTTTCTTCACAGTGACTTTGACTACTTATCATTAGAGAAGGTTATAACCTATCAAGGTTAACCATTACAATGCTAGCAGCTTACTTATCAAGTCTTATCAAGTAGGCCTAGAACATGAACGATCCATTTTAGAGGATTCTTTAAGCTTAATGATACAAATGACTTAATGTCAAGTTGACTGATAAAAACAGTGCAAGAGTTAACATCTCCCCCCCTGCCCCGCCTGCAGCTGGTTCTCCATGTTCTTCAACACCGGAGAGCAGCTGGTGTGATGAACATCAACTTGGCCTCTGCACCTTTCAAGGTTGTCACCAGCTCAGAGTTTGCTGGGCCTTTCCCTCCTCATGGGAATCTTCCACTTCAGGCCTGGGCCTGCAAAACTGAGAGACAAAAAGCAGTTGAATCACAGAGGGAAACTGAGGCAGTCATCTTGGGAGATGGAGTGTCCTGCTCCACTGACACGGGGCCCTGTCCCCTTGTGCTGAGGCCCAGCTGCCACCCCCAGGCTGCCCTGAGCACTCTCTGCTTTAGGGAGGAGCCATTTCCCAGGGCAGCCCAAGGCTGCCCCTGCTCCCAGCCCGGGGCTCAGCTCCTGCCCTGCCCAGCACGGCCCAGGGCTGCAGCAGATCTGATGGTCCCAGCAGGGACCCCAACCTCAAGCAGCAGCTGCTGCTGGGGCAGCTCGGGAGGCCCCAGCTCTGCTCCCAGAGCCGCTGCCTGTTCCCCAAACAGCCCTGGCACTTGCTTTTCTGCCAGGGCTGATGCAGATGCAGCTTTGAGGGCCTGGAGTAGAAGAGGAAGGTTTCTAGTTTCTTCTCCTGAGCTTTGTAAAGAGATTTATCGATGTTTTCAGACCCAAGCTCTCTCTGCATGTGCTTCGAGTACAGGCGGTGCTTGCAGAGCTGTGGGTAACCGTGTTTCCCACCTCAGTACCCAGTGCTCTGTCCTCTCAACTGAGCTGCCCCGTTGGCCTCAGCCCCTACTCCCCAGCCAGGCCTGTTTGCCATGGTTGGACTGACCAGCTCCATCCACAGCCCGGGCAGGTGTCACTGCACCAGTGACCATGGGGAACATGCATCACTCTTCCTTGGCCCTGGGGACATTAACACAGACAAATGACATGGGGACAGAACACTCCTACAAGACACGAATTCATGTTTGTTTTATATATATATTTTTATATATAGACCTTTGTATAGATTAAACTGGGTGGGATTTATCATATACATTATTTTGGTATAATACATGAGAAACAGGAATGGGAACATCACCAATAGAAATCAGTACATTCCTTGAGCCAACTCTGCACACTGAGACTGAAAAGTTGCATGCAGTGGGGAAACAGAGAGAAGGGAAATCAGTTTTACTAAAAAAAAAGAAAAAAGAACCCAAGACAATCTAGGTACACCTGCCAACAGAGGAGCAGCACTCTACATGGCAAACCTGTATCAATTAACAGTAAATTCCACTCTGACATCTACGAGGCTTTAAAGTGCAATGAAGCCTGATTTCTTGACCTACAGAACACAGGAAAGATTCCCCCCTCCCCCTTCCAATCTATCCCTAAAAAGAAGACCAACCCAAACAACAAAAAAAACAACCCATCAAGTAAATCTGAAGGATCTACATTATCCACAGTCCTACAGAGACGCCTACACCTACTCAGTAGCACCAAGAATCTGATATGGGTGTAATTAAAAGCAATTAAAACTCAGGAGCAGTGGTAACCTCTGTTTGCTGCTCTGGCAGCCCTGCCCTTTCCCAGTGCCTGGCAGGAGAGGCTCTCCCGGTGCTGCAGGTGCCAGTGCCCTGTCCTCTCCCCCCGGCCGGAGCGCTCTGGCAGGGGCTGCAAGCAGGGGACACAGAGCACAGCGAGAGCAGCTGGAGGGGACCCCGAGACCGGGGGACGGGGGAGCCAAGGCCCCTGGCGTGGAAAGAAAAGCCTCCCACTTGGTCCCAGAATGGGCTGAGAAGGAAAGAGGGAGGGAGGATGAGAAAGGGGGTCAGCACAGTCCCCCTCTCCTCAGCCTCTGGTTGTGTTGTCTTGCCAGGCCGGGGGCCCGTGCACCACAGTTCATCTGTCTCCACATGGCCCCTCTCAGCTGCCTCAGTAGCCAAAGGTCTCCTGGGAAGCATAGACCATGTAGAGGAAGCCATCCTCATCCTTCTCCTGCTCGTAGATCTCCGAGATGGGGGTGGACACGCTCACCATGCTGTGCTGGTTCACCAGCAGGAAGAAAGCCTGGGTGGGATTCAGCTGCAAGCGGCGCCTGTGGGGACAAGGACAGGGGGGCCTGGGTCAGCCCAGCTGGGCAGGCACTGGCACAGCAGGTTCTACCTCCCCAGCACTGCTGCTCACATGGGGCCAGGCCTGAGCAGCTGGGACCTCCTTCCACAGGCTCAGGACATGGTGTCTGAGCCCTGCTGAGGTGCGCGAGGCTCCAAGGCCCCCTGAATCTAAAGGTTGGACCAGATGATCCTTGAGGTCCCTTCCAACCTGGCATTCTATGATTCTCTGAGTTGGGACATGGCAAAATCCTTTTCTCCAAGTGCTGCTGGCAAGGGCACAGCAGAGGGACCTCTTCCACCTGAGCTGAAGGATGAAAGACCCCCTCATCAGCTCATGGAGTCCCCGTGAGACAGAGGTTACAGTCCTTCACTAGATGCTGAGCATCTGCCTCCACCTCCCAACCCCCCGGACAGTCTGTAGCACAAGACATGGATGCTGTGGTTCCATGTCCCCATCCCCACCCTCAGCACCTGCCTCTGCCTCCCCCCATCAGCAGGGCCTGTGGGGAGGACAGGTTCACAGCATGCCAGGCAGGGCCACCCCACTCACCGGATTATTTTGACCAATTCACTCATGTTGACGTGGTCTGGGACGAGGAACTTGGTCTTGTCCAGCACTGGCAGCTGCTTCTCCCCTTTATAGCGCTCAATGATGACCTGGGGAGAAAGCCCACGGTAGGGTGAGGCTCAGTTTCCAGTGCCCCAAGGTCAAGCACAAATCCAACTAGCACAAGTGGAACAGTTGAGGTGAGGCCCCACTTTGCTTCAGCCTCCCTGGAAAACCAAGCAAAAGGCCTGAGCAGTGACCATCAGGTTGGCTGCAGCTCTTCAGCAGACTCCTCTGCCTGAGCCAGACGGGAGAGACCATCCAGGACAAGGGAACTGAAGCACCAGTTGCTCTGGCTGGCTGAGAACCCAGAGGCATTAGGAGATGGATTGAGCCACCATCCCTGACGGAAGAGGAGTGAAATGTATTTGAACATGGCTTTCAGACCCAGCAAACCCACAAGTTTTGCTGGCTTGAGCCAAGGCCTGAACTCAAGGTGCACAACAAGAGGCATCTTCCTTCCTTTCGTGCCACAGGTCTGAGCTGCTGCCATTCAGCATCACCCTGCTTGCTCCTGGAGAGCTGGTCCCAAAGAAACAGGTTCTAGAACTGACTGCAAAGCCACCCCAGGCATTCCTTCAGACAGAGGGAGCTTGGACTTGGCCAGTCCCACTCCTCATCTTAACACTTGCACAAACCAACTCCAAAAAGGATCAGAAACCACTGGTCACTTTGGGTGTCATCAGGGTACTTCAGCACAATGCCACCATGGGGACAGCCCACCCTGTCCTCTCCTGCAGAAAATCTTGCTTGGGAAAGCTCTTACCACACCTACAGTCTGAAATGCCTAAACACTGATTTCTGTGCAGTTTTCCTAGTGTAATGAATGAACTTCTGTTCAGGAGTGTCTGCTGACAGCTACAGCTGCTGTTCTAAACCAGCCTGGGAGTGTGTGATTTGTATTCCAAGGAACAAGGTGGTGGGCAGCTGGATTGAGTAATGACAGTACTTACAAAGCCCCCTACATTCCCATGACAGGGATACCCTGACTCTCCCACCTCTCCAGGACCCAGCTGTTTTCTCCACAGACACTTGTATACTCATCAGTTCATCACCCTCTTGGAGGTGAGACTGAACATAATTTTTGACTGCAAGGCAAGGAGTTCCCATAAATCATTTTGCTGGGTCTTCTCACAAAATACACAGGAGACTGCCAGTGCCTTTGGGCAGCGGAGGGATGGAGCAGCATGCAGAGATGAGGATTCCCAGGAGATGGCTCTGTGGAGCCAAAAGGATCCCGTGAACCTCCCCGGAACGCTGACTTGGCCCCTCAGCATTTGCTGACCCAGTAGCCTCCATCAGCACAGGTGTGGAGCTTCTGCTGCCTGTCCACACCACAGCCCACCTGGTTGGGATGCTGTGGTACCACCAGTGAGGTGGGATTGCCTGAGGAGTCCCACAGGCTGCAGGGCTTCTCTCGAGAGCCAGCAGGATGGGCCAAGCTGGTGGTGTGGGCATTTCCTGGCTGAGGGAGGGGTGTGAGGTGCCTTGGTGGGAGCTCTGCAGAGCCCATCCTGGACAAGGCTCACACAAGGGGAACCCAGGAGCCCGAGGGCCTGACAAGCAGCATGTGAAGGCCCCAGGAATAAATCCACCAGTGCATTCTTACATTTGTCATGTCTGAGTGAGAGTGTCAAAGCCAGGTATTCACCCCTTTTGCAAAATGGGGGGACTTGATGAAAGAACAGTCTTCTGCAACAGACTAAATCATGCATCAAGATGACCTTTACCAACCTGCTAATGTCCCTTTATCCCTCCAGGAGGAGGGAATGGGAAGGGCAAAGACAAGCAGAACCATCCTACTGTATTTAATATGAGTCTCACTTGGGCAGATGAAGGTCTTGGCTGTAGGGAGATGATAAGTCTCAAGGGGCTGGACACTTGAAACAGCCACATCCAGGGATGCTGCTCGGGCCACTGGGAAACACAGAGGCAACAGCAAGACCTTGGGTTTCTAACCCAAGCAGTTTGCACAAAGAGGCAGCTTCCCAGCACCTGTGTGTGCACCTACGTGCACATGCAGAGAGGGCCCTGGACACCTGGGCTGGGCCCCTTCTCTCAACTTAAATCTAGCAGGAGCAGAGGCAGATGTCTCTAATTACCAGCCAGTTCCATCCCACAAAGACAAGTCTCCCAATTAGTCCCAGAATGGGCTGAGAAGGATGTTCTGCCTGTTTAAGGAGCCTGGTGCCCTGAGCAGACAAGAGGGCCTGTCATGGAGAACAGCTCCAAGAGTTTCTGTTTCCAGAGCACGAGCTGCTCTTTGGGTAACCCAGCTATGGAACAGGTGGCTGGTGGACAAAACGTCCCATCCAGCTTTGCAGGGAAATGCAAATGCAGGTCAAACGCTGATATTACATCCCTGTGGCCACAGGGTTGGTATAAAAAGCCACCTCCCTTCTTGTGTCCCTCTTCCAAGCTGCTGCCTCAGGCCAGGGGGTTCCTGAGTGTGGAACACCTGCTCTTGCAGTGGGAACCCACCAGATCTCAGTGCAGAAATAACACCAGCTGAGCACGAGGAAAAGACAGGGCAGAGTCTGGGGTCCTGCTGCCACCACAGATGAGGCTTGGGCAGCATTTATAAACTCCACTCTTGTTCTGGGGCTGGACAGACCTGGCCGCTGGACAGAGGCCAGGCTGCCACCACTCCATGCCCCCTGATCCAACAAGCAAGGCTGACAGCGTGTTCCCAGTAGGAACACATACACATAACACACACACACCTATGGACACAGCCAGCCACACATCAACACAGACACACCAAGCACTGACACAAACACAGCAGCACCAACAGCCCCATCCTGTCCCCCCTGGGCTGAGCAGGCTGAAGGTCCCTTAGTGGGAATATATACAGTAACACCCTTCAGTATAAAAGGTGCTCTGGTGTTGATCCATCTTGACTCATGTCAGTCCTGGACAGGGTCTGCAGCTCCTGGGAACAGCCCTCTAGCGAGTCCAGAGAAGGTTGTTCCTTCTTCCAAGATTGTAATTCAGGTTTCTGTCCACTCTTGTGCTGGGGCAGAGCACTATTTGAGCTCCCTCCCCTGCCATTGCCCCTCCGTGCTCCCCTCAGGGTGTGCAGGTGAACATTTTATCAGACAATCCAACAGAGACCTCTCTGCACCCTCAGCCTTCCCTGTCAGCACGGACGCTAGAGTGATCTCTGCAGGGCTCACTGGAGCTGGAGGACAGCTGGCAGCTGCTCCTCAGCAGGCCCCTCCAGAAGACAGCACTGGGGCAGGAGCAGGCATGGGTGATTGGCAGGAATAAGCTCATTCTATCCTCTAACAGGGCAGAAGATGATTTCTAAAGCACCTGCTGAGGCTGTGGGTGGAGGTCTCATGGAGAAGGCAGGAAGGTCTCTGCTTGCTCTGGCTTCCTGAGGAGAAGCCACCCTGCAGCTGGAGGTTCCTTCCCAGCAGAGCTAAGTGTGACCAGCACCTCACTGCCAATACAACCAAGGTCCTTCTCGGTGAGAGCTGCGTGTTCCTGTGGGCAGCACTTCTGCCATGGAAGAGCAGCCAGCTCTGGGGCATGCAAAGAACAGCAAAGGAGCCCCTGGCGTGAGGTAGATAGGGAAACACTGGGAAGCCCCTGGCTCCTGCCTGTCTTCTTACTAAATGTGCCAGTGAGGTGTCCTGGGATGTGATTTCCCTTCAAACACCAGCAGAAAACTCCACACCTCAGGCAGAGTCCAGGTTATCTACTACTTTGTCTCTGGTGACCTCAGAGTGACACTCCACCAGCTCTCTCCCCACATGTGTGTTGCACAGCCCCCTCCTCAGGCACCTCTGGAAGTACCCTCAGGGAACAGGAGAGGAATGCCCTTCCTTGGGCACAAAGCCAGGCTGTGCACTATGTTGCACAGCCCCCTCCTCAGACACCTCTGGAACAGGAGAGGAATGCCTTCCTTGGGCACAAAGCCAGGCTGTGCACTCTGTAAATCCTCCTGGCCCTCTGTCAAAGCAAAAGGGGACACACCCAAGAGCCTTGAGTGGAAACTGGAGAAGCAGGCAGAGGGCAGCAGCTGCAGCAGAGCTTGCTGTGACTTCTGCCAGCCCTAAGGGCGTGTGACCTGGGCCATCTTCTCCTTAATTCCCCCTGGGCTCAAACCCTTTTGGTAATTCCAAGTGCCTCCCCAGGGAAGCCAGTCACTTGTCAAACACCATTCCTGCCCTTCACAGAAGACCAAGCCCTTGCTGCAGCCCACCTGCCTGCCCAGCACTGCTCAGACCCACAGCTGCCCCCCACACCCTGCCCCCTTCTGCAGTACAGGGCTTTCCTCACAGCTCTGCCACTGAAAGCTACAGTGACTGCAGCACCATGGCTGTGTAAAGGAGAAGAGAAAGCTCAAACTTGGTGTCTGGGTCTAACCAAGACCAGGTCTGTGGAGATACCAAAGACATAAACACAGCTGGACACCCCAAGATGCTCTTCTCTCCTCCTGGTGATTTGTACTGATCCAGCAAAACTTGCAGCTAGAAAGTATCCTGCCCCATCATGTCCATCAGCCCAGGAAACCAAAGCAGCTGAGCCTTCAGCTGAGCCCTCATCCGCCCCCACTGCTGGCACTCAGGTCACTGCCAAGGACAATAAGGCACTGAACAAAGAGGTCACTGGAGCAGGTGTGGGAGGGCTCAGGTCTCTGCCACAGCTAAACCTCCCTGCACACCCACAACTGCCCAGACAACCACACCAGCAGCCAGGTCCTGCTGACACAGAGGCCTTCTCCTGGGGCACATGGTGTTTGGCCCCAACACAAAGAGGACTCCAGCCATGGAAGCTCTCCCATCAGGTTTCAGTAACGCTGGGAAAATTCTGCACATGGATGCAGAGCTCTGGCTCCTCCTGTTAATTTCCCAGGCAACAAGCATCTGCCTACAGGCACCTGAGACACGTGTCTGTGCATTTTATACACAACTTATTTCTAGAGCCTTATTGCTAGAGCCTTGCAGCACTGCAATGAGCCCTGCCACAGCTCTGCAGAAATGCAGAGCCAGCCTGATGCCAGGAATAAAAGCAGTGGTCAGCAATGTGTAGATGATATGTGTAGATTTAGGAAGAAATTCCTCACTGTGAGGGTGGTGAGACCCTGGAAGAGGTTGCCAAGAGAAGTTGTGGCTGCCCCATCCCTGGAAGTGTGGAAGAGCAGGTTGGATGGGGCTTGGAGCAACCTGGTCTGGTGGGAGGTGTCCCTGCCCATGCAGGGGGTTGGAACTGGATGATCTTTAAGGTCCCTTCCAACCCAAACCAGTCCATGATTCTACAATATGGACACTGGTGCTCAGTGTGCTGCAAGGGGCAAGCGCAGCTCTGCTGAGCTGACAACACATGGACACCACAGTGGTAGAGGAAGAGAAGGAAGAGAAGGAAGGCTTTTTGCCAGAGCATGCTGAGCTAAAATCAAATTAAGAAAGAGGCAGGACTGGACTAGTATGTGCCAAGAGCAGTTTGAGACACTAAGCCTTGAAGGCTAAACTGTATGCAATAGACAAGGCTGATGTTCATCCAACACTGAGAACAAGCTGAACTAGGAACACGTCCCATTTGTTGGCCATCCATGCTATGAAATTGCAAATACTAACTCAAGCAAGCCCCAAGCACAGTATTTCTCCAAGTTCTCCAGCTTCTCAGAAAGAGAATCAAAAGCACACTCACAGCCAAAGAGCAAGACAGAATATTAGGTCTGACATGGGAAGAAGAACTGGAGGCAGTTCATGGAGTCTCACCTACACATGTCAACAACAGGTTCTGGGAAAGCCCAGAAGGGCTGTGCCAGGAATGATCCTCCAGAGTCTCTTTGCTCTCAACACACTGAACAGCATCTCACACATATTCTCTGGGCAGACACAGAGAAATTCTTACTAGGCTATCCAGGAAAAGTCAGGTGGCTACTACAAGAATAACAAAGGCCATTTCAGAGATTTCTCCTGATGCACTAGCCCGGAAGTAGATTTGAGATCAAATCAGTTCCTTGACTGTGGAGCAGGCATGAAGCTGAAGGGAAGGGCAGGCTGCATTTTGCACTGCTGCATGGTCTGCTACTCAGCAGCACAAGGCACTGGAGGCTTATGGAGAGTGTCTGTGTTGATTCTGGCTGGCTGGGGGAGGTCAGGTCAGGACAACAAAGTCTAAGGCAGAACAGCAAGAACAACAACTCACCGGGATCTTGTTGGGATGCTGCTCTCGGATCTGCTGCACTTCTTTACAACGATCCGCTGGGAAGGAAGGAGAAAAAAAGTTAGAAACCCCTGGCTGTGAGTTCAGGCAAAACTGAGGTAACCGCCCCAAAAGCCACCACTTGACAAAGAGAGACACTGCAAAAGAAGTGCAAGTCCTGCTTAGCAGGCTGTTTCTGAGCGCTTGGCAGCAGTGAGATGGGCAGCCAGATGTCGGTTTCAGGGATCAACCCGGCATGGTTTCCTGCCACCCCATTATCCCCCAGGCCAGGGACATTCCACCCTGCATGGTAGAACTGGACAACGTACATGGAAACCAAATCAATTAAATGAGACCATAAGGACCACAAAACTGTATTCCTAAATCTGCCTTCACCAAGTCAGCTCGTGACCATCACTGCTGGGCAGCTTTAGGGGCTCAGCTCTGGAAGTTCAGGCTCTCTGTCTCCTGGCTGCTTCCCAGAGGAGATGATTCTCCAACTGGGCTGGGTTTTAGCCATTTCCTTCTGCCTGTTGTACACTTCCCAGCTTCTCCTGGCACAGTGCCTCAGCCAAGGAGGACTCCTTCACTACCACAGATCTACACAGCAGCTAGAACAGCCACTGGCCTGACAGACCTGTCATGGTAACAGAAGGAAAAACTTCAGCCAGGACATGACCCATGTACTAAAAGATTTTTTTCCACAGTTGTTCTCACACTTTCTAACCCATTTTCCTCCAGAGTTCATGTTTAGTGACACACACAACAGGCAGCACATGAAAATCTGTACATTCTTCAAGTGCAGAGGAGAATTCCAGTGGCCCCTCACAGCTTCCCCAGAGGGCTCTCCACAATTCCACAGAGCAGAAAGGAGGGGCAGCAGCTGTGCCAGGGCCAGGTACAGCTCTGTGTGTCCTCCTTCTGGGACACTACAGACCTACACTCCTCCTTGCATGACCACTACTCTGGGAAGTGCCTCACAGTCCACAAGCTCACCTGAAGTGCCCAGGGGAAGCAGTGTCATGGATCACAGTAGGTGGTGGAGGCCAACGACTAAGGACTGCCTAGAAATGCATGATCTGGGTGTTGCAGGACCTGTTGTGGAACCATCCAGCCACACACACAGTCATGGTGCAGAACCTGCTTCACACAGCCCGTTCCTCACGACCAGGCAGGGTAAGTGCATATGCTTGAGTGTGTTTTCTCCCCCCAAACATTCAGCATTTCTCCTCTAACCACTCAATAAAACCCTGCTTGTGAATTGAATTTGGCTAGATACTACTTTGGGAAGAGACTGGAGCTTCTTTAGAGGCCACAAGACTACACAATCACTGGGTCAAAAAAGCTTTTGAGCACCATTTCTGTCTCCTCTGAGAGGAAAATATCCCTCTGCTAGAACAGTTAGCCCTTTCTTCTGTAGGGCTCAATGGGGTCTGAAAACAGAGAAAGATTATTTAGATGTAATGGAAAATTTGGGCATATTTGTTTTGGGTTTTATGACTGATGATGTAGTTCCTTGTGTTTCTCTTCACCCCATTCAATGTTCCAGGACATCCAGAGTTATCCTTGTGACACAATTTTCCCCTGAGGTCCCTCCCCATCAGCAAGGAGTTACGTAGAAATCAGCCCTGCATGTGACACTGGTGCAGCAGTGTCCCTCCAGGAATGCTGAAGGACACGAGGTAACCAACACACAAGCACCCAAGGCACAGCACCCATCCTGAGTAGCACATCCCCCCTCTGCAGAGCTCTGCTCCCACATGTTCTCTGTGCACAGGCTGCAGCAGGACAGAGCACCTAACAGGCTGGAGATCCAGGGAAGTGGACAACACTTGTCTGCCTCAGTACTTTAGGCAGCTTGACTGCAGGCATCTCAGAGCTGCTGGGCACCAAGGGAGCCTGCAGAAAGCTGTGTGTCCTCATGGATGGCTCATTTTCCCAGCTTCAGCATCCACCCTGCCCTGCAGCTCTCTCCATACTATCATGGCTCACCCCTGGAAGTGTTCAAGGGTAGGTTGGATGGGGCTTGGAGCAGCATTATTCTAGTGAGAGGTGCCCATGCAGGGGGTTGGGACTAGATGATCTTCAAGGTCCCTTCCAAGTCAAACCATTCTATGATCAGATGGCCATGTGGATGAACTTCCTAGACATCATGCACTTCCCTGTGGGATCACAGAACTGCTTGCACAGGAAGGCCCCACAATGCAGGTAATCAGAAGAGTCTGAGAAGCAATTAACTGAAGGCAGATTTGCAGCCTCTGCATGTTCCCATGGCTGGCAATGCAGATAACCTCAGAGACCCAACTAGTCCAGGCTGCATGTGCTGAAGGGCAGCCATGTGTCTGACACCCTCTCTGCTCCCTGGAAGCACCTCCAACTCCAGCACAGGCCTGGCAGCCACCACCACCTTTGCTTCCACAGAGGAGACAAAAGTGGCCTTTGGCCATCACACCAAAAGAGATGCCACACTGAGAGTAACCAGGTACATCATCTCTCCAGCTACATGCCAGTGTCCCAGGGTCTCACCTGTGAAACCACAGTCCCTTGTCCCCCAGGGGTGCAGACCGCAGGTGCCTCACAGGGACAGGCCAGGCTGCTGACACAGCACCTTTCTCCAGGTCACTGACTCCACGCCCAGCAGGGATTAAGAGCATGAGTGGTAAAGCTCTCAACTAGCCTCAAGTCTGATGAACCACAGCTGCAGCTCCCCTGTCCCACTCTTT
>NW_009953503.1:259742-266717 GCF_000747805.2 Chaetura pelagica
TCTTTCCCTCTTCTATAGCATCTGGCTACAACTCATCCTTAGCCCATGTGTAAAGTAAACCAGAACTGTTCACACAGACCAGACTGTATCCTCTGGCCCCTCCTTGCTGCAAGGAGAAGCAAATGCCACACCTGATTTCAGCAGCTCAGGGACTCCAAGCAGGAGGGGATGAAGGGGCTGCTGCTGCTTGGAAGGATCTGAGCAGCCTGATGAGCTGCAGAGAAGAGCACCAGCTCTGCTCCCTGCTGAGGGCACTACTCACCTGCCACAAGAGCAGCTGGGCTTCACCCCAGTGCCAGGAGGTGAGAGCTCAAGATGGCAGCAAAATAAAAAACATACACTTTTTCTTGGTTATTCCTTGCAAAACTTCACTGCAAGGGTCTATTGAAAGACAGGAGTATTTTTGTAGCACTGCACATGCCAGAAAAATTGCCTGTTTCTCCTCCAACTGCTGCATCAACTGTTAAGTACCAACAGTAAAGCTTGCAAATTGCCCAAAGCACCAGAATCTCAGCTGTTTTGTAACTGAAGTCCTTCCCAAGCTGTTCTCCCAAAGATGAGGGCACACGACATATCCCATGGCAATGCAGGATGAGATCACTAGGACAGCTGAGGAGAACAGCAGGAAATGTTAGGCTACACTTCTCAAGCATTAACCTTTTTCATCAGCAGTGCCCAGGAACCTTGGCTACAGGAGACAGGTCCCTGCTGTGCTGGGTGGTGTGCAGACACACGAGGAGAGGAGAGCCCTGGGTGTGACAGAGCTTCATCAGACACAGGATACAGATGGTGGAACAGAAGGAAAACACATGGTAAGTTCTCCAACAGTGCCATTGCATAACGGGTGGCATTTGGCAGGAAACACTACAAAACACTGGTCAGGTACTGGTGCTGTCCTGGGGATGGACCCTATGACCAGCCCTGCTGCCCATGACCCATGGGAATGCTGGTAAGGAAACAGGATTAAGAAAAACACCCCTGGAAACGTCATCAATGTGCTACCAGGTCAACAGCTCCTGAGCTGAGCAAGAGCTGCATGTGGAAAGCAAAGCAGAGCAGAAATTCAGGCATGAGCCTTTGTCTCCCTGTGCTCCCATGTCCCAGGGCTCTGGGTGCAGCTGCCCATGGCAGGAAGGGAGCAAGTGACATCCCTGCCCCTCGACATCACAGACACTGGCTTTGCCCCTGCCATCCCCACAAGGCTCTGCCAGGCACCTTGGGGGTGGGTCTGCCTCAGATCTGAAGCAGATGCAAAAATGAAGATGTTTCTTCATGAAACTGCTGTGGTCGGTCCCAGGGCAGAGGGTTGCTAGAACTTGGTCCTCCCTCCAAGAGCTTTTCTGCCAGGAGAGGTCTGAAGTCAGGATATGTTTGGGATGAGCTGGCAACTGTTGAAGACACAGGCAAGTTATGCAGGTCATTCCAAATTAGTATTTTTGTAATATCACACCACCCCAAGGCCAGACACCTCTAACCACCAGGAAATACACCCCTGTGCATGTGTCATGGCTCACACAGCTGACCCGGCCTGTGCCCAAGACTGGAGAGCTCATTCTCAGGCCAGTGGGATTGCAGGAGGGGCAGGAGGAGACTCCCACACACAGGAAAGGAGGGCAGGGCCTGTGGGACCAGCAAAGCTCTGGAAAAACTGTCCTTGCTACTAAGAAAGGGCTGTTGTCCCAGGCTACAGGAGTGCTGCAGAAACCTGACACTGACTCTGGTCACTGGTCATAGTTAGTTTCTTCTGTCTGCAAAGCTGGGGGCTCCAGACAGGATGAATGACTCAGGACCAAAACTACACTGTTTTGAACTTACTGTCTGACAAAACGTGTTCTGGCAGCATGGCATAGGTAGAGCCTGATGCTCCACTGCCAGAGGAAGGTCATTTACCAACAGGCATGTGGAGCACCCAGTGACCTGTCTGCATGACCACCTGCTTGGTTGTGCAGCTCCACTGCAAGATGTGCAATGCTGGAAGGATTTTTGAATGAGAGCTCCTGGAGCCCTGTGACTGTGGAAGAATCTCAGCAGCCTTGTTCATTTGCATAAGCTCCCAATCTTCCTGGCTCCACAGCAGAGCTTGAAAACGGATTTTAAAAGACAAACAGGAACCAGCTTGATTATTTTTTTGACCAGTTGCAAAATTTAACCGAGCATGGTTTTGTGCTGGGCTCCAGGAATGAGTACTTGGAGCTGTCAAATCCATGCTAAGGGCTCAGCCTGTGACCATGCAGCACCACACAACAACTAAGTCCAAATTCATTAAAAGACTCTTGTTCTCTGGTTGCACAGCACCAGGTCACCCCTGCCATGGGCCATGCAGGATGAGCACTGGACCTCCATCATCCAAACTGCTTCAAACAGAACTTCCAACCCACTGCACCTCCTGGGCCATGTCTGGGTGCCACACAGAGTATTTACATCAGGTCCAGATAAGGAACTGGGCTTTTTGATCAGTGTTTAATCTCAGTTTCACTCGCCTTGGGAAAAGAACTGCAAGTTCCCACTGTACCAGCCATTGGGAGGTTGTCCTTCACAAGGGCTTCCCTCTAGCTTTTGTTTGACCTTTTCTTCCATCTTGACAACCTTCACAATTACAAGCCTCCAAGGCAGCAAGAATTATGTCAGATTTCTCAGAACTACTCAGAACTCTTTACATTGCTCAAAGAACTGGCACTGCTGACAGAGCTGCTTTTAACAGAGAACAGCACACACGTGTGTTCACAAAGAGACTTTGCACCGCCCGGGTTGTTGCTGTTTGTGCACAAACATGCCTGGACATGCACAGATTTGCAGGGCCTGTTTGGGGAGTCGTGCCAGACAGAAGAGTGTTTATTCCCTCATCTTCTCTCACAGCCTATTTCCAAACTGCCTTCTGAAGACAAAAGGCAGCAAACAACTGCATGCCCACAGAGTCAGAGGTGTTTACACACTGCAGGTGGACCAAAGAATGTCACACAGAAGGGTGACACATCAGAAGGCCTCCAGAGTGACTCTCCTAACCATGATCCCCAGCAAGATTGATCAAGAAAGGAAGGCAGAAGCCAAGAGAGACGACTCCTGTGTGGCTCATGACTACCTGATGACAGAGGCAGCAAAAGCCCAACCTACAGCACCTGGGGTCAGCAGTCCCCACCCTTCTGGCTCTAGAGGACATCTGAAGTTTTCATAGTGAATAAAGTATTAAGTAATGACCAAAGGACACACAGGTTTTTATTATTCCTGGCTGCCAGTCAGGATCTTCTGTTGTATAAAAGAATAATAATAAAAAAATCAATGTGGTCTTCAGTTCTGCTGGCATTTGTTCTGGATGTTTGTTCAGTTCTTCTTGTTCCAGTATTTTCTTCAATGCTGGTAATTAATCCCACGTCAAATCATGTCACAGATTGTCCTCGGTAATTAATATAACCGTGCCCAGGCAGCTCAGCATCCACGTGCAACAACAGCCTCATTTCAAGGAATTCCTGCTCCTAAAGCACAACTGCTAGAGCAATCAAACCCCAAGTACAGCATGAGGACGAGCTGATTCAGCAGCCACCTTCAGACCAAGACCAAGACACTTTTCCAAGCCACCAACAATCCACTAACACTTTTCCAATGCACCAACAAAGTGTTATGACAAGGAGAGGATAGTTCAGGAGACAGACTGTTCATCCACTGTTGGTCTTTCATCTGGTATAAGCACAGCTGGCTTACACCAGGGAAGCCCTCAGAGAAGGCACCACTGCACTTTTCCCCACAGCCAAGAGGAGAGGGAACCCAGCTCCAAACACTGCATTTACCTTAGCTTCCCAGCACTAAAGGCAGGATCTCCCAGAGGGCTGAACCTGGAATGGGAATACTCAGTGCCGAGAGGCTGAGGTCAAAGTGGTCAAAAGGTCAGTAGGTTAAGGGAGATGATTCATTCCCCTTTACTTGGCTCTCATGAGGCCCAACCTGGAGTAGTTGAGGCCCAACCTGGAGTAGTGTCCAGTTCTGGGGTCCCCAACATAAGGAGGCTCTGCAGAGACCTTAGAGCATCTTCCAGTAGCTGAAGGGCCTCCAGAAAAGCTGGGGAGGGGCTTGGGACAAGGGCAGGGATGGATGGGACAAGAGGGAATGGATCAAAACTGGAAGAGGGGAGATTTAAGTGAGACATTAAGAGGAAATTGTTAACTGTGAGGATGATGAGACCCTGGCCCAGGCTGCCCAGGGAAGCTGTGGCTGCCCCATCCCTGGCAGTGTTGAAGGGCAGGTTGGATGGGGCTTGGAGCAACCTGGGCTGGTGGGAGGTGTCCCTGTCCATGCAGGGGGGTTGGAACTGGATGAACTTTAAGGTCCCTTCCAACCCGAATCATTCTATGACTCTATGAGACCTCTATGTTTGTCAGCTAGCCAGGGGCTCCAGCTGGCCGACAGGACACACACGTACGTGTCTTGTGTTGGCAGGATGCTGGGGCATGAGGCCAGCTCACTTTCAGGTAGATGTGAGGTCCATGTTCATAATCACATCTGCCACGCTCTGCTTTGGGAACAAAGCTGCAGCCTGCTGGCACAGGATCATAGAACCATAGAACCATTCAGGTTGGAAAAGCCCCTTGGGATCACCCAGTCCAACCACCATCCCTACTCTACAAAGTTCTCCCCTAAACCATCTCCACCAACACCACATCCAAACAACCCTTCAACACATCCAGGGATGGTGACTCCACCACCTCTCTGGGCAGCCAGTTCCTGTGTCCAACCACTCATTCCGTGAAATAATTTTTCCTAATGTCCACTCTGACCCTGCCCTGGTGCAGCTTGAAGCCCTTCCCTCTCGTTCTGTCACTGATTACCTGTGAGAAGAGACCAGCACCAGCCTCTCTACAACGACCTTTCAGGTGCTTGTAGAGACTGATGAGGTCTCCCCTCAGCCTCCTCTTCCTCAGACTAAACATTCCCAGCTGCTTCAAGTGTTCTTCATCAGATTGATTCTCTAGGCCCTTCACCAGCTTCCTTGCCCTCCTCTGTACTCAGAGCAGCAGTTCAGAACCACCACTCTGGGAGCAGGGGGAGGTGCCCACGGCTCCAAAGGACTCCTGCTCTTTACGGGAAGCACAGCGGTGTCGTCAGGCTGCAGCCAGG
The DNA here is from genome assembly GCF_000747805.2 of Chaetura pelagica. Taxonomy (NCBI): domain Eukaryota; kingdom Metazoa; phylum Chordata; class Aves; order Apodiformes; family Apodidae; genus Chaetura; species Chaetura pelagica. The sequence continues at coordinate 264,849 of NW_009953503.1, forward strand.
ACACGCTGTTCCTTTGACACAGACCACAGCTTTGTTCTGGGAATTGTTTTGGACTCCTAGAATGGATCTGACTACACAGAAGACAGCTGCCTCAGCGTCTCCAGTGGAGTGCAGCACATGAAAGCAAAGGCTGCTGGCAGATTTGATACCCGTGCACGCAGACCAAAGATGCTCCACTGCTGACGTGCTGAGGACCTGCCCGGGTCACCCTGTCACCACTAATGGCACATCAGATCATGGGAGAAGTTGGCACTCAGTGCCCTCAACACCCCTTGGCTCAAAGTCCTGGCATTTCCCAGCCAGTCCCTTTTTCAAGTCCTCAGCAAAGACGAACAGAAATCCAGAAATTTTATACAGGACAGACTCAAGACAAAGCAGAAGAAATTCATGGCAAAAGACATCTCAGAAATACAAGGAGGGGAAAAACGTGCATGGAGAAAAGCAGAATCTCCAGCAAGGGGTGGCAGACCAAGCCCTAAGGAAGCCACTTGCCATGAAACTGGAGCCCGGGTGCCTTTTGTAAACAATCCTATTCCTGACCCTGTCTTTTCTCTGTTTTTTTGGAACCAGTTCTGTAAAGTTCTGAAGCCTTAAAAATGAAGTCATTCTGAGGGTACAGCCTCGCTGGCCATGTTTTCCACCAGCCCTCTCCAACTGCAAATAATTTTTCCTAATGTCCACTCTGACCCTGCCCTGGTGCAGCTTGAAGCCCTTCCCTCTCGTTCTGTCACTGATTACCTGTGAGAAGAGACCAGCACCAGCCTCTCTACAACGACCTTTCAGGTGCTTGTAGAGACTGATGAGGTCTCCCCTCAGCCTCCTCTTCCTCAGACTAAACATTCCCAGCTGCTTCAAGTGTTCTTCATCAGATTGATTCTCTAGGCCCTTCACCAGCTTCCTTGCCCTCCTCTGTACTCAGAGCAGCAGTTCAGAACCACCACTCTGGGAGCAGGGGGAGGTGCCCACGGCTCCAAAGGACTCCTGCTCTTTACGGGAAGCACAGCGGTGTCGTCAGGCTGCAGCCAGGACACGCTGTTCCTTTGACACAGACCACAGCTTTGTTCTGGGAATTGTTTTGGACTCCTAGAATGGATCTGACTACACAGAAGACAGCTGCCTCAGCGTCTCCAGTGGAGTGCAGCACATGAAAGCAAAGGCTGCTGGCAGATTTGATACCCGTGCACGCAGACCAAAGATGCTCCACTGCTGACGTGCTGAGGACCTGCCCGGGTCACCCTGTCACCACTAATGGCACATCAGATCATGGGAGAAGTTGGCACTCAGTGCCCTCAACACCCCTTGGCTCAAAGTCCTGGCATTTCCCAGCCAGTCCCTTTTTCAAGTCCTCAGCAAAGACGAACAGAAATCCAGAAATTTTATACAGGACAGACTCAAGACAAAGCAGAAGAAATTCATGGCAAAAGACATCTCAGAAATACAAGGAGGGGAAAAACGTGCATGGAGAAAAGCAGAATCTCCAGCAAGGGGTGGCAGACCAAGCCCTAAGGAAGCCACTTGCCATGAAACTGGAGCCCGGGTGCCTTTTGTAAACAATCCTATTCCTGACCCTGTCTTTTCTCTGTTTTTTTGGAACCAGTTCTGTAAAGTTCTGAAGCCTTAAAAATGAAGTCATTCTGAGGGTACAGCCTCGCTGGCCATGTTTTCCACCAGCCCTCTCCAACTGCATTGTAAACAATCTCTTCCTGCTCCTGTTGTGTAATGATTTGAAGACTAAAACAAGCTGTATTTACTTTCTCCAGCCCTGACCCAAAGCAACTGCGTGGACTGCCAGGCCCCCCCCCCCCCTCCTTCCCCTCCTCCTGCCTGAGCTCTGCCGACCCGTCAGCTGGGGGCGTCACAGGGCGGGGG
>NW_009953503.1:267336-268217 GCF_000747805.2 Chaetura pelagica
CCTTCCCCTCCTCCTGACTGAGCTCTGCAGACCAGTCAGCTGAGAGAGCAAAAGGGCAGAGGAAAGTACACAGAAACAAGGAGCACTTGCAGTTGCCGGCACCAGACTCCCTCACCCCCCTCTTTCTCTCCTGGGCTATTTTTAATCCTGCTTTCTTCCAACTACTCCGTGCCTTGGAATTTGTTTTTCTTCTGGCTCATACAAAGCCTGAGCCATCTGCAAAGGCAAACCAGGCTCCTCCTGACCATAATAAGGTGACTCTCACCAGTTTAACAGTAGGTAGTTGCTAAGGGTTTGATTTAGGACTTTCCTGCTTTTAACAGGCAGCTTATGAGAAGGCAGCAGGGTCCCAAGCAAGTATCCCAGGGCACCCAGGCTTCATTTCGTTCCTGTTTCTGCATGTTCACTTGGCTCGGTCACTGTGGCAGGAGAGGGCTGGGTAAGCATGCAAAGGCCAGAAGGGTTATGCCAAGAAATTACCAAATATTTAGTTTCCAAGAGAGCTGCGAGGGGTCGGACCAATAGGAGAACGTTTACAGTTTCAAAACTCCAGCAGGAAACAAACCCTCACCTGTGTTTGGTCAGTACCTGATCAAAACAAGGCCTCGCTTGGCACCGATTCCAGCATCGCCCAGGCAGCAAAGCTCAACCAACCAACCCCCTCAGGCCGTGACCTGCCAGGGACCCGCACCTTCCCCAGCCCCAGCTGGCAAAGGTCAGGACAAACAGCAGCTGATCTTCCATCTGATCTCACTACCGGGCCTGGAAACTCCACCTGGGGCCTCCTCTGGTGACCTCCCTGTCCCCGGGGGCTCCTCACCCTGCCCCTCTGAGGAGGGGGGGTGATGTGAGACCCTCCCGGGGCTCAGGGAGGGGGGGGG
>NW_009953503.1:268947-279270 GCF_000747805.2 Chaetura pelagica
GCTGTGGCTGCCCCATCCCTGGCAGTGCTGAAGGGCAGGTTGGATGGGGCTTGGAGCAGCCTGGGCTGGTGAGAGGTGTCCCTGCCCATGCAGGGGGTTGGATCTGAATAATCTTTAAGATCCCTTCCAACCCAAACCATTCCATGATTCTGTGATTCCATGACAAACTGATCCCACAGAGACAAGCAGCTACTTGCAGTTCCCACGGCCCCTCTCCCATTTCCCAGCTCACAAGGCTGTTGTTTCCTTCCTGTGCTCAGAGCCACAGCAGTGCCCAATATTTGAAAGGCCGCAGCACGACTGCAAATAGCACAGACTATTCCTGGAGCTCCCCAAAATGAATCAAAAAACCAACTAGAACATCAACATGTCACCACGAACCACACTGAAGGTTCCTCCTCCACACGTGCTGCAGCACAAGCTGCCTCCTGCCAAAGCCAGTCCCACTGTTTGCAGGGAACTGGTGTGAAACACGAGTGAGCACCAAACGTTACAGGATTGAGCACAACCTTTGTGAAAAACAGACATGAAACATGCATCCATTCAATAACTGCTCCAGTTATTAAAAGTGTCACCTATGGAAAAAAAATGTATTTAACTACTGTTGAACTAATTATTTTCTCCTTGTAGAAAGGAAACAATCACTTCCATGGCTAACACCGTGGACTTGGCCAAGCAGTGGCAGCAGGGAATGAAGCACACACTGGTAAGGAAGTGTTAACCCTTCAGATTCACTTTTATAATTAAGATGCTGGTAGAGACATTAATTTCCAACAGAGGTCCTTCTAATCAGAAAATACAAAAAGGAAAGCAGTGATGCTGAATTAGATATGCCACCCCAATCAACTTTGCACCCTCAGGCAAAGGATTTTTGTATTACTGTTTTTACAAGGTGTTAACACCTTTTTGATCAGAGGCATGAGGAACTCTTTCTAATTTAGAGATTTGATCCCTGATTTTAGCCCTGCAGACGTGATTGCAGGACTAGGGTCATGATTCTAGAGAAGATTATTCATCCACCTGGAGTGGGAGGAAAGACACTGGTTCATGGAAGCTCTGGAGCTTCTCAGCATGTTAATGTACTTATAAAAATAGGATGTGGATCAAGGAAGCTGTACTTGTAATACAGCAGAGTAGGATTTATACCCTTCTTCCTTCAGCTTTCCTGAAAAGTCTTGCACACACCAAAAAGGCTCCTGCCTGTTCTTACTGATGTCATTGGCAAAACTCCTTATTTAAGGCGCAACTCAGAGCCAAAAAAAAACAACAGGCAAAGGTTTAAAGAAGACAGGAGGAACAGGCTGGATCGAACCAGCACCAGCAAGCTGTCCTGACATGACCTACATCAACAGCAAGCTCCATGCACACCAGTGTTCCAACAGGGTGACACCACTGATAATAAGCACCTCTGGATGCTTGAGAGACCCTGCCAGGGGAGGGAAAGCTCCCCAGGGGAATCTTGTCATGCTGGTAAAGGAAGTGTATGTTTGTCAACAGAAAGCGTGGCAGTGCTCAGGCTTCTGCTGACCTGGCAGTGTTGTCAGAGCTCTCTGTCCCTGCCCTGAATCACAGAATCACTCTGGTTGGAAAAGACCTTTCAGATCATCAAGTCCAACCACAAACTCACTCTACCAACAACCCAACTCTACCAAGTCTGATGTTTAAAACATGTCCCCCAGCACCACATCTCTACATCTCTCAAACACCTCTGTGGATGGAGACTCAACCACCTCCCTGGGCAGCCTGTTCCAGTGCTTAATTACTCTTTCAGTGAATACATTTTTTCTAATACCCAATCTAAACCTCCCCTGGCACAACTTGAGCCCATTTTATCTTGTTCTGTCACTTGTTACTTGGCAGAAGAGACCAACCCCCACCTCGATACAACTTCTTTTCAGGCAGCTGTAGAAAGTGATAAGGTCTCTTCTCAGCCTCCTTTTCTCCAGGCTAAACAACCCCAGCTCTTCCCCCAGATGATACTGGTTCATGGAGCAGCTCTTGCTGGAGCAGCTTGACAGAGGTACTCTAAGATGCACAGGCATTTTTGCAAGCCTGGCTTTTGCAGTATTAATAATATATTATCACATCCATCCCTCTGCCAGAGCCTGATCTCAGAGCAGTCAGCAGAAAACAGCAGGTCCTTGGGCCTCAGGTGCTGCTGTTCCCAGCCCAGAGCCAGGCCTCAAACTTCCTTCCATCAGCCCCTTCCTGCAACAGGGCCCATTTGCCACATCATAGGGGCAGGTTCTTCTGCCTTCAGAAAGGGATCCATCAAAACTGACTTCTCCAAGACAGCAAGTTGGGCTGGTCTCCAGCCACAACACAGAGCAGCTCGAAGGCACAAAGGTTATTCCAACCCTGCTGTGAACCACCTCAGCACATCTTCTAGAAAAAGGACTAGAACCAGAAGGCTTATTTTTCTGCTCTTCCTCAATATTACAGTAATTCTACCAAATGACCAGGCCCAGACTCAGCAAACACAAGACAAGAAGCAGAACTTCATCCCATCTCTTCTTGAGATAAGAAGATAACTAGGAAAAGTGAAATCCTTCCCTAACTTGCATACAGAAGAATTGTTTCTGGTCAGATCTCTGTGACCCTCTGATGCTCCTGCTCCAAGTAAGACACTTTTTCTCCATTGTGAGTACCTAAAAGGAAGTTGTTCTTCAGCTTCATCTACCCCTTCTCCTTTAAAAAATAAAATTGAATTAATGTTGAATGCCAGTGTAAATGTAGCTCCATCATGGTATAACTAAGGCTCCTCCAGACCCCAAACCCAGCTTCTTCAAGACCCTTTTATTCTAATTCCTCAGTATATTTCAAGTGCCACTGCTTACAGTCCTTGAAAAAAACACCAAAAACCCTCAAAGTCTCAAACCCTGCCCCCAACTCCCTCCCAAACCCCAATGAGCACACAGCAGGAACTCTGAAATTTCACTGCAAGTTTATGGTCTCAACCTAATGCAGAAAATGGACATGATCTTTGTTTTGCAAAAGGGTTCCTTACTACAGCCCATTTTAAAAAAGCCCACCTCAACACTCTCTTCCAAGCTCAGACATGACACAAAACCACTGGCAGGACAACTATCCATAAGGAAGTGTCCAGAAGAATGCAGGATGTTAAAGAACCTCTTCAGTGTTCAAAAGAATAACACTGCCACCTTGGAGGGAGGGCCAAAACAGCTGAGCAGGTCACCAGGTTTCCTTCACCAAGGAAACATTTCTCTGGCTGTGAACAACAAAAGACAGAGGAGGTAACTGAAGTCACATTTTTCTTCTGCCTTGCCTCACTATTCACATATTATCCAGACACTTCAGCTTGCTGGAGAGAATTGTTTTGAAGACAACATTCCATAAATGATGACACGTCACATGCTGTGGCTCAGGAATGACTCCAATGCAGGGGATGATTTCAGGCTCTGTTCAGTGGTTTGGTGGCACTGCTCAACCCAGGATTTGGCAAGAAAAGGGCCAGAGAATACTTGGTACATGAGTTATCTTGTCACTTTCCTACAACCAGTAGAGGGATGTTTGTATCAGTCACTTCCTGGCACAAACTGGAGTCCCAGGGGTACAAGATTGGTGTGGTCAGGGGCTGATGGGACAAACAGCTCCTACACTGAACAGCTGACACAGAGTCATGATGCCAGCTGAGACACCCTAAGTGCTGTCCAGCCTCCTCACCCAGGTGCTGCAGGACTGACCACAGATCTCAAAAAGCATTTCTGACCTTTGTGGTCATAAACACCACCTAAAAAATTAGACACAGTCTATAAATTAACACCCAAGTCTGCAAATGGACAGAAAACACACACTGGACATCCAGGTTATCTCAGCTGCTGGAGTCACCGTGTGTCCCCCCATCACTTTGTGCTCTGAAACCCAGCAAAGTGTCCAAGTCAACAGATTTTGACCAAATGCTCCAAACCAGCTCTGCAGCCAAGTGCCTGGGGCAGCCCCTGCTGAGATCACCCACACATTCTTAGTCTGCTCAGTGGTGTAGAACTGAACAGTGGCACATGTTCCTACTGAGCTTGAGATTTTCAAAGAGTGGGGCTAAACATGGGTCATACACCTCTGCTAAGAGACATGTGAGTCTGGAGAGACCCCTCCCCAGCACTAGAAACTGCATCCCCTAATAAAGCTGCAGTTACTCAATCAAGGTGCTTTAATTGCACAGGAGGTTCCATGCCTGCAGACTGTGCCTCTTTGCTCAGGTGCACTTCGAGAAGTTCCTTGTCAGGCTGGTGAAACACTCCTGCCAGCAGCACTCTGAGGGCAGAGCTGTGAGAGCCACAATCATTGGGGTTGAAAGGGACCTCTGGAGATCATCTAGTCCAACCCCCTGCTAGAGCTGGATCCCCTGGAGCACTTTACACAGGACTGCATCCAGGCAGGTTTGGAATGTTTTCCTACCCTCTAGCAGATCAACACTCCCCCTCAACTTGGCAAATTTACTGAGGGTGGACTCACATTCAGGTCATCAATACAGATGTTGAACAGGACTGGTCCCAGTACTGACCCTGGGGGCACCAGCAGGATGCAGTCACCATCACCCAGTCACCATCACCCCCTGGGCCTGGTCATCCAGCCAGTTTTTAACCCAGCAAAGGGTGCAGCTGTCCAAGCCGTGGGCTGCCAGCTTTTCCAGAAGGATGCTGTGGGAGATTGTGTCAAGGTACCAGATCAGTTTGGCTGCTGAACTGTGACAGGAGGAGAGCTCCAACAGGCAGTTCCTGTGGCCTCACTGAGCTTCCCTGGAATGAGAAGGAGGTGGGAGGAAAATGCTCCAACACCCAAAACAACTATGAGCACATTGCACCTCACACAGACTAAATCCTTCTTTAGAGAAAGAGGAAACTGATGCTAGGAAGGTTCCATTTCTTGAAGAAAAACTCAATCAATCATCAGAATAATTAAAATCTTCCAAAGGAAAACACACAAGACAAACCCCACTCACTGATGACATTTTTTAATTCAGCATGGCCAGACTTGGTCAAAGTAACTTGTAAAACCAACAGGATAAGACAGAGCCAGGACAGGCAAGTTTCATATTTACAGTCATTCAAAGGAACAGTGTAAAAGCATCTCTCAGATAGTGGGGACAGGAGCATGCAGACATACAAAGAATTTACATTATTAGAATGTTATTATATTATTTTCTGAACTATTAAAAGGACCTGTTGCATTTTTTACTGCCTGATTCTAATTCTCCAACTCCTCCTCAAAATGACTCGTGATACAAAAATAAAGAAAAAAGCCACTTTTTCTGCTTGTAAGCAGCAAAACCACCTGCTTTTGTTTTTCCAGACATTATTGAAGTGGCACAGCAGAGTGAACACTAATGCTCTATTCTTTACCATTAAATTAAAAGAACAGTTCAGCAAAGGGAAAAAAAAAAAACACCTGACCAAGTCAGTGTGATCATTCAGTTGGATTCTGGATGACAATCAGGAAGTAGTCTTTATCTGGAGGAAAGAAAAAATAAGATTATTCTTTCATTGCTGATATTTGTTCAGAGCAACAGTAAATGTCAACATTTTTTCCTGTCTCACCGGTGCCCTGTGGGAACTCTTGAGTCCTGGCAGTTCCTTTCAGCGAGCAAAGGAGGCCTGGGCATGGCAGATCACTTTTTTTCCCTAGGTTTTACTGAGGAAAAAGGCTCAGCTTGAGCAGCTGCATGGTCCTGAGGCAGCTGAACTGAAGTCAGTTTGTGCCCTGGAAACAACAACTGGCAGCTGCAAGGATGGAATCAAAGTGGGTGGTGCAAGAGAGTGATTTCCCTCACAGGCAGAGGGCTGGGCTGCAGGGCCTGCAGCTGCACTTCTGCAGGAGCAGTGCTTATTCCTCTTTTCATCCTTCAATGGGAATCAGAAGCTGCCTCAGCACCAACCCCACAGCCTGTCCCAGGGCCAGCCCATTTCCTGCCGGGCCCTTGCCTGCCCCAGCCCTGCCTCTCCACCTGCACCAGCCCAGCCCAGCCCCCAGGCTGAGCTCCTGCTGCATCCCTGAGCTGCAGCCATCCCACTGCTCCTGCTTCATAACTTGATGAAATACTGAGGATACTTCCTGAGGAGCAGGTTGCTGCTGCTGCTAGGTTCTGTGCCTGCTGATCACAGCTACAAGATGCTCTATTATTTTTCTAGGAACTGGAAAATCTATCTGACTGTTTTGCTTTATCACTCGACAGTGCTGAACTGAAACAGCTCTCCAACATTCTCCTTTCTATCTCCAGGGGTTTTATACTGGAAAACACAAAGCATGAGGCTGCAACAGGCTCTAAAACACTATTTAATACTTCCTGCTTTGATCAACATGAAAGGAGAAGATGATTTGCCACATTCAAACATGAAAAGGACACTTAGGTCAAGGCTAAAAGCTTTCAACCTCGAAGAAAGCCAACAGCTTTTTGGAAAGGAAGAGCTTACACAACATGAATAATAGCAGCAGGCAGAGCTTTTCTGTCAGGCTGACAGTGTCCACCTCAGAGATCAGAACTCTGCTGCATTCCCTGGCCCCTGCTTCCCAGCCCTGGTACCTGGTGCCACCATGATTTCATTCTTCTTGGAGCGGATCCGCAGGAAGGTGAGGTCGTTCTGGGGGTCGATGTCCCGCACGGTGCTCCTGGCCTTCATGATGAAGCTGTGCATCAGCCCAGCATACTGGATCGTTGTGGAGTTGTCCATGGTGCTTTTGATGGGAATACCTGAGGGAAACAGGGAAGAGAAAGAGGCAGTGACAGAACTCCAGAACTGACTCCCCCCTGGGCATCATCAGCTCCGAATGAGGTGGGTGTTTCACCTGAGCAGATGTTCTTGCACCAGGGATCAGGAGTGTTCTCTTAAAGGCTTAAAATGAACACAAATAAGGTGTGGAAAGGGTAAGATCTGGAACCACAGGTGTAGGTGAGAATTGTTTGCTTCTAGTAGCATCAGCACTTTCCTTCTCCTTTTTTTCATTGATTTATGAGGTTTTTAAATAGAAAAAAATAAATATCTGGGGGGGTAGAGATGAAATACCTGTTTCAGCTTTGTTCTCCTGACTGGGGACAACTTTTCTCTTCAGAAAGGCTCCCGAAGTTCACAGTTAAATCACCCCTGGGCAACCTGGGCCAGGGATCGCACCACCCTGACACTAAATAATTTCTCCTAATATCTAACCTAAATCTCCCCTCTTTCAGTTTAAAACTATTATCCCTTGTCTTATCACTACCCTCCCTAGTGAAAAGTCCCTCCCCAGCTTTCCTGGAGCCCCTTCAGGCACTGGAAGCTGCTCTAAGGTCTCCCTGGAGCCTTCTCTTCTCCAGGCTGAACACCCCAACTCTCCCAGCCTGGCTCCAGAGCAGAGGTCACACACCAGCTGTTACACTTACAAAGCTCCAGCCTGTCCTGTGAGGTCCCTGGTTCAATTCCTGTGCACCAGCCAAGAGGGCAGAAACACTGACCCTGTTTGGGCAGAGTTTTCCCTCTCTTACACTTCTGCCACTCTTTAGATATGTTTTCCCACAAAAAAAAGCCAGCCAAAATCCAGCTCCATGTCAGAACAATGCAGCAGCCAACTACCAAATCCTGGCTCAGCAGAACACTGCTGCAGGTGGACCTTCACATGAGAGCAGCTTCAGCCTGGAGAGCACAATCTATGATTCCCCATCATGGAAAAGCAGCATGCAGGATCACAAACTGCACACAAGTAAGCAAAGGTCTGCTCTTCAATATATTCATGTACAGCTACTGTCCGTCATCTTTCCCAGGGATAATTTCTAGGAAATAATCCATTTAAATTGATAATCTCATGATCTTAAAAAGCTGGGCTGCTCACAGTGTACTCAGAGTGCTCTGAACAAGTCTGTTCTGTGGGCCCCTTCAATGACTCCAGAAAGAGTCTCACAGAACTGTTCTGGTCAGAAAAGACCTTTAAGATCATTGAGTTCAACCATTAATCCAACTCTACTGAGTCTGGTGCTGAACCATGTCCCTCAGCACCACATCTGCATGGCTTTGAAACCCCTCCAGGGATGGTGGCTCCACCACTGCCCTGGGCGGCCTGGGCCAGGGCCTGACAACCCTTTCCAGGAAGAAATGGTTTGTAATATCCAATCTAAACCTCCCCTGGCACAACTTGAGGCCATTTCCTTTCACCTGTTCCTTAGGAGTAGGGACTGATCCACCCTCACTCCAACCACCCCTCAGAAGGTCTCCCCCTCAGCCTCCTTTTCTCCAGGCTCAGAAAGGCCTCCTGAGGCTGCAGAGCCTGCCAGGCCAGCAGCACCTTGGACATTCCCAGCAGCAGGATTCCAGCTGCCAACAGAGCCTCCAGTGTGACTGAGAAAGGCTTGACAGAAGACAGCCCCAAACACTGCCATAACTGAACCATTCCTAAGCTTTTGCAATTGATTTATTTCCTAAAATCAAGTGTGCTTGCAGAAAAGCAGGACTGGGAATCCAGTCTTCCCTTGCAGCCTGACTGCTGCCTGTCTGCTCTGGCTACAGGAAAACCTTGGCTGCTGACAGACTGACCTCAATGCTCCCAGTGCAACCAGGGGCCTTGAAGTGCATGTTCAGAGTCACAGAGCCCCCCAGGTGCCAGTACCTTCAGAATTCACAACTATGATTCCTTGCACTCCTTTTTGGCTCTGAATTCTCTTCAGTGTTTCTTCCACCTCAGCCTGCAAAGAGGAAGGAAGCAGAGATCAGCAGGAGGTGGCAGCTGCTGTTTCCCTTCCACCAAAGCTCTGCCTGACAAGGAAGCTGCACAAAGATGATTCCAATAGATCCTGCCCACACTGTTCCAGACCCCAAAGTGCCTGAGCTTTAGTGGGACCTTTTCTGCATGATCTTTTCAGCTGTTTTCCATCTGTCTTTGTTCACTTGTGATTATCATCTTGTAGAAACTTGGAACTTCCCTCTAATCTTTCCCTGTCTTCTCCTCCTCCCCAGCCTTTCCCACAACAGTTGCTCACTGTGGGCTGGGAATTTCTAGGACTGCTCCCTCAGAATGCTGCTGCAAAAGTCATGTATGAAAACGTGGCATTTGTGAAAAAACTGAGAATGACACATTCTGGGTGCAAGACCACAATCCTCTCATAAAATGAATGCTAAGAGTAATCAAAAATGGGAAGTGAGGGAGAACCAATGAATAAATGCCATTAATTTATAATGATGATTTGTGCTCAGAGAGCCACAAGATCATAACCACTAACAATCAGTTATAACTCTGCAAAATGGACTTTAAAAAAAGGAAGGAGGCAAACTGCAGGCCAGGGCTCTGTGAAACCACCATCACCTTCTGCAGAGCTTCCACAGAATCACAGAACTACCCTGGCTGGAAAAGACCTTCAAGATCATCAAGTCCAACCATTAACCCAACACTGACAAGTCCTGAACTAACCCATGTCCCTCAGTACTGAGTCTATAGGACTGTTAAATCCCTCCAGGGATGGTGACTCCACCACTGCCCTGGGCAGCCTGTGCCAGGGCCTGACAACCCTTTTGGGTGAAGAAATTCTTCCCAACATCCCATCTAAACCTCCCCCTGGTGAACTTCCACTGCTACAGGACCTCAGATGAGGTCCCTCTCCAGGTCAGAAGCCCTCAGCACTGGAGCTGCTCTCCAGTGGTGAGCACTGGCCAGTTTTTATTCCCATGAAAGGAAACAAGAGACAGGCAGCACCTTTCAGATCCTGCAGGACCTGTGGAAACAAGTGTTGGAGGGAAGACAAGGAACCACCTGAGTTCAGGGAAGGTGAGACCCACGTGGGGCACTGGCCAAGCTCTTGGGAATGACCCTGGCTCCACTGCTGCCCCCAGCACACGAGTGTGCCCAGGCTGTGAGCCCTGTTCCCTGGGAAGACTTGTCCAAAGACACCCAGGTGGCCTCCACCCCAGAGCCACAGCAGCTGCTGCTGGGGAGGGATGGAACCATCTGAGCTTGTCCTTGTGAGGCAGAGCTGTTTCCTGTCACATCCAGCAGAGAAAAGCAGTTTCTACAACAAAGCTCTGGGTTATTTCCCAACGCTGGGCTGTTTGCAAACAGAAGACAAAGGAAGTGGAACAAAGAAGGAGCTGGAGGGTGCAGAGATGCTGAGGGAACCACGGGGGGACACTGGGCAGGTGTAACTGCAGTTAAATGTCTTAATAGATCACTTCGATTTCCCACCTACAGCCTGGGGCAGCACTTATTGCTATAGAAACGTTTCCACCTATTTTAAACCCAAATGAATGAACGTGCCCTGGGCAGCTCCGTGTCCCGGCGGGAAGGGCCTTCCCGAGCCGGGATCTGCCCCTTCCCTCCGGGATCTGCCCCTTCCCTTCGGGCTCTACCCCT
>NW_009953503.1:280013-281112 GCF_000747805.2 Chaetura pelagica
CGCCCCCCGCGCCCCCGGAAGCGCTTTGCCCCTGCCGGGGCGGGGCCGGTGACCCCGGAAGCGCTCTGTCCCGCCCGCGGGTCAGCCCGGCCCCGCAGGAGCAGCCGGAGCTCACAGGGCAGACGGGCCCCCCGGCCCTGCCCGGGACGTGTTTCTGCCCCGCTCGCACGAATCCTTCCCTAGGATCCCGGAGCCGCGGCGGTTTCATCCCCCGGGGATGTTCAGGGCTCCGCAGCCTCAGCCCTCGGAACCCGCAGCAGCCCCGGCCCCGCACGCGGAGCTCCCGGCGCCCACACCGGGGTGTTCCTGCGGGACAAGCGTTCGAGTGTTCCCGCCTCCCCACGGGCAGAACCAGCCCGACCCCCCCTGGTGCTGACACGGTGTGTCCTGATCTGGAGCAGCTCCAGAGGAGTCATGGAGATGCTGGGAGGGCTGGAGCAGCGCTGGATACAGGCTGGGAGAGTTGGGGTGTTCAGCCTGGAGAAGAGAAGGCTCCAGGGAGACCTGAGAGCAGCTTCCAGTGCCTGAAGGGGCTCCAGGAAAGCTGGGGAGGGACTTGGGACAAGGGCAGGGAGGGAGAGGACAAGGGGGGATGGATTAAAACTGGAGGAGGGAGATTGAGGTGAGACATGAGGAGGAAATTCTTTGCTGTGAGGGTGGTGAGAGCCTGGCCCAGGTTGCCCAGGGAAGCTGTGGCTGCCCCATCCCTGGGGGTGTTGAAGGGCAGGTTGGATGGGGCTTGGAGCAGCCTGGGCTGGTGGGAGGTGTCCCTGCCCATGCAGGGGGTGGGACTGGATGAGCTTTAAGGTCCCTTCCAACCCAAACCAGTCTGTGATTCTGTGGTCACAGAGGGTAACAGCACTAACCAGCCCGGGTGCAGCTGAGCTGTACATTTACCATCCATTGCACCCTCAATGTTGATCTGTTTTTTCTTGTCTGTTTTGTTTTTTCAACTCCAGTTTTCCCTGCAGTTTCTCACCAGTCCCAAAGGTCTCACATCTCCTCATGAACTCCCCCAGCAGTGACAGAAGTCACCTCAGGAAAGGCCCATTCCTGGAGGTCTGTCAGGACAGCTGCAGGCAGCCTAACCCCCCCCGAG